>NC_072440.2:35078939-35381969 GCF_028878055.3 Symphalangus syndactylus
TGTTCCCTGGGGCAGGAGGCAAAATAGTTCAAGGCTGAGAACCACTGCTTAAAATTGAATTGAAACTGCTTAGAGGCAATCTTTCAGTTGGGAAATGTATATACCTTATTTGAAAGAACCCATGCTTATGAGTAAGGTTGGCTTCTTTTCTAAACCTGCCTCTGCTATTTGCCAGTTCTGTGACTTTGAACATGTAACTGAAGCTTGCTAAGCTGTCTGTAAAATAGAGTTTAATAAAACTTAGCCCAGGTGAGGATTACATGAAATAATCTATGAAAAACATTTAGCTATGGTGAATAGCTTACTGTCTAGCATAGAGGAAGCATTTAGTTAAAATAGCTATTATTAACTATTTTCCTTTACGTTGGATCATTATCGCGCCTTCATTCATTGACTTCATGTCTCTTCATGTTTCAACTATTTCCTATTGAGTCTTTCCCCAGCACTTTCTATAGATTTCTATACACAAGGGCATTCAGAGAAGATGGCCAGTTGTTGAATTAATAAGTTTTGGTTTGAAATTTTTAGGATGATGACAAGGAGAGGAAGAAATAAACCAATAAATCTAATCTGGTTTAAAGAGTTGGGTCTTTTTAAAAAGTGCAAACCAAAAGAGAAGGTGGGTAGAAATATCCTGTTGAAGCAGAACTCGTCAATGTGGGTCCCAGAAGCAAAGGACTACAAGGGGATAATCTAGAATTTTCCAACTGGGGCAGTGCTAGGACATGGTCAGACTGGAGCTAAGGGCAACAAAATGGTTGATTGGCATTGGTGACTGTCACGTACCTAAGCTCCGCCAAGACTAGTTGCACTTTCCTTCCAGAGTGGGGCTAAGGAGTTCCCTCCTTTCCCCCTCCTAACCTTAAAGGGGATGGAAGCTTGGGAAAAGGCACAGAAGCAGAAATTAGATGAAGAGATAGCTAAAGTGAAGAATGTGCCCCACCTCAATCGAACTGATTCGTAGAAGAGGGCTTGTTTTTCTTGATTACTGAGCCTAGATGCTGTAAACCAAAAATAAAATTGTAAGCCCCCCAACCACCTGAATGGCCCCCTCCTCTCAGCCAACTGCATTCCAAAGTTAACTTGAAAAACTAGTTCAGGCCATGTTGGGAAGAGGCGGTTGAACATTCTTCATTATATCCTCCTCCCTTTTGGAATTCAGACAAAGCTGACTGGAGTTAACATCAACACAGAGACCTTAAGACTGATAGAACAGACTCCTTCAGTCCGATAAGAAACATTTATAATCTATTTTCACTGAAGCCTGCTACCTGGAGGCTTCATCTACATGATAAAACCTTGGTCTCCACAACCCCCTATCATAATAACCCAGACATTTCTTTCTGTTGATTCCAGGTCTTTAGATAATAACTCAAGCGACTGCCAATCAGAAAATCTTTGAATCTCCCTATGACTTAGAAGCCCTGCTTCCGGTCATCCCACTTTTCCAGACCAAACCGATATACATCCTATGTGTATCGATTAATGTCTTATGTCTTCCTAAACGTATAAAACCAAGTTGTAGCCTGACCACCTTGGGCACATGTTCTCAGGACCTCCTGAGGCTGTGTCATGGGCATGTACTTAATCTTGGCAAAATAAATTTCTACATTGGCTGAGATGTGTCTCAGATACTTTTTGGTTTACAATGCTCAGGAAACTGTTGAGAGCAAAAATAGATCCTGGCTTTCCAGTCCTCTTACATAAAGTGTCATCTAAGTGCCTGGGCTTCTCCTTCCCTTCCCAAAGGCTCTAATGTGTCATACTTATTTGTAAATTAGTATCACCCACCAAGGTTGACAGTGTTCCTTGGAATGTTGCACTATGTTATATATTTAGACAGAGCTAGAGTAGCAAGTCCAAGCCAGAGAAGAAAACAGGCGCCCCCGCTGGGCATATCAAATGAATCAAACACAGTCCACCCTCCCAGTCTCCAGAGATTAAAATCCTCTCTTAAAGCTCATATTCTGTTGACATGGAGAAAAACAGGACTATAATTGTCCTTTCCATAGTGAAAAATAATTTCCTATAATCTGGATGTCAACATTATGAGACTTAAAAAGAGGATATCTTTCTTTTAAAGTTAACTTGCTCCCAAATAGTTAAGAAACTGCAAACAGCGTTAGATACTAAACATTAGCCTCAGTTTTCAGGAGAGAATCTCAGAGATAAACCATGAAATATTTGGGACAGAAAGAAATAACGAATTTTCTCATCATTTTTAGGACTCTTACTTCTTTAACCATGAATTGATCAATGTACTTAACCTAGTTGGATATGGCAAAGATATAGCAAATTCTGAGGGGTAAAGAATTTTACCTTTCAGTGTCTCTTTGGACTCTGAATACACTTTCTGAAACTCAAATTCACCTGGAATTCAATGCTTCCCTAAAACAGGGTCATCAAAACTATGAAGATATTTATGGGAAAGAAAGATCTTCATAGTGTTCTTTATTTAAGACTTGGAAGATCTGTTTTCTAAATTCTGGTGTCTCCTTCCCTTTCCCCAAAGACATCTAATTTGGGGAGGGACTGAAGTGGTCTTTATACGTTATATAATGCACCTCTGATGTGTGTTGCTCCTCTTACACGAGGAAATATCTACCACAATTGTTGTATTTACAAAGGAAAATGTGTATGTGTATGTTGTGGTCATGTATTTAGCTCCACTGTCTTGTTTTTGTATATATTAAAAACAAGTAGGTATTATACACAGATACTATGAAATTTGTATCAAGATTGACCCTTATATCTGTGAATTCACTACAGTGGATTAAAAAAAACCTAAAAACCTTTTAATAGCACAGCCTTTTGAGCTATTGAAATTCTCACTCAGCCTTCTCTCTCTCTCTCTATATATATATATATATATGTATATATGTATCCAGATATACATATATATAGCATATATATACACATTATGTGCACATACATACCCACATATACACATATATTTATGTGTACTATGTATCTCTCTCACAAGTGAATAAATTGTTAGGATTGATGAGAAAGTGCTCAGACATTAAGCAAAGGGCAGGCTGCCTATTAAGGACAACTGCTAGTTTGGGGCATCTTTGCTGCACATTTGTGAGACCTTTGCCTTGCTTAGAGCTTGTCTGATCATCACCTGAGGCTGAGGTAATAGAAAAGCTAAAAAATTATTGGCAGAAATTCAGAGCAGCTTTCTACACCATAGGGAGCTGACACCTGCAGTAAATGCTGAAATTTACCAAGCAGTAAGTATTCCTGGGATGGTTTGAAGTGAATTCAGTTCCAAGGAAATGTGTCTCTCCACATTGATTGAAATCCTGTCTCTGAAGGCCTATCTCAGCAGCTCTGGGGTGGGGCCAGAGAATCAGCATTTCTTACAAGTTCCCGGACACTGCTGCTAGTCCTAAAACCACCCTTTGAGAACCACTGAATAAACAGAAGGGCTGCAAGAATGTAAGCAAAAGGGAATGTTTCTCCACTCATTCTAAATTTTCTGGAATAATCCACTTGAACTTATTGGAAAATCTTTGCTTTTTATTGCAAATTTTTGTTTAGATGTGGCTTATAATTAAGACTTTTATAGCATCTTTTCTCCAAAGTACTCACTCTCAGAAAACTATAACCTAAGACAGTTTTAAATGTGAAAATGAAAGGTGGAAAGGGAAGCAGAGTAAATAAAGCATAGGAGAAAGTAGAAAAAAGAGGGAGAGTAGGAAATTTGGCCACCAGTAAGTTCAAACCTCAGTCATTCAATGTTTAATTCTTTAAGATTTTTAAAAAAATTTTATTTATTTTTGGAGAGACAGGGTTTCATTATGTTGCCCAGACTGGTCTCGAACTCTTGGCCTCAAGCAATACTCCCGCCTCGGCCTCCCAAAGTGCTGGAATTATAGGAATAAGCCACCATGCCCAGCCTCAACATTTAATTCTTGAATGCTACTAAAGCCAGGGACACTGCAATTCCCCCAAACCACTTCTCTATTGCTCAAATTTATTTTGCTAATAAAAGATTTCTTATATAGGTGATGAGAAATGCTTCTACTACACTGCAGTTACAAATTTCTATTCCAGGGAAAAAAAGAGAGAGACCCTCAGCTAAGCCAGTGGTTCTCAAACATTAGCTGCATCAGCATCATCTTAGGTCTTGTTAAAGCACAAATTGCTGACCCCACCTCCAGAGTTTCTCAGTCAGTAGCTCTGGGGTGGGGCCAGAGGATCAGCATTTCTTACAAGTTCCCAGACATTGCTGCGGGTCCTAAGAGCACACTTTGAGAACCACTGGATTAACAGAAGGCCTGCTAAGTCCAAGGCTTTACATTGGGTACTGAGGATAATACCGATCCTAATAGAAAGATAGTCCCTGGCCTCAAGGATCTTTCCTTGAGTAACTATGAGGCTTCATGAAAAATGCTATAAGAAAGATCTGAATACATTGCTATGAGAATGCCAGGCAGGAGAAGAGGGGAGATTCCTCCCATTTGGAGCAGAAGGAAAAAGATGTTTATGGAAGATTCACGGAGGCCCCGGATTTCATGCTGGGCCACGAGGAATGAGAACTTGGACATTTGGTGAAGGTGGCAGGGGATAGGCCTTCAGAATGGAGGGAACAGTGTGAATAAAGAGAAGTGATCAAAGGCAGCCTGAATTTGGGTCCAAGTGAACAGTCCAGTCTGGCTGGAATGAAGGGCTTATGAAGGAGGAGATAGTCCAAAACAGAGTTACTTAGAATTCCCTAACGATGCCTGTACTTTCTTTTGCCTGCTGCCTTTGCATTTGCCACCTCTCTTTTCAGAAAAGTCCTCCTTCCTTAGATAAATGGCAAGCCCTCCTTCAAAGATTAGCTTAAACATTTTTTTTTCTGCAGTCTTTTCTGACTGCTCCATGCTTCTGCATTCCTTCATGTTCCCATTGCTTCTATTAACAATTGCTACAGCTCTTGGCACATCATCTGCATCCAATCCCATCTTCCCACTGCTCTGTAAGCAACTCTTTATAAAAGTCTTTTTATTTTATGTTATTTTATTTTATTTTATTGCTGCCCCAGCTCATCATCTACCATTCACTTCCCCTCCTCCTTAGCCAAGCTTCCATGCCCAAAATTCCAAGAAAGCTGCTTTTGCCAACACCACAAGTGACTACCTTGTTGTTAAATCCTGTGGACACTTCCAATTCATAGTTAGCTTCACCACTGGCCATTCCTTCTTTGCAACCTTCTTTGATTTATTTAATAATGCTCTTGTGATTTTCATCTCAGTCTCCTTTGTAAACTGATCTTCTTTCCTCTCAAACCTTCCATTTTGGTAATCCAGGACTCTTGTCTGTGCACACTCTTGGTAGGGCTTCAATTCCCACTATGCTGATGATGCTCAAATCTGTGTTTCAGTCCTCTCAGATCACATGTCTCACTTCAGCACTATTAACCATGGAGCACTGCTCCAGAAGGTTCCCCCCATGTCCAAAAGTTGTTGTTCTCTGCCTTTACTACTGCTCCTCTGTTCTCTCTAACTTGGTGACCAACATCGTTATTTACTCCGTTTTCCAAGTCTGAACTTGGGTTTCTTTCTGGATTCTGCTTCTCCTTATGCACCACATCCAATTGTCCCTGTCCTCCTCTCCAATCCCCTGACTTTAGGTGAGATCTTAAGCATTTCTCACCTGGATGACTGCACCTGCCTCCTCATGGAATCCTTCCAGTGACTCCCAAACCTCAACATGGCCTAAGGGGCCTTAATGATACAGCTCTTGTCTCTCTCTTAAGCCTTTTGTCTAGAGACTTTCCCAACTACTTAAGTCCTTGTAGTTATCAAAATCCCCTCCTATTTCATCTCCCCATATGCCTTCACACATCCAGAATCTTCTGCCTAGACTATCTTTCTTCTATTTCTTTGGCTAAGTGCTACTCATCCTAAAAATTGTCAGCACAGATACCTTCTAAAAAGCAATCCCTAATAATCCCCCATTTTCTATTCAAGCCTGGGCTAGGTGAGAATCTAATATACCTTGTAGCAACCCATGTCTAACTTTTATGGCATTATTACATTGTGAGCACTAATTTCTGTGTCTTTCCAATTGTGTGTGTGTGTGTGTGTGTGTGTCTGCATATGTAATAGTTGTTTTCAGCCCAACCCTGAAGGCTCTACCAGAATCTGTGAGAGAGGAGGCATATGGTGTTTGGAAAAGTTTCCTAGGTGATTCTTATCCAATTTTTCCCTGTTGAAAGGGAGAGGCTTTAGTGGAGGAGAGACCTCCTCAGCACCAAGCACAGAATTTGACACATTATTGGTGACCATTATATGTTGGATGAGGATGGGGACAAAGGCTGCTGGGGTGAGAGGTCTGTTCTTCCTTCAGTAGATAGTGAGTAGACATTTCACATCTGTGAGTAGGAGCTCAACATAATAGACTGATGCATTAAGAAATTAGATTGGTTTACATATGTCACACTGAATCTTGGGCAAGAGATTGCAGAAATTGCAAAGGATATGGGGCTACTGGTAAAACTGCTCAGAATAATTTTCAGACAGCAGCTAGAAACATAGAAAGTCTTTATGAGGCCCTTGGAGGAAGGACCTACAAGGTCATCTCTACACTAGGTGGTGGCATAACTGCCCAGTATTCTTCAGCCAGATATCTGAGAACTCTTCTGCCTCACACAGCCAGGTTCGGTTCTGGATGTGGGGGTCCTGATTGGAGGAGGATGCTATGAGTCTGGGAGAACTATCTCTAGGCCCACATTAGTCTGGAGTAGTATTGTTCACAGGAGGGGACTCATTCTAGCCCAGGTCAATTCCTGACTTACCTACTTCCAGACTGATTCTTGTGCATGGCATCAACGACCAAATTCTATGCAAGAATGAACATACCAACACCTCCCACAGCATTCACTAAGTCAGAATTTTGGAAAAGGCGAAACTGTCTTTCAGGCTTAATTTATTTCTGCTGATTTGTTTTGTTTGATAACAGCGTGCATTTAGAAGATGCTAGTCCTTCACTTTCCAATCTCCTTTTAGCCTCTGTCAGTAACCTTGCAGGCTCCCCACAGGTGGTTCCATTTATAATCCATTTGACACAGCGAGACTATCATAATTAATGAAGCTCCCTGCAGCACTGCCAGTGTCCTAGAATGTAGGACAGGAGGGGCGCTGAAGCAGTGGAAAGAACTGCGGGCTGAGAGCCAGGAGACCTGGCCCTTGTCTGCAGCCCGCGGTGGAACTCAGCAGTGCAAGGGTGGCTTGCTTTTCTTTTGTGCATCTCTTAGCCTCCAGTGTTAAACTGGATGGATGCGAAAGAAAAGGCCGTCTGAAAATGAAGGCATAATCACCAACCATTAAAATTCCTGCCCTTGGCCACCTTCCTTTCTTCTCCACTGAAAGTTGATTTAAAGTAAACCATTGTGGAGCTGAGTTTTGACTGTAGTAGAAAGGGGTGAAGATATTATTAAATCTTTAAATGCTGAAATAAACATGGAACAGTTTTGGAGTTGAGGGCCGAGTTAGAGCCTGGAGAACAGCAGACTCAGTCAGCAGCATTTTGACGTGGTCAGGGGTTGAGATAGGAAACATGGGGACCAGGAGTGGTATCTTTCCCCTTTTTTTCTGATTTAAAGACCCATGTAAAAGGAATAAAAAGAGAAAGGAAATAAGAAGGCAGAAAGAAAACAGATGGCTTTCTATAATGGTTTTCATTCCGTTAGAATCATGTTTTGACAATAAGGTCCTGCAGAAAAGAACCGGAATACTTTTTTCCACATTTTACCCTGCACCATTTCCTGCACATATTAGACCTGTATAATAAATAAACCACCTGAAAAGAATTCCAGAAAGGAATTGGGGAAGCCTCTATGGTCTATCTCAGTCTGTGTAGCAAGAAGAATCTATATGATTTGTTCATTAAAATGGTGCAATATGCATCTGTCAAAATGTTCCCAGAGAGACTCTTCAGGTTCCCTCTGGATCCTCCAGTTCAGACACAGTCCCCTTCCCCACGGGTCAGCTCAGTAGGCTATGAGGTCATGTTAAACATATAGAGAACAGAGATGTATTGTCACATGCTAAGGGTTCCCATTTCTCCCCTCAGTGAAGAAACTCAAATTCCTCACAATCCTTTACATTAGTTATTTTTGATTGTTAAAATCCTACTGCACCACTTCCTTCTGAATAAGTCCTTGTATCTCCTTTCTAGTTTTTTCCTTTTTGTTCCCCAGATAGAGCCAAGGTTCAAGTCCTGAGTATAATTTATTTTGATGACTATTCCCTTTTCACTCATGTTTTCACTGACAGTATCAACCTTCGATTATTATTATTACATTAAAAAATGTAATTAAAATTCTAATTATTTTTTCTGTGTATAAAGATGATACAAAGTCACATAAAATATTTAGATGATATTCTTTATGATTATAAATGACCAAATAAAACAAAATTTCTGTCTTTCTATTAACACACAGTCAAAAACTGCTGGATGAATGATCACTAAATGGGGAGGGAATGTTCAGGATGATGTGATTTAAAATATAGGTTACATGGCACCCATGAAATTCAGACTGGGGGGACCCTGGGCAGCCATCTTGGAAAGCTGAATGTGAGGGAGGGCGAGAGGCCAGGGTGCTACTGATGAAGGAGGCTTGCCAAACCTATTAAGACACTGAGGACAGCTTCAGACATGAGCTGTGGATCTAAAGTCCTGGGGCCAATGCTTTGAATTGCAGGCTCAAGACGAGCCTGACATATACACCACACATGGTCTGTTGCAGAGTGAGTGGTAGCAGGGATTCCTCTATTTGATGGTAATTTGGGGTTCTCTTGAGCAAAGCTGGGTTGGCCAACTTGTAAATAATAATAATAACAGTGACAACAATAATAATAACAAAGCGTTTGTCAAGTGTTTGCTCTCTAAGTTTGGTAGTAGGCATTTGACACATTGCTTCATTTAATCCCCACAACAGACTTCTAAAGTAGGTGACACTATTATCCCCTTTGCAGGGATGACGAAATACATTTGCAGAAGTTAAACAACTTGTTCCAGGGTGCAAAGCTGGTAGGTGGCAGAGCCAGCGTTTGAACCCAAGGCTATCCTTAATTCAAAGCCCTTGTTCTAAACACTGTGCTTATTTCTGGCAACAATCTTCCATGTGGTGGTCGGAGCAGTCTCTCATCACTACAGCATGTTTTCTGCTTTCTTAAAACACTACACTTGTGGCTCAAACCAGTTGGCCTTGGTGACCAGGCCCCTTCAGGGGATGTTCTGAGCTATCTGATGTGCTGTAGCCCCTGCTTCTTATTTTCTGACCTCCGCCCCTCTGTAGCTCAGGCCACACTACTCCTCAGCCTCTTCATCTGGTGTTCTCACTTCCACCCCTCCACCTTCTGCTGAGCTGCTCCTGGAGCCAAGAGGAGCCTCCAGCTCCACTGCCAAATCCTCCTCCTCCTCCTCCTCCTCCTCGCTTCAAGGCAAGTGGCACCCTGTCTTCCCTCCCATCAGGCTTTGCTCAGTGAAAACAAGAGGAGGTTCTTTATTGCCTCCTAGAAGGCTTTCTCCACCCCTGTGTACCACTTTCTGAAGTTGATACTTCACCTATGGCTGCTCCAGCCATGTATATTTAATGTAAGCACTTATTATTGGTCCTTTGTACACATCGTCAGTCTCTGGGGCTGCAAAGGTAGGTGCAGATTTAACAAACATCGATTGTGACAGGTGTTATTCTACTATGTCCCAGGCTCCAGATACTGAGGATACAATAGTTTAAAAGGCATGCAGAGGACTTTCCCTCATTCTAGTGAACATCTCCCTCTCATTTCTGCATTAGGGCATATACTCCCATAGGATAGACCTGGAGACACACTGCCTGATTTCACATCCCAGTTTTTCTACTTACAGTCTGTGTGACCTTGGCCAAGTTAGCTAACCTCTCTGTGCGCCAGTTTCTAGTAAATTGGGAAACACTCATAGCATTTCCCTCAAAGTTGTTTAGAATTAAATGAGTTAATACAGTTAATACATGCAAAGTATTTTGAATAGTGGCATGCTGTAAGTTCTCAATATATGTTAATTTTTTGGATTACTTTTCAAAGATAATTACACAAGTGGATGGCAGAGATCTTCCTTTGAAGGTGTTCTTAAGTCTCTTGCTGTGCCTGGCATGGTGCTTTCCACAGTGAGTAATAGGGCCAGTGGAGGAGGAGTTCATTTTAAGGTCAGAGTGTACCTTGGGCCCCCTCAGAGCATGCTGTGTTCACCAGAGAGTCTCTAGTCTCATTTTGATATATTCTTGAGGAAAGACTAATGAATGCTCAATGCCTTCTACTGTTTGTGTGAGACACATGCTTTAATTTCCAAGAAACAATTCCCAAGGTTATCCCATTAAAAACATCCTCTGCCTCAAAGAGAAGTGACAAGACTCACCTTGATTTTTCAGTGGTAAAGGCATAGTTTCCCTGAGTTTGCTTAAAAGGTTTTTCATTTCTCTCATGTCTCTGTAAAATTGATAAAAAGACAGAATAATCAGCTGTAAATTTTCAAAACGAAATCTCAAACAATCTGTTCTATGAGGCAACTGAAGGATGAGAGTCTGTGTCTAATTGCACTAGCTCTAGTTTCCAGTAGGCAAATATTGAATTTATTTTGCTTTTACAAGAGAAAAAATCTGAGATGGGTTGGCTCAGGAAAAAATGAGAGCTATTCTGCCAAACATTTCTACAGGGCATTCTCCTGCAGGAGCCCTCATGTCTGCCTCCAGTCGAACCTGGCTGAGATCAGAGAAGAGTCATTGGTCACGAAGACAGTGCTTTAGATTTGCAAAGAGAGGCCAAGGAAGTACAACTGGAGCAACAGGGCTACCCAGGGCAAACTTGAGGCTGGGTGATGGTGCTATCAAGGCTTTATGGTCAGAGGACTATAGTGGCTATGTATGTTCACTTACTGTTATTTGCTCGTTTGTTAAAATTTGTATAAATTTAAGGAGTACAAGTGTAGTTTTGTTACTTTGACATATTGCATAGTGGTGAAGTCTGTGCTTTTAGGGCATCTATCACCCCAATAATGTACATTTCACCCACTGAGTATTTTCTCATCCCCCACACCTTCCCACCCTTCTGAGTCTCTGATGTCTATCATTCCACACCCCATGTCCATGTGTACCCACCATTTAGCTCCCACTTACAAGTGAGAACATGCACTATTTTGTTTTCTAAGTTGTTTCACTGAAGACAATGGCCTCCAATTCCATCTTCTGCTTGGTTTTAATAGTCTCTTGTTACCATGATTGGAATTCAGCATAACTCAGGTATTAAGCATTCACCAGGGCCAACATTTATTACATTGACTTGGAATAATGAAAGAGTAACAAATTCTAAAACTTCCGGAGAAGAGCTCCTTACAATGGATGAAACAGAAAGGGGCACAGTATGGGAACAAGAGGGAAAACAACCCCACCTGGGGACAGCTGGGCCTTCCTGTAGCATGGACCGTCCTTCCACACTTCCTGATTTCAGCACACAGCATGCAATGCCACTGCACACATCCAATATCTTCCCTCATCTCAGAGCATACATGGTCATAAAACCCCAGAACTGTAAAGCAAGAAGCCATCTCAGGAGGCTTCTAGTCTAAGGTAGGGGAGAACTCATCTTTTGAAATCCTTGGGACAATGGTCCCTACACACTTCCAGGTGGTTGTGCATTGGAGAAAGTGCTCTTGAAACCCCAGGACATAGTGGCAGATTTCATTTAAAATAGCCAGGAACATAATTTGGTACAAAAAGCAGAGGCATCTTTTAATTAACTGAGGATAGGCAAGCACTGGCAGGCACCATGGGTTTAGGAAAGTTTTGTGGGGAAGATCATCCTAAAGTTGAAGAAATTCTATCCACTTATTCTTCTTCTGTTGTTTGAGGAAAGACAGTCACCATTTAATTTTAGGTATGAAACCTCTCAGTCCATTTCACAAAACACCACTCTTCTGTTGAGCACGGTTTGAGGACCATTTTCTTAGGGTAATTCTGGAGACCTCATGGGAGCTCCTTTTCAAGTATTGACTGATATGTGAAGAGGAACTCAAGTCTCAGTAATAATGATTGGAAAAGGAAGGGAAAGCAGCCTTGAGGATCTGCAGAAATATACCTGTAAAAACTTTCCAAATCCACTCCCATGGGTATGAGTTATGAGGATGTGTCTGTGGGCTGCATGCTGATCAAGTGAGAGAGGAGGGCAGGAGAAAGGCAGCAGGGCCCCACCTCCATAAGTGCAAGGCACAGTCTGTTTTCATGTAAGATCTCAAGGACAAATAGAATGGGTGAGAAAGGGCTAGGTATGCAACATGGGGGATTGAGGCGAGGTCTCCTCTAATAAAGCACCAATTCTCAATCTTGGCTGCTGCACAGGAGAATCACCTTAAGCCCAGGTCTCACCCCAAGAGAGCCTGATTCAGTTGGCTTATAGTGGGGCCCAGCCATCAGTATTTTAAAAATTCCCTCCTGATGACTTAACTATGCAGTCCAGTTTGAGACCCATGATCTCTCAAGGCAGACAGCCAGGGAGAAGGGAGTTAGCCACATCCTGGACCAGGTCCACTGTGCCTACCTCCATCTCCTTTGATCAGAGCTGGGCTTTCAGGCTGAACTGAAACATTGCCAATGTTGTGGGCCTTAACTATTCTACTCTTACTGCCATCCCTTCTTATAAGCTTATAAGGCTTGAATATAGCTGCTGTCTAAGGTCTGCAAAGGAAAATGGCTTCACTGATGGTTTATGCCCTGATATGGCATTTCAGCAGATATTTTTTTCCCTGGGAACAGAGCTAAGAATTTTCTATTTTATAAATTAAGATAAATCACTCCCTCATCATTTGTCTATAGTGCTATCAAACGGTGCCAAACAGCTTTATTGTTTGAATTGTTGCATTTCCAAGCTTATACAAAGTCCAAGTTTTATTAATAGCACATAATTACCACACGCTCCAATTTTCTATAAACACAGAAATTCGGTAATTAGCTTTAGAATTATATCACAATCTGAAAGTAGAACCACAATGGCTATAAATGCCATTGTGTGTTACATTTCTAAAAATAAAAAAAAATAAAATGTTCATTATGTTGTCAGTGACTCAACCTCATACACACAGAACGCTCAGTGAAATTGCCCAGTATTCATTCAGCTGCTTGGTGCCAGCTCTGGGGACATTAGTAGCAAAGGGCACAGATATCAGTGTAAAGGCAAATAAACAAGAGGCATATCTTTCTGCCTCACAGAATGTCATTTTTAGCATCTAGATGGGACATGGTATTTATTACAATATTATTATTATTACTCCCTTTTCCTAAATAAAATAAAATCACTGTAGAGTCTCTTCTTTTCAAGAAAGAAACTGCCTCTCTAGAAGTGAGCTACTGAAGTTAAGAAAATGCATTAACTTGCTTTGACCACTGAGGGGCCATCAGCCACCTTATGGAGAGTAAGAGAAGGGGGCCCTGGGAGAAGCCCTTTGTGAACTGGAGAGAATGTTCAGCCCCTAAATGGCAGCTAAGCAGGCTGTTCCATGTACCTGAAACCCGAGACTTTACTGGAGGCATCTTTGTGTAACTTTGGATTTTCTCCCTTAAACAAATGGGAATTTTGGGTACCAGCCCAGTAGGTGAACTGTGACAGCATGTAGACTTTCTCCCCTCCAAGGCAGCACACTGTTCTCATTTTCCACAGAGATGCAATGTGTTGGAGTGGGAGAAGCAGAGGCCTGGGAGCCTGTGCCTACTGTGGGTGCCGCTAGTGTTCCTCTGCAGGATTTGGACTGCTTACCCTCTCTTGTCTCAGTTTGCTTGTCTGCAGATTAGGCGGTCTGCAGGGTCCCTGACAGCGCTGTGCTCCTCTGGCAGACCAAAGAAAGCTCTGTTTCTGAATCTGAACTGGAAAACCTCATCTCTCTGTGGCCTCTAAGAACACTAACGGGAGGAGGATTGGCAGTCTATTCAGGGTAACTTCCCACTTACCTTTCAGTGTTCTCAATGTCTGTGGAAACCTGCCAGGAATGTTGCTGACTATCTACGGGGGATGATGAGGAGTCTTCTAGGGCAGGTGTTTCAGCACTCTCCTCAATTTTGCAATCCAAACTCTTGGTTCCCCCGCCAGGTTCCTTTCCTAAGGGAGGGAGGGTGTTGGTAAAGAGAAGAGGAATAAGAAATCATAAAGACAGGTTCTATATGCAGGATGTCAGTGCAAAGGTTGGCTATGCTTTGAGTCAAATGTTCCATTAACCCTAATAGCTTTCTGAGTAATAAAATAATTAGATATATACATGTATGAGTGTGTGTGTTTGTGTGTATAGCATGTTTTCACAACATTCCGGGAAAGACAGCCTGAGGTCAATGCAACCTAAAGATCAAGATAAAATTAAAGCCCCTGTCTTTGATAGAGTATTGGTGTTTTATAACCCATCTTAGTGAATTAGATTAAGTTAGCTCAGGAGGGGGGATTTAGCTTGTGAAACCTACTGGCTTTTGGTGCTTAGATGCAGGAGTAGGTAAAAGGGCCAGAAGCAGGTGACACCCAGCAGAAAGAATGGGAGCTCCTGCTGTTTTCTCTGATTCTAGACACTGGCCCTCTCAGCATGCAGCAGGGATCATGCAGCTGCCTTCCAATCCCTTGGCTCTCCAACCTCCTTCAACACATCCTTCTGTGAGGAGAGAGCCCGACCTTGATCCAGCCTTACACCACTGAGACCATAAAACACCATCAACTCAAATGTGAATGCCATGTAGTAGGTAGCCGTCCACAGCAATGCACTGCCTACCCACTAACACTTGTATTTACCATGATTGATCTCAAGTGAATAAATCAGTACTTTCTGGAAACAAATCTCCAAACTGGTTCAGCCATAAATTTATATGAAATTAAGTGGGAGGTTATGGTGTATGGCCTAGGCATAATCTCTTAATGTCTTTTATTCTTTCTTGAAAATCTGTGCATCCATAGAGGGGTATACTAGTACCATAGAAATGGTCAATGAGGCCTGAGAACTGGGTTTTAAACTTGGTTTAGTCATTTGTTCACTCATTCACTCACTCATTCATTCATTCATTTACAAATATATCTTGAGTGTCAGCTACCAGCACTGGGATTGATGCTAGAGATATGGAGGTGAAAGAAAGTCTCTGTCTTATGGAGCTTGCAGTGCTGGAGTTAAACAATAAAAACATTATACAAATAATTACAAAGCTGTTGTATAACATTATGTAGTCTGGAAAAAAGGGTAGTTATTATATATAGTGTTTTTGTCTCCTTTATCCAGTTTTATTTTTGTCATGTAGATATAACTCCAGACTAGTTGTTAAGTAATTGTTACGGCCTATGTCACTGAATATTCATGAGGTAGTGGCTATATCACCTAACATTTTAGCTCAGTTTCCCTAATCCTGCTGTGATTGTTTTGCATTAACAAGAAAACTAATAAAAAACAAAACCTACAAACTTGTGAAGAGGATGGCTGCTCATGGTAAAATCTAACAGGAAGTTTTTTCCTTGGATTCCTGCTGGAGGGAAGTAGCAAAAATCTCATCCCTGAAGTTTCTAGCCCATGTGGTAACAACACAAGGAGAAAGAGCGAAGCAATTTAATTGGTTGTATGCCTTTCACCAACCTATAGTAGAAATCGACCTCAGAATATTCAGCCAGAGCACATGCACACATTGACTGATGAGAAACTTTGATCCTTTCATGTGTACTTTATGCACATTGATCCTGGGTGATGGGACTTGCCTGAGGAATTGTTTTTCCAATTTTATGGTATGCTCTTGGGGGGAAATTAATTAAGCACATAATTTAGCACATTACCATTTCACAGTTGGAGGGCATTGACCTCTTAAAAGCATTTGCATTTTGCCTCTTGGCAGAGTGTGGCAAGTGCAGTCAGTCTACCAGCCATGTATCTCTAGGCAGGGTCAGCCTTAGGATGTGAGTCTGAGCAGAGGTCGCTGAGATGAGGGGAAGCAGCAAAATTTGGACTCCCCCAAAACAGTCCTCTGCTTTTCAAAACCTGAAGGCTTCTGTGACACTCCTGTGGGTTGGAAATGCCTTGGTGAATGGAGTATGGTTTGGGCATCAAAGAGGAGGAAGGGAAGAAGATTCACCAGAATTCTCTGGTTTATGGGCTTTGTCTAGCTTTGGGGCCATATTATTCCCTGTCCTGAGGTCCAGACTACAGAGCCTGGAGCTTTTATTCCAATGGGGACAAGGGAGGACACCAGGAAATGTGATGTCCCTTGTTGGAGTCCTCTCTCCACCTCCCCCATGACACACCTTTTACGTGCAAAGCCATAAATGGGATCTAGTTGACAACACCTTTGATTATACTTAATACCTGTGATTATTCTGCTACTTATAAGACAAATGCCCTTCCATAACTTTTTCAAAGTAAAACATCATTTTGAAGATTTCAAAGATCCTGAAACAGGCCTATGGGCTAGTAAAGGCAGGTAATAACCTACTTTTCCTATTTTTGGTGACTTTTAGATGTAACTCTGCTAATGTAGCTGAACCAGAATGGAAACCATGAATGTTGGCCCTCAGTTGAGGGCTTTCTGTCAGCTCACAAAATCCCTGCAGAAGTTTGATATGGTATCTTCTTTAGCTAACATGTCTTAAAAGACAGAAAAGAGCAATATGAATTTAAGGGGTTTTCAATTCCAGAATGTATGTGGTGTCAAGTTTACTCTGCAAGTGGATTATAGTTGCTCTCATTTACCCATAGTACTGACTTTATGCTAGGATTCTTCTCCACCACATTACTTGTTTTTGGCCTTCATAGAAAGGTCCACTATCAGAAATGATCTTGCTTATGTATTTGCTTACTAGTGTATTGTTTGCTGTCCCCAGCCGCACACTCATCTCTCATCTCCAAACTTCATAGGTAAACTCTGTAAGGCCAATAATTTTATCTTTCTTCAATTCTATAAGCCTGCTACCAAAGACCAAGGCTTACACACAGTAGTATCTCAATAGATACACAGCATTAAAAAATGTAATTATACTATATATGTTGTTATATAACTTACTTTGCTGCTGTAGTACAGCTTAGAGACAATTTCCTGTTAGTGCATTTAATTTATGGAATGCTTTCTAATGGATGGGCAGTATTCCATCATAAAGAATTTAGGTTGTAATTGTTCTCCTTTTCCACAATATGCCAATATTTATGTAAAACGGTTCCTTTGAGGCAGAATACTGAGACAAAGTATATGTTTGCACATTTTAAATTTTAATATATATTGCCAAACTGGCCTCTGAAAAGGCTATGCTAATTTACCCTTTACGTCCACCAGTGGTAAACCAGAGGGCCCATTTCCCCACCCCTCTCCCAGCACTTCATATTATCAACATTAATTTTTGCTAATCTAATGGGGAGAAATAGAATCTCATTGCACTTTTATTTTTATTTTTCATTTCCTTTATTACTACTGAGGTTAAACTTCTTTTTTTGTTTTTTACTTTCTTTTTAAAAAAACTTTAAAGTTCAGGGGTATAGGTGTAGGTTTGTTACATAGGTAAACATTTATTTTCCTATGTTTAATTGACCACTTGTGTTTCTTCTTTACATTTTTTGTTTGTATAGTTTGCCCATTTAAACAATGGGTTGGGTTTCTTATTGATTTGTAGGGGTTCTCTCCATATAATGGATACTGATCATTTGCTATATATACTGCTTATATCTCTCACTCTATTATGTCTTTTAATTTTGTTTGTAATGTATTTTGTCAAAAGTTAAATTTGTATAGTCAAAGCTGTTCATATTTTATGTCTTTTGGTATTAGCCTTGCCTATATTTTCTTCTAATACTTGCACAGTTTTGAAATGTCCAGTTCTATAATTCATCTGTAATTTACTTTTGTATATGGTATGGTATAATAATCTAAATTTTTAGCTCAAATGAAGAGCCAATTGCCCCAACAGCATTTAATGACTTTTCTATTGACTTTGCTCTTTCTAATATATTAAGTTCCTACATAAATGTGGGTTTATTTCTGGATATACTATTTTGTTTTAATTTGTTTATCCTTGTGGCAATTCCATCATATTTTAATTATTAAGTTTTTAGTATTCAGTACAGAAAGTTCTCCTTCACTGTACTTTTTCCACTGACATTTTTGAATTTTGAAATTTTGAATCCACTGCAAATGAAACTATAAATTACTATCATGTAAGACTTTGACCTTTATTAAAGCATGAATCATTGATTATTTTTTAAGTATTGTCTAGGTTTAATGGTTTATTTAAAATGTTTTCTCTTCTTACATTAATTTGATAATTCATTCGTTCTAGAAAACAATCCACCGAATATATTTTTAATAGTATAAAGTTGAACGTGGTTTTCTCTTGGAACTGTTTCATACCCTAATGCTGTTTATTTATGGCTCCTGATTTCTTTGTATACCACTTTTTCTTGGATTTCAAACATATCTTCTTCTTTTTTGAATTCAGTTTTCATTTTTGGGAGCATATCCTTGACTAATTATTTCAGAGGAGATCTGCGGAATGCAAAATTCGTTAGTTTTTACATGACCGAAAATAGATTTTCTTCTCTCTCTCTCTCTCTCCCTCCTGGTGCTCACACTTACATTCTAATTGGCTGGATATATAAATTCGTGTTCAAACTAAGTTTTTCTAATAACTGGTATGACACTGTTCTCTTCTCTTTCATCTATACCTAGGGATGCACCAATTTTTTTTTAACTTTGATTAAATATGATTCAATACAATTGGATTCTATACTATTATTTAATATATAGTTTATATTTAAATTTCCCCAATGGTTTCAATAAAATACCTTATCATTTCTTTTTAAATTGAGATCCATTTAAGGACTATGCACTGCATTTACTTGTTGTGGCTTTCTTTTTTTTTTTTTGAGTCAGGGTCTCGCTCTGTTGCCCAGGCTAGAGTGCAGTGATTGAAAGGGGCTGGGCAAGGATTAGACTATGCCAGTTGCGGTCAAGAGATCTTTATGGAGGTATCGGGCACTGCAGGGAAGGAAGAAGAAGAAGAGAGAGAGAGAGAGAGAGAGGCTGCCTGGGCACCAGTTTTTATATTGCTGGGGGCTATGTGGACGTACGTGTTTGGGGTTAGAGGCGGGGCTTGGGGAAAGGCGGGTGGTGTTTCTTTCTGATTGGTCCTCCTTTGGAGGGCCTGTATTGAGGAGGAAGAAGAACCTGGAACCAGCGCCATTAAGGTAGCCCTGTTGCCTAACAGTGATGATAACAGCTCACTGCAGCCTTGAACTCCTGGGCTTATGTGATCCTCTCTCCTTAGCCTCCCAATAGCTGGGACTATAGGAATACAAGACCATGCCTGGCTAATTTGTTTTTATTTTTTGTAGAGATGGGGTCTTACTGTGTTGCCCAAACTGATCCTGGCCTCAGGCAGTTCTCCCACCTCAGCCTCCCAAAGTGCTGGAATTACAGGCATGAGCCACTGTGCATGGCCTGTCATGTTTCTTTATGTTCTTTTAATCTAGAACAGCATCCTTGCCTTTTTCATTTTTAATGTCATGAATATTTTTGAATGAAGAGTTCAGATCAGTTGTTTTATATAATGTCCTTCCATTTGGATTTGTCTGATGGGTCCCACAGGCCTAGATTCAGAATAAACATTTTTTTTGGCAAGAATATTATAGGGGTGATACGGTGTCCTTAGTGCATCACACCAGAAAGAATGTGAGTCAGTTTGTCTTATTCATGATGCTAAGTATTCTCAATTGTTTGTTTAATGTGGTTTCTGCCAGCTTGTACCACTGTAGATGCACCTTTTTCCCCTCTGTAACTTTTTTTTTTTTGAGACAGAGTCTATCTCTGTTGCTCAGTCTGGAGTGCAATGTGATCTCAGCTCACTGCAACCTCTGTGTCCCAGGTTCAAGCAATTCTTGTGTCTCACCTACCCAAGTAGCTGAGATTACAGGTGTGTACCACCATGCCCAGAATTTTTTTTGTATTTTTAGTAGAAACATGATTTGGCCATGTTGGCCATGCTGGTCTGAACTCCTGGCTCTAAGTGATCTGCCCACCTTGGCCTCCCAAAGTGCTGGGATTACAGGCATGAGCCACCGTACCTACCCATCCCTCAGTAACTAGTAAGTAATCTACAAAGTGATTCATTGAGATAGTCTAATATTTTAACTTTAGATATTTATTTGTTTTTTTAGGGTTGGGGAATTGTTTTCTATTTTTCTTGATTATTGATTTCTCTCAATACTCTCTTTTCTTTCTGAATTGCTATTTTATATTGGAGTCTCTGGCTCAATTTTTCACATTTTTTAAGTATTCTCCATACTCAAATGATCTTTTGGGCTGAACTGTGGGAGAATACCTTGACTTCATCTTTCAGTCCACCATTTTGGGCTCTCACTATTTCCATTATGATAATGTTAAGAACTGTGAAAGGTTTGAGATTTTACCTTACTTGCAAATTAGCCTATTGTAGTTTCATGGATACTGGAAGAAGACATGAGATTTCTCAGTCAGATACAAAGGTAGTTTATTACTCACAGAAGAGCAGTAGCCAGAGGATTAGCATTTATGCTGGTTTTTTGAGTCCTAATTCCCACAGTGAGGAGCAAAAGGGCCAAACACTACCTGTACACACAATGGGCTGCGTGACAGGAGGGGAGAACCCTGAGCTTAGGGATTCTGTGTCTTTTATAAGCATGTCTGCCCTTTGCTGAAGAGGGAAACATTTTCATTATACTGAATAGTACGTATGCCTTGCTCTGGAAGAAACACTGTCTCTGTTTTCCAAGGCATTTCCTAAATAAACATCTTTGAGAAGACAGGGTAAAACAAAGGGCAGTCAGTGCCCCATTTTGCAAGATGTGCCAAATGCGAGAGACCAATGGAGAATTGTCTCCCAACACTAATTAACCCATCTATTTTTATTTGATTGATAACATTTTTACTTCCAACAAATCTGGCTGCTTCCTTTATGTTGCAGAAAAAAATTGTTTTATGAATATGCAGACTCATAAATCTCTTTGCATATACTGATCACATAGATTTTAAATTTTTTATCACTTTTAAAATTTGTTCTTCAAGTATTAGTTATTTGTTATATTTGGTATCTCCTTTTTATAGTGTTTGTTTTTCTTCAAAATCTTGTCATTCCTGAATGTCTATTCAAATTTGTTTTTCAGGACCTCTGTCTGTCTATTAATAACAGTGTCCTCCTTCTGGTGATGATGGAGAAGGGTGTGTGTCAAAAGGGGCTGGACAATATGTGTCAAAAGCATTTTTTCTAGGTGTGAGAGTCTGCCATCTCCAATGGGTACCTGGGTACCCTGCCTGTTTTTGGCCCTGTGCCTGCTCTAAGTTTCCTGTTTACAACTCCTATTCCAGAGAGATGTACTGAGCAATTTAGTCTGGAAAAAGCACTGTAGTCATGTGCTCACTTTCTTTTTCTTCTGCAGCTGTGCTTGTGGAGGCTCAGATTTATCTTATACTCTTTTCTGCTTTGCTGCCCAGTCCTGACACTCACACAAGGTGTCCTCCTGGGGCAAGCACTGATGGTCTCTGCTGCTTATTGTGGGGTAGCCCAGCTTTTCCTTAATGCAATTTTGAACATTAATTTTCCTGACAGCAGTTCCAGCAATCTTTCCTATGATTCGTATTTGTGGACTCTGAGTTTGAAAAATCTCTGGAATTGACCTCATTTTCACAGAAAATTTCTCCTGCTTGAATTTCTTCTAGAGTTTCTTATCTGCTAGGGTTTCCTCCGCTTTATTTTCACCAGTCTAATCCCAATTGCTTTCTAGCTTTGACAGATTTCTCAAAATTTCTAGTTTGTTGAAGTCATCCTTCCTTGTTTTTCAAGGTTGTGGGAGACTGTTTTGTGTTTGTCATCCTCTATTTTCTTTTCCTCTTACTATTACAAATGGCTGCGTGACAGAGCTATGGCCAATGGACTTTGATCAGCAGTGATGTATGCCTCTTCCAGACTGGCCCCTAAAAGTCCTCCTATAGGATCCCCCAGGTTTTCCTTGTTTTCTCCCTGACCATTTGATGAATGCAGAGAATGGAAAGAGCAACACTGCCCACTCTACCCAGCTCTGGCATTGGACTATGCCATCGGTGAATAATGAACTTTTATTGTTCTAATCCAGAGATTTGGTATTATCTCATACAGTAGTTACCCTACCCTGACAAATACAGGAACTAATATGGATTTATTCCTTTCATTACATGTTTTTCCATTATTTCAGTGGATTTTCACCAGGAAGGAAAATATATGCATAAGTTCAGTCCAACATCTCTTGATAAACTTTTCCTCTAATTATACTCTCTTTCTTTTGACAATAGATACAGAACTAAAGCAATTTATTCACTTATTCAATAACCATTAATAGAAACTTTACTCTGCCTGAGGCACTCTGCTAGGTGCTAGGAATACAACGGTGAACATACTCATGGTGATCAAAGTCTAGAGAGGACAATAGGTAAGAAACCAGGCAACCACCTCTCAATGTAACATGTGCCATTATTAGTGTCATAGAAATGCCTGAGGGACACATTGAGTGGGCATTGGCCCAGGCTTGGAGGGTCAGAAAGATCTTTCTGAAGAAAGTTATGACCTTCATAAGTTATCTAAGTTATGACCCAAAGAAAGTATAGGGATGGTCCGAGTAAAAGGGACAGGGGTAGGGTGAGGTAGGATGGGTCATATGTCCACGGCAGAGGAAAAAACTGGAAGGAACTTGCAAGTTGATGTTCCTCAAAGTAGTTCAAGATGATTCGAGTGGTGTAGGGCAGGGTATAAGCGCAGGTGAGGTGGGCATTACTGGTGAGATATGAGACTGGAGAGGTTTCAGGGTCAGTTTATAGATATTCTTCTGAGCCACATTAAGGAGTCAGCATTTTCCAAACCTGGAAAGTGGCCAATTTGAGTTCTTCATCCCCAGCATCACCCCCTTTGACAGGTTATCCTCAGAATTCAGTACTTGTTTTCACATATCAGGTGGGCTCCTTGCCTTCTTCTTGGAAAACAGGTCAACATGTGCTTCCAAATGGTGACTTCAAGTCAATGTTTTGCTTTGCCCAAGGGAGTTGTTGTACATTTAAAATCATTTCTTATTATGAAATGAAAAGCTCTGTCCCCTGAAAAATCAATTTCAGGCCTCAGTGAACAAATATTTGCTCAGGAGGGGATGGGGTAGGGGAGGAAGAGAACCCTTAGAGCACCTTAAAATCATACCATGCTGGTTGCATCACTGTTTAGAACTAGGACATCAAAAACTTGGCCACTTTCCTTAGAGTCTTGCAAAGCTTTTAGCCTTTAGCTCCTTGGGGATTTCTATGTATTTTTAGCTTGTTTATGGATAACATAATAGGCATGTTTGAGGAAAATTTAAGGGAAACCACCCATGAAGCACATAACAAATTGAAAGGCTGGTTATTCTTATATTCGTGAGAAATTGCCGCTCATTCACGAGAAACAAAAACACATCTGACTGTGGGGCAGTCTCAGGGGTGCAATAGAACACTCTCAGCTTTAGGAGTCTTTGGCACAGGCACCAGAGGAGTGGGCTGGGAGTCCTTTATCACACCCACTCTAGAGACCTCTTTCCTTCTCATCTCTTATTTCTCCCATCCTTTCTCCTCCACTTGTGTTTTCCCCATTCCTTTTTGCTTTGCCCCTTCCATTCCTTCTTGCTTTCCTGCCTGTCTTCAGCTTGCCAGTGACAATGGGAGGCACTGCCATAGATAATATCTTTTTGGATGTCCTCAGTTTGGTCTCTGTTGTCCAGTAAAGTCAATTTATCCATTTGAGTAAATTTCTCCAGGAATCAAAACAGAATAAACCAATCTTCTCTGGGATAATACTGAATCAGTGCCCTGTCACTTCTTTGGTGGCAGGAGTAAATTTCCTACATCCTTTGTGCTCCTGACACATTACCTGCTATGACACTATGCACTGAACAGCCTTGCAGGGCAGTTTTCATACTGACTGAATGCGAACAATAAAATGAACATGGCTTACATTAGATTCACGGATGCTTATGAATCCAAACAGTTATACTAACTCTCATGCATTTTCATAACTTCTAGGTGCTTTTTAACTCCATGCACTGTGAAAAGGACTGGGGAAACATAGGCCGTTTTTTAAAGTAATCCACTTTTACTCTCTTGTGTTTCTAAAAAGCATGTAACTTAAATAGAAATAAATTATATTAATTCAGTTAGTCATTTACCCATATTAAAAAGCAGTTTCAAAGGTTTTTCCACACTATTGTAAGAAGATATTCTTAGGGCCATAAAACACATGGCAAAAAATAATAATTATGCCATATCCGGAGCTCTATTCTTCCCATGTACTGGGAGATAAACATTTTCCAATTCAGAAGAGATACAAAACCATCCCCTTCTCCTACTGCCCTTTGGCCTCCTCTGTGCTCCTTGTGGCACTGCCAAAGCCCCCAGAGTAGCAGCCTTCATGGTAGTGCCAAGTAGCTGTGTAAGAAGCACAGAACCCCCTTGGAACACAGGAGAAGAGCAAACAATAGAAGATACATTCAAAGGGTATCCTTATGGGGCTCTGACTGCTCCCTTTCCAGCCCCTAACATAGAGCAGCACAGTGTCTAAGATGTATTCACTCTATAGTTAATTAATTCAGACTTTTCCATACTGGGTGTCAGGGCTAACTCCTATGCCTTTTGGATCACATGAATGTTTCATTTTATTTATTTACTTTTACTGTATATAATAGTTTCTTAGAATTAAACTTTTTCACCCATTTTATATATTTTGTAAATAAGATGATATATGGAGTTAAAATTCTCTCCACCCTTGAAAGTAACTCTCCGAACTTAGTGTTATTTTGGTAAGAAACTAAATACACAATGGATTTTAGCTATTAAGCATGGTTTTGAAATATGCTCACTAATCATTAAATAAGATAAAATTCAGCTAACTGTGCTACTATCCTTTATTTCTCCATTTGATATGTCCTCCTGCCCTTCTCCAATGTAGCTTAGTAAGAATAGTCTAGTGCAGTGGAACAACCACAAACTTTGTAGTGAGATAAATGTGCTATGTGACCTTGGGCAACTTACCTCATTGAGCTTTGAGTTCCTCAAGTGTAAAATGGGGAAAATATACTTGAGGATAAAATGAGATAATGTGTATAATGCACCTGGCAAGTAGAAGGTACACAGTAAGTGGAAGCTATTGTCATTGCTATTATCCTATCCTTCAGCCAACATCTACATTGACTAAAGGTGACAAATAGTGTCCTATTCACTGGCATATGAAGACATGGAGATAGAGTAGAAGAAGGCTTTAGATTATCCTTGGATTTCAGAAGTTAGTTATGTTTATATTCTTCAAACACTACATGCCTGTTCTGGTCATTGGTAATATGAATGTTCATGAAATTGTTTCCTTCTTGTCGTTCAAATCTCAGGTTAAATTTTATCTCATTAGAGAACTTTGACCACCCCTTCCAAAGTAGCCACCCAGTCACTTTCTATTACATCATCATCCATTCTATTTCAATTATTTTCATTGCACTTATTAGTATTTGGAACTTTTAGAAAAGTTGTTTATTTCTGTTCTTTCTTTCCCCCTCCTCTCTTTCTTCTCCCTCCCCCTACCTCTGCTCTGTCTGTCTCTCTTTCTCCTCTCTCCCTTTGCCTTAGAATATATATTTCACAAGAAACAGAAACCTCTTCAGTCTTTTTCATTTCTGGGGAGATGGATTCTTGCTCTGTCACGCAGGCTGGAGTGCAGTGTCATCATCTCGGCTCACTGCAACCTCTGCCTCCTGGGCTCAAGCAATTCTCCTGCCTCAGTATCCTGAGTAGCTGGGATTACAGGCACCCACCACCACACCTGGCTAATTTTTGTATTTTTACTAGAGATGGGGGTTTCACCACGTCGGCCAGGCTGGTCTGGAACTCCTGACCTCAAGCAATCTTCCTGCCTCAGCCTCCCAAAGTACTGGGATTACAGGAGTGAGCCACTGCGCCTGGCCTATCTCTTCAATCTTAATCATTGCAGTCTCTCACCACCCAGAACAGTGCCCTACATATGATAGATAACAAATATTTCTTCAAAGAATGAACGCATGTTTCCACTTAGAATTTGAATCATGTCTAAGATTTATTCTGCTTTATTTCTTCTAATCCATTGTTCTATTTTAGTATTAATTGCCTCATTCCATTAGGAAACAAGGCAGCTATATTCTATTTCTGTCTTTATTTTGCTGGCTTCTTTTATTGATGTGGATCACCTCCTTTACATTTCTTAATATGATGCTGAATACACTGGAGTTTTTACTGCTCATATTTTATTCTTTGTCTTGAGTTCATCCTGTATTTTGCTGGAAGATGGTTCATTAATTTCTCATTAGTGCATCTTGAGCTCTTAGCTCCCAGCAGATTCTGAATTAAGATTTTTCAACTTTGAACATTTCTCTATTCTTTCCCTTTTGTGATTACATCTCCTCTGCATATTTTATCTCTGTATTTACCATGGTGGCACATTTTAGGGGAAAGAACCCATCTTATCTTTGGGAGAGGAAGGGAGGATGGTGTACCTTCGAAGGACCTGGGGACAATTTTGCTGTAAGCTATGGCAGAGAGGACAAGCAGAGTCAGAGGGGACCACTGACAGAGCAAGGTAAAATGAGAACAAAGATAGAAAGGGCAGGTACACATGTGAAGGGGAGCTGGACTGGAGTGTTCTGTCATCTCTGCTCTTTCCAGAATGGGGCTGTTGCCACAACTGATTGAATGGGGAAAAGAAAGCAAGAGAGAGGAAAGCCATGGTCAAAATGGCAGGATCATTCAACTCCCTTAGAAACCAGGCTCCACTTTCTGCCAAGGAAGTGAATGAAACCTGCAATCTCTTTTCATCTGGTGGCAGAAAACAGGCATTAATGGTCAATGTGATACATGGACTCAGTAATGGGAAAAGATTTCCTACCTAACTAACTGTGAAGAAGTGAGAACAACTATTTTTCACCATAAACATTGAAATTAGACTTTGTCAAGTAATGCTTCTATCTACAACTTAAAGTGTTAGAATATGAAACTACAAGATGACTAAAATTATTCCCATCTGTCACCTTCTTAAAACAAAGTTTTTCAGAGCCACTCTTACCTGATATAACTCGGTAGCCCTTATTATATGCAGATTTTACCTCACATTACTGTAGTTTACTTTCATTTTGTTGGCCTTAAAAAAGAAAATCACTTTAGTAACATTTTTCTTCATTTCTTTGGCAATAGGATCATCTTGCAAAGTAAAAAAGATTTCCAAGTAGATTGTACCAATCAGACTTATGAGACAGCAAAAATTCAGAAGCACGGTGCATGAAATAAACATGAAAATCCATTGAAGGTATTGTTAAGGACTAGAAAGATAGTTAGAAGTTGCTTAATTGGGAGAGAACGAAAATCTTCATTACTAAATTCAAGTTCACTGCAGGAGCTTTAAAGTTATTTGTGGCTTGTTTTTCCCAGAAAGAAACTATATTCTTAACCCCTGCAGTGGCCTTGTGTGCCCCTTCTCTCCAAAGAGTAAAGTCATGTCATGACTACTCAATACAATAGTACAACTAAGTGAGATATGTAATTCTATCTGAACTTCTGGTGGCAGCCAGGGAGGTAGATAGACATAAAAACAAATTAAATATATAGATAAATGGGAAACAGTTTGGTTTCAGTATCTCATCCTTATGAAAAATTGACTAGAGACTCTCATAGAGAGCCAAATTTAGCGACTCAGTTGCAATCCTTTTTTTTTTTCCTTCTTTTTTTCCTTGATGGAAAAGAAATGCTGAAGAAGAGGGGAATGGCAAACTTTTAGCACTCACACAGAGGGAAAAGAGTTTGGCTTGCATAATGGATTAAAATAGCAGTTTTTATTTTATTTATATTTTGAGACGGGGTCTTGCTGTGTCGCCCAGGCTGGTGTGCAGTGGCGTGATCTTGGCTCACTACAGTCTCTGTGTCCCGCCTCAAGCAGTCCTCCTACTTCAGCCTCCCAAGTAGCTGAGACTAAAGGTATGCACCACCACACCTGGCTAATTTTTGTATTTTTTGTAGAGACAGGGTCTCACCGTGTTGCCCAGGCTGGTCTCAAATTCCTGGGCTCAAGTGATCCTCCTGCCTCAGCCTCCCAAAGTGCTAGGATTGCAGGTATGATCCGCCACACCTGGCCTCCAGTTTTTATTATAGCATTAAAAGAAACAAACCAGATAGAGATTCTATGCAGAAAGAGATTTCAAGTGTTACAGATTAGAATGTGAGCCATAATTCCCCTAAAACTCTGGGGACTATTTTATTTCTCAAAGGAAGGCATTTAGTGAGGTCATCCAGACGGGCTCAATCCTTAGCCTGAGGCCACACCAGAAGTACCACTGTTTGGTTGCGAGTATATTATCTTGTAAAAACTAGTCTGGCATCTTAAATCTCAGTAAACAGACTTCTTTCCATTGGGTAAATGATCATTTTTGCTAAGATATGACATATAAAATTAAATAAATATATTTATATTTATATTTTATATACCTATATATTTATATGGATTTATATCAATTCCGGGCGAAGGAGACTAATTTCTTGATCCATGCTTTCTCCTGCTACCTCCACTACCTTGCCTGAAATTTGGAATCACCTACATTTCAATTCTTAATCCACCGCTCATTTTGAGTCTATACATACCTTTCCTTAATCATGCATCTTGACTCAGGGCCTTAAGTCATATTAGCATAGCCTTCTTCCCCATTCCTTCCCCATTTCTTGTTTTTATGAAGATGAAGCATTTGTCTGCCTTTCTCTCCGATGGTAGTAAGGTTTGTCACTTCTTATAGGTAGTAAGGCTTCCTGACTCCTCTCTGTCTACTTTTATGAGTAGGTGCTCCAAGCTTCAAGGGTTCCAAGACACGTGTTATGTCTCTTAATTTGTCTAACTCTTCTGTTATAGTTTAATACTCTTGGGTTGTGGTCTGTGGACCTATCTCTTCCTCAACTCATTTCTGGCTATTCATG
Organism: Symphalangus syndactylus; assembly: GCF_028878055.3. NCBI lineage: Eukaryota > Metazoa > Chordata > Mammalia > Primates > Hylobatidae > Symphalangus > Symphalangus syndactylus. The sequence goes on from NC_072440.2 coordinate 35,107,948, forward strand.
GTCACTGGAACCAAGTATTCTTATTCTTTTAACCACGGCCTCCCAAAGAGTCATATACTTGTGTATTAGCTAGAGGTTCCTGGGCAGACAGGTTGCTCTATAGTTTCCAATGATATCAAAGAAAGAACAAAACCTAGTGGCATCAGCTGACATTTTCTATGCTATCTTGATGGTGGGAATATGAATTAGCACACAATAAAAAAAAGCCAGGAGTCCAAAGTATTAACATAGTGTTAATCCATTAGGTGTAATAAAGAAATTAATGGTGAGAATAAAGAAATAGGATGTATCATACAAATATGTAACTAAAAAATTAAAAAATGATTTCTTTAATGTAATCATCCCTCCAGAAATGTTCAGGAAATTTGTCTAGTATATATTTTCATGCATATATTTGCTAGCACTTTATTTTCTGTGGTTTAATGATATTTTCTTTCATGCTTACTGCTAGTGGCTTATCTCCACCTTCAATATATTTCTTTTCTTTTCTTTTTTTTTTGAGATGGAGTCTTGCTCTGTTGCCCAGGCTGGAGTGCAGTGGTGTGATCTCAGCTCACTGCAACCTCCACCTCCTGGGTTCAAGTGATTCTCCTGCCTCAGCCTCCTGAGTAGTTGGGATTACAGGCACATGCTGCCACGCCCAGCTAATTTTCGTATTTTTAGTAGAGATGGGGTTTCACCATGTTGGTCAGGCTGGTCTTGACATCCTGACCTCGTGATCCGCCCACCTTGGCCTCCCATAGTGATGGGATTACATACGTGAGCCACTGCACCCGGCCTTCAATATATTTCTTAAGCCTACATGTTACTATTTTCTTTACTCCTAAATTAATTGGGAATTTCTCACCAATAAAGCAGTCTCCTCCTCCTCATTGCCTTAACTCTACTGGTACTGAGAGAGGTAACAGTCTATAGGACAGCTAGTTCTTGGACTTGCATTCTGGAAACACAAGAGACTTGCCAGGAGTGTAGGGTACATGCATACTTCCAAAAAGAGTAAAGAATTATGGTTTGCTGGCTACAGATGGTGATCGGGGGTTATACATATATTCAGTTGAAGAAATATCTCAATGACTTGTTGTTTTATTTTTTTCCAGCAGTAAAAAAAGTAACTTTAGAGGCGTTTCTGATTTGGTATGTCTGGGGTGAGGACTAAGAATTTGCAATTCTAACAAATGATTTGGACATCAATGCTGTTAGTTCAGGGACTGCACTTTGAGAACCACTGCCTATTTCAGTGATCACATCCCCAGTTCCTGGAGACAATGCACTGTATGAGCCATCACACAGATCACACTCATCAGAGGCACCTACTCCTTTTGCATTTGCTTTTCATCAGCATGGGGGAGAAAGAAGAACGCATAAAGCCACATTGAAAGTGTACACTTAGGGGAGTAGACAGCAGCAAAGCAGAATGGCATGGTAAGGGCTTGGAAGTTTTTCGTTTTATTCATATGGAGGGTGGGGTGTGATTTACATTTTTTTGGTCTCAGAGGGTAGAGGAGCAGTTCTTAATCCTGCAGTTCTTAATCCTCAATGTGTTTCAGAATCACCTGGAGTGCCCTCAGAGATTTGAATTCAGTAGGTCCTTGGATAGGATCCAGGCATCTGCATGTTTATCCAGCATCCTGGATAATTGTGAAGGAGGTTTTCTAACGATTACACTTTAACTAATAATGATTTTAGAAGATAGAAATCCAAGTGGACACTTAATCCTACATGGGGGAGAAATCAAAGGTATTATCCGGTATTTTCTTTTTACGAGTTGTACATGGAAGTTTAGGCACTAGAGCAGGGGGCAGCAGTTTTTTTTATTATTTTTTAAAAATAGGCAGAGAAGGAAGCAGAGCAGAAACTGACAGTGAAGACGGGAGGCAGTGAAGACCAAACGAGCTGCTTAGTTAAGAGGTGACTGCATTTCATTTGCGTGAAATGACCAAATGCAACAAGAAAGCAGTCTGGATGGGGAAATCCCCTTTATTTATGAACAGAGAGCTAGCAGAAAAGAGTTGTTGTTGCCTTGTCAAAAATCAGTTCTGAAAAGACAAAAAGTAGGAGTGGATGGCAGAAGGAGACCAGGTGGCAAATCAAGGAGCTACAGCAGGAGCGGGAGTAGAGATCACCGGGTGTTAAGGACATGCCATCAGCAAGGAAGATTCCAGTGGCAACAAGGCATGAAATCCTGCAGGTGCAGCCAATGCAGACCTGGGAATAAAACTACCTATCCCTTGTCTACTCAGTCATTAAAAAGAATGAAAATATGGCTCTGTATGTGTGTTTATGTGTGAATGCATGTACATGTTTGTGTGTGTGTGTGTGTGTGTGTGTCAGAGAGAGAGAGAGAAAGATATCAGGCCAATGACATCAGTTTGGATGTCATGAGTATTCAATTTCCTGATCAGGCATTAGGAGTATCAAGGAGCTAATCTCTCTTATATTAATAACAGAAGTAAAGATGGAAACCTTGCAAAATCAGCCTTCAGAAGGCAAAAGGAGAAAGACAATATTCACATATTGGGAAAAATGTTCTCCTGTCTCTGGAGCAATGTAGTAGGATCTTGTTTTTAGTTCACCTGTGTGCATATGTATATGTGTACACAAGATTTTTTTTTTTTTGAGATGGAGTCTCACTGTCGCCCAGGCTGGAGTGCAGTGGCGGGATCTTGGCTCACTGCAAGCTCCTCCTCCCAGGTTCATGCCATTCTCCTGCCTCAGCCTCCCGAATAGCTGGGATTACAGGCGCCCGCCACTAAGCCCAGCTAATTTTGTTTTTGTATTTTTAGTAGAGACCGGATTTCACCGTGTTAGCCAGGATGGTCTCAATCTCCTGACCTCGTGATCTGCCCGCCTCGGCCTCCCAAAGTGCTGGGATTACAGGCGTGAGCCACCGCGCCCGGCCAAGATTTGGTTTTTACAAGTACTTCATCATGTCCTTTAGTTTCCTCCAAATTGCAATGCTTATTTGATTTTAAATCTTTCCTTTAATTGCTTCTTCATATGAAATATCTTTCTTTTTCCTCCCCTAACTGAACCCTACCTTCAGAACCCTAAACTTTTCCCTGAGTATTTCTAAGTTCTCTGGCCTTTTCTATCTCTGAATTTAAATCATAGGCAAGGATTACCTTCTATGCGCAGCCCATGCTCTACCATTCTTCTGAGCTCAAGCACAACAACACTGTATTCTAGAAGTTCCCAATAAATTATTTTTCAATCAATTAATGAAGAAAATACAGGTCGAATCTTCTGGTGATGGATACTTTTGGCTTCCTCTGTGGCATCCTTCCCATTCCACCCTCTCCCATCACAGAATATCCACTGGTTGGGTGGGGCTGACTCCACCCCCTAGCTCCAGGAATGGGCCTTGATTGCCCTTAACCAGTCAATGGAATTCCTCCCCGCTATCTACAGTGATTGGTTTAGGCATAAACCTGGTCCAAACAGCATGAAGTTCACAACTTTTTCTCTGTAGCTGGGAGAAGTTCTCTCTCTTAGAGGACAGTGCGGTGTGCAGATGTGATGACTGCAACTGCTGCAGTTTGCTAATGTGAGGGAAGCCAGCTCGAGGGTAAAGCCAACACCCAGAAGGCAGAGCATCATTCAGAATGGGAGCTGGAAGTCTGATGAAATCATGCCGAAGCCATGACTAACCTCTGGAGGGTACAGTCCTTTGAGCCAATTTATTTCCTTTATGGTTTAAGCCAGAAAATGAGGTTATCTATTACTAACCTCCCTGTTATTTATGGAGTTCCCTCTATTTTTAAATCTTTGGGACACTATGTAATTTGTCTTCTTGCAACTTAATTCATTTAGGAAGATAGCACTCTTGGATAGCATTTACTCCCCTGGTAAAGTCACTACATACCTTGCTGTTTATGCTGAATCTAACAAAAGTCATATTCACAACAGCTAAAATAATAAATTTGAGAACTGTTGCTGCCCTAATTTCTGTTCAAAACAATCAGTGTTAGTCCACACTTAATAGTACTGATATAGACTTCTTATTAATTTATATAGCAAGCATTTCCTGAACATTTAAATTCATTGTAATTACATATAGATAGGCATATGGTATATATGGACACTTTGCCAAAGATTAGCTTTTGTTCAACATTCCTCAGTGTTTCCGGCAATATTAAATGTAGATACCTTTTCGATGAAACTGAAGAGACCCCAGCAGACATATGGATTTTAGCATCTCCGTGGTATACATTTCTAAGCAGCACTGCAGCTGGATGTAAAGCCGACAGATTTCTGGATGGATCTCACCATCTTCCGGGCTGCAACAGAAGAGAGAGAAAAGCTGTGAACATTCTCAAGATTTCACTCATCAGCCATTTGTCTCAGCTCCGAGAGGGAAAAATGCTCAGTAAAGATTCCTTAAAGCCTTCATCCTAAAATATAGGACTTCCTGCTTTCAAACCAATGACCAATGTGACAGTTCTTATGTAAGTCTCTTTCTGACTAATGGTTCTTAATTTTTTTCCCCTTCAGCAGCAGAGTTCTGCCGGGAGCTTAAAATCATAAATGCTTTACATAATTGAAAATATCAGACATCTTCAATTGAGCTGTTGGAACAAATTTCCAAAATATATTTAAACCATAAGAATCTCCTAGCCTGCAAGAAGAGATTAAAAACCCTTGTTTTTAGAGAAACTGACAAGAGCAATTCAATTACCAGTTGTAAGACAGCTCTTTAATATTGGGGCCTAGTATAATGTGATTAGAGGGCAATTTACAAATTATTTTTATCAAGGTTTTTTGTCTCAGTCTAAAGGTTCTTCCTTTATTGTTTGCTATGGCTAATTTATGAGAGACCAAATGTTTTTAATGAAAAAATTAAAATTTCATGGAAAAAAGTAATAAAATTCTAATAATTATGCTTAACAACCTAAAGCTAAATAAACACTGAACTTATGCTCTAAGATTTATTCTAAAGTCCTGTGTATTTCTCTATTAAATATGATAAAACATATATAAATGATAAAACATGGAGCGATCACTTTTGTTTTTGATTAAGGGGAGAAAAACTAGTTGATAAAATAATACTTTATTTTATATGCAACTAAAATAGCATGTGTTGAATAAAACAAATCAAATAAAAGGGATAAAGTTTAGAGATAGATTAGAAATAAAAGAAAGCCTAAAAGTGAACTCTATCGGATGTCTTAATGAGTTAACTTTACTTCCATCCCTATAAATTTAAAATGCAATGAAATCTGATTTTTAAATATAGCATTTGGATTTGGTTTCTTTGTAATGTGGGTCAGTGGCAATATATCAGGAGGTAATTATCAGATAAAAATAATGGCTTCAAGTTCTGGAATCACAGTAAAGAGAATCTGTATGTACACAGCACATTACAATGATAATTAGTTTTCATTTTCAATAGTTATTTAGTCGATGAGCAAGAGTTGATCTAACCATATGGCTTATGTAACACAAGAAAATGCAAAATTCTTAGCCTCAGCATCAGTGATGCCTGCACATGTTCTTAACTGTGTCAGACAGAATAAAGTACCTCAAAAGAGCCTGCACACAAAATTTGGCTCTATCTGAAAATTAAAAGGTGTTATTTTCTCATTTGTGTCTCGTGGGTGCCGTCCTAGGCCAACATAGGAAGCAAGTGTATCTCTGGGGAAAATATCGGGGTTTTTTTCAGAGCATCCTCCCACAGGTGCCTTCCACTCTCAAGCTGTCCTCTGTTTCTCCCATCCCACCCCACTCAGACATACCCAGACATACACACACCCAGACACACACACACAGACACCCCTCTGATTATTTCATATCGTCTTCAGCCTTCACAGTCTCTGACTGTGTCCTATTCCCTCATGGAACTGCTAGATTCTGAACAGATAATGGGCATTAATGGTTCATGTAATAAAAATTGATCCTTGTATATTATCTACCAATACATTTATTTTCAGAGCAAAATCTGAAGATAATGTCTTAATCTAAAAGGAGGGTAAAGGGAAAGTATTTTAAGGCAGACAGGTCTTTTCTATGCTGGTTCATCATCCCAACATCAGCTGCCTATTTTCACCTACATACAACATTGGCCCTGGTGGCTCATAGGCAGATATTTTTTAAAATTTTATTTTATTTTTAATGGACACATAATAATTGTACATACTATGGTATATAGTGTGGTGTTTTGATACATGTATATATTGTATAATGATTAAATCAGAATAGTTGGCAGATCTATTACCTCAAATATTTATCATTTCTTTGTGGTGAGAACATTCAGAATACTCTGTTCTAGCTATTTTGAAATATAAACTACATTATGGTTAACTATAGTCACGCTACTTACTGTGCAATAGAACACCAGAACTTATTCCTTCCATCTAGCTGTAACTTTGAGCAATATAAAATGCTTCACAAATTTGCATGTCATCTTTGCTTAGGGGCCATGCTAATCTTTTCTGTATCATTTCAATTTTAGTGTATGTGATGCTGAACACTCATATGCAGATTTTTTTTTAAAAAAACCTTTAAAACCTTTTAAAAATCTGTTGTATGTATTGTACATTTTATGAGTGGGACAATTAGCCAGTACAGTAGCATCCAAGCCATGGAACATTCTTATTTTCAGAAGTGCAAAATATGTGCCTAGTGGGGCTTAGCTCCAAAAATATGCAAACTTCATATATGGATGACATTTTATGTAATTTAAACAAATGACTACCATATTAACATATTTTAGGAACCAGTATATTATTTTACAGCTAGAAAAAGAGAGGTAAAGCAATGTATTAGGTGCTTCTGAGAAAAGGCAAGTCAAAACAGATTAAAATGCCTAATTCAAAACATTGCTTTGGGTGCCATCTCCCAAATGCCTCTGTAACCTACAGAGGTTCTCAAACTTGTTACAAGAAGAACTGAATAGGTGCCACCAGAAATCCCATCTGCCTAACAAAAATTAATTGATGCTAAGGTTGCATCATAAATTTTCTGGTTAACAAAGTCACATATACACTCATATATTGTCCTTCAATGTCTTGAGAAATTGAAATATAGAGAAAGAAAGGAACTTTTTAAAGAAAAGTGGAAAAGCTAAGGTATCTTTTATGTTAGAGTTTCATGATGCCTAGACTAAGTTACATTAACTTCAGGCCTTGTACAATTTATTTCTCCCTCTTTAGAGCTTTGAGATTTATTACCGTTAGTGATTACTGAAAGTTCATTGAAATGCAAGTTGTCAAATGAGTTATAATATGTCTGATGTTATAAGCAGTGAACTGAAATACATTTTTGGGAAACATTAAGAGCATTTGCATTATTTTCATAACAAATGAGTAAGAGCTGAAACATGGAGAATGAAAGAAGAGCTAAGAAAACAGCAATTTAAAAGCTGGAAACTTCCTAGGGATAAATTACAAAACCTTAGGAAACATTTACATTAAAATGAAATTGGACCTGTGTAATTCCTACAGGAACTGGAAGTAACTTAACTTAGAGGTAACTTTACCACATGTTACTTATGTTTAGTCTAACACGTTTCACTCTAATTAATCAGAGTTTAGGTCTATGAGAGTCGCCCCTGGGGGTGATTCATTTAATTCAGTCAAGTATATTTTATGGGTTAGTGACTAGATTGTGATTATTTATTTTTTCTATTGAGTGTAAGTCAAGAGCTTAACCATTTTGATTAATTCCAAAGCCTTAGTATTGATAGAAAAACCCTAAGAATTAACTTCTACAAAATTTCAGTGCTTTAGAGTTCAAGTTGAATCCAAAAACATTTAAAATAATGACCAAATTATAAATCTGCTCTCAACTAACTCCTTACAGATCAGGATTTAATGTCTAAATCATATAGCTTAGGAAAACTGAACTGCTGTAGGAGGAGGATGACATGAATACAGATTTTGCCTAAGTTGCCTCTTAATAATGGAAACTCTCTCTATTGTGAATATTCTTATTTTGTAGTTCAAAAAGTAATATGACAAAGCCTTGCCAGAATGGCTAACGGTAAAAAGACTCATAATGCCCAATGTTGGTGGTGATGTGGAGCAGCAGAAATGCTCATACATTGTTCGTGGGAATTAAGTGGTCTACAACTCCTTTCAAAAAAGTTCTGGAAGTTTCTTATAAAGCTAAACATATACCCATCCTATGACCTGGATTCCACTTCTAGGTATTTTGCCAAGAGAAATAAAAACATATTCACAAATAGAGTTCTACAAGAATATTCATGGTATTTTATTTAGATTAACCCCAAAGTGGAAACAGCCCAGGTGTCTGTCAAGAGAAAAATGGTTAAAGAAATTAGTACACTTCTACAATAGAATAATACTCAACAATTAAAAGAAGCTAACTCCTGATCCTCAAAACAACATAGATAAATCACAAAAGCCTTATCTTGAATGAGAAAATCCTTACACAAAAGAATAAATACTGTATGATTTCATTCATATGAGGCTCTAGAACAGGTAAAACTGATGGTAAATATTAGAACAGAGGTGAGGAATTGACTGAGAAGGGACATAAGTGAACTTTCTGGGGTGAGGGTGATATTCTATATCTAGGTGGCAGTTTAGTTACACGGGTGTATACATTTGGCAAAATGTATTGAATGGTACACTCAAGATTTGCATTTGATTACATGCAAATTTTACTTAAAAAAAAACCCAAAAGCAAATATTGAACTAAGTTAATGCTATGTATGCTGAATTGTTTACGAGTTAAGTTTACTGATGTCTGCAGGTTCAGAAAAATAATACGGATTGCTGGTTGGACAGAGGGATAAACAGACAGGTAGATATGTAATAAAGCAAGTATCGTAAAATGTTAATTGTAGAATCTAGGGAATGGGTATTTATTTGATGACTGAGGATTTACATTTCCCTAAATAATTACATGGGATAAATTAATAAAAACCACTGGGAGGCTTTATAATTGGTAGGGTCAAGTTTAGGAGTTAACACACTGGGGATTTTAGTTACGAAATGTCTTGGCCCTGCATCAGTCTGCTCTTTTGCTGAGGTTGCCAGACTTTGGAGACCTGTGTAGCTGCTAATAGCTTTTTAAAAAAACAGCAAAATGTTTGTTATTTTAATGGTCTGTCCCTAATGTAATGATTTATGTATTTAGTTGAACGGAGTGAGACATAATGAAAGGAAAATTGAATCTTGGAGTCAGAAAACTTAGATTTAAATATAGGTTTGCCCCTTAGAATTGCAATCTTAGGAAAACTAACTTCTCCGAGACTCAGTTTCCTCAGCTATAAAATTGGAATAACACCTATATGAAGTATCTCAAGGTTGCTGCAAGGATCAAATGAAATCACGTGTGGGAAAACAAGTATAAAAGGCAAAGGATGGTAAGAAGTTGGCTGCAATCCCTTTTAGCATATCAAACTTGTGTTTACTTAGCCTTCTGCTTGAATATAGTCTTTACTTATAAAAATTATCTGCTATTCTATAAAAGTCTGTATTTGCTTTACAGTTCCCTAATATGGACTTTGCTTAAATAAATATGCCATTAGGCTGAGGAAAAAAAAGTGTGACCTCATTGACAATCACTCAGCATTTTACATAATTTAGTGATGACAGATAAACACTCGGGGTTTGTCAGCTAGCAGAAATGGAAACAGAACTCCTGTCACAACAAATATATCTCAGTTTCTCTTTTTGGAATCAATTCTGTTGTTGGCTATTATGCCAAGTGGCAAGGAAAGACCCAGGAAGCCAAAACAGGATGAGGGAAGGGGATGGTATCATTTGCTTTATTTTTTAGAGCAAAGAGGAAGAAAAGGGATTAAATGACTTCTCCAAGGAGAGTGAGCTCCAGGATCTCTCTTCAAATATCCCCACTGGTTCCTCTCAAATGGATTCCATTTACAAGGATACACCCTAATTCAGTGCCAACTTCAGTGACAGCTTCAGAGCTTAGTCTTCATATGGCTTCAGTGAGGGAGCTTTCTCAAGGTGGTCCCATACATCTACGTAACCATTGGATAGTTGGGGGCAGTGAAGATGCAAATGTGTGTGTAAACCCATTTATTAATTTTGGTTTCAAATTCTTAAAGGTAGTTACAGACTCTCATAAATACAGAACAGATGCCAGGTACCTACTGAGCAACCACACTATTTCATACCAAAGTAAGTACTACAATTAAAAAAAAAAAGCCCAGTTAATCAGAAAAATAGAAATAAGACATTTTTCAAGGCACCTGTACATATTATAGTTGAGTCTTGTCTCCATTTTTCTCATAATTTTGTCTCCATTTTTCTCATGGAGAAAAATGCTCCAGTGAGTTTTTATGAAACTTGTGCTTTAGGGGGAAACGTGTGTTTTTTTTTGTTCGTAGAGAGCCTTAGCAAGTGTGATTCCACCAGGAGCCTTTGAAGAATAATTGCAGTAATTCCCCTCTCTTCACAGCATGTTGTTTCATGGGAACATATGGCTGGCTCTGTGACTTCCTCACCATCGAACATGAGCTGAGATCAAACTCTGCCCTGGAGCTATTCAGGTTCAGTCAGAAATAAAACTTGACTTTTAAAAGTAAAGGGGAACCTGAAGTAATGGAATTTTCTTTTGGTGGCTACTTTGGGGACCTATATATAAAGCAATAGGCCTCAGGGGGGCCAGCACCTTTTACAGTTTCTAGAGATATTCTGGTGACCATCTCCGTGTTGTCCCTTGCTTGCCCACGGCCAGCACCTTTGCCATTTCCCCATGACCCAGTTGGGAGAGTTGATAAATAATGGGTAGCATTACTAAGCACTTTATTCACTTTTTTTTCATTAGAAAGTAAAAACTATATTTAAACATTTAAACACTAAAAAAAAAAAAAATCAATAACCATCAGTTCCCTGAACTTCGATGCTTATAATGAAATAAGACTAAAAATATTACTAATAAATTGTAAGTCATCTTTTATTCATCTTAAATGTAACTGTTTAATGCAATACTGGGGAAAGTTGGGAATAAGCGGTGACATTTGGGGCAATTCTGAAGGGGTGGTCTAGGCATTTCTCAGGGCATTGGTGGTTGAAGGAGTTAGTGGCCGATAACATCATGACTTCGTGTTTTCATGACAGGAGTATCACTCCAAAAACTCATGCTTATTGGCAAGGAGAAAACTAACATGTACAAGGCACCATTTCTTAAATCTTTAAAATAAAATGTCTTTATTATTCTGTCTTGGCCTCTTCTTCCACCTTCCTCCACTTTTTGGCTTGAGAGTCTCTTGGCCTCTCCATTTTCCCCTTTGATTCTCTTAACGTTGTCCTCTTTATGGTTTCCGGTTGGGCAAACAGCTCTTTAGGTCTTGGTCTTATAAGGTCTTGTGATTCTCAGAGCTAGCAGAGACAGGCCTGTGACTGATAGAGTCACAGTGCTGAATTCTTCAATCTCTGCTGGGATGAAAATCAGTATCATGGATTACATGGCTAGAACACAGCCCTTTCCCACTGAATATAGCTAGGATTAGTTTATTTTTAAAGGTATTTATTTAAATGTGTTTGTATGTAAAGATATATATTTATAAATATATAAACATAAAATAGAAATATATCATAAATATATGTAGATATAAATATATATTTTAAAAATATTTATATCTATATATTATTTTAAAAGAGAGCTACATATACTTGAATTAAAGAAACATACAGGTTTCCACATTTTAATCTGCAAAATATTTTTGCATTTAAAATCAAGATTTTCAACCTCTGATGCTTACTATTTTCACCTGATATCAATGCTCTTCAAAGGTCAATTATCATTCAATTATCATGTGCTATACTGGAAAGAAATCAACTTGTTAATTTTCATCATATCTATAGTATGGGTCATTCATTGCAGTATGCAGTTAATTCCTACGTTTACCCACTGGAATTTTAGGGGGTCAATACATTAAACTGTTGGCTTATTTAAATAGTATTTAGCTTTTCATTCTTAATTATGTCATTAAGTTAGTGATGCTGTATTTCTCTTCAGTAAAGCTACAGGTTTTATGGAATCAATATTGCCAAAAACAATGACACAGCTTTAAAACAACCTGAGGTAACTGGGCTGACTATGTTCAAATTATCCAATTAATCCTGATGTCTGCAACTTCAGAAAAATAATATGGATTGCTGGTTGGACAGAGGGATAAACAGACAGGTAGATATGTAATAAAGCAAGTATTGTAAAATGTTAATTGTAGAATCTAGGGAGTATTTGCTTGATGACTGAGGATTTACAAAAGAGAGATTTAATTTAAAGAAGACATTATTCTATCATCTCATTTAACTGTAACACACAAAATACTGATCAATACTTTAATAATTAATTATGACAAATAAGTTGTATAGTTATAGAATACCCGATTGTTGAATCCATTGTGTTTGCCAGTTCCAAACAGCCTCCTCTTCCATGTGGGAGGCTGTTTATCTAAAGTGATGGCCCACAGGGTGACAGAAAGACCATAAGGGCCCCCAAACATGGACCACATTAGTGGTCCACACTACATACTAGTAAGCATGTTCTAGGTGGTCCCCTGGATGAACATGCGCAGTAGCTGTGCATGCTTGTTCATACGTTGCATGCCTCCTTAGCATCTTAAATCTCCACCCAGGGGAGGTTTATTTTTACTATGAAAGTGAGCAAAAGGTCTGTTTGAGGACAGGTAAAATTAAAGTGTATCTGTTCTCAGTAGGGGAAATACCCTACTGAAGATAGCTTTGCTTGAGACAGTTTATCTAAAGTGATGGGCCATAGGGTGACAGAAAGACCATAAGGGCTCCCAAACATGGACCACACAGGCCTGAAATCCCAGTTTTTAGACTCACAAAAGGATTAGACTTGAAAGGCTCTGAAGCGGGACAGGTAGCAAAGGAAGTGACCATGTTCTCAGAACCCAGCAACCATGGTGACCGTACAGTCTACACAATAAACCCCAGCATTCCCACTGTAACTGAGCTCATTCAAGCAAAGCTATCTTGAGTAGGGAATTTCTCCTATTGAGAGCATGTACACTTCAATTTTACTTGTCCTCAAACTGGCCTTTTGCTCATTTTAATAGTAAAGAAAACCTCCCCTGGGTGGAAATTTAAGATGCTAATGAGACATGCAACGTATGAACAAGCATGTACAGCTACGGCACATGTGCACCCAGAGGACCACCCAGAACGTGCTTACTGGTACCATCTCGTCCCACCTGCTAATGAATAATCATGTAAGACTCCTGTAAAGCAGTCTCCCTAGCGCCAGTCTTTGCTCTCTCGCTTTTACAAGCAGCCTGCCCTGAATTCTCTGTCTCTCAGGGTGTACTGTCTATTCTGCACATAACTTACAAGATATTCTTTTTCTTTTGCAATAAATTACTCTATGCTGCATTTCCCTTGCTGCGTGCCCCTTGTTTAAATCATTTTAAACTAAGAAAACAAGAACCAAGGTATCACATCAGCTGTCAACAGCTCTTTGAGGAGGGTTTAGGAAGAGGGTAGGAAGTTGACATCTGTTTATCGTACTACTACTAATAATAATAATAGCAAAAACAGAGAACTTCTAATATGTGCCAGAGGCCCAGGGCTTCCAGCTTAGCTCTCTGTTTCATGCTTTAGTTGATAGGATGAATTTAGAGGATAGTTAGAACTTTCTTCTCCAGCATTTTGCAGTCTTTTTCAGCTTCAGACTCAATCCTACCCAACACTAGGGATTCTGTACACATTATATCTAATTGGATCCTGGAGTGTTATTGTTTTTTCATTGGCATGCAATGATAATTTCCATTTTTTTGCATAATTGTCAAAAATGACACTTCATGCCAATATGAAATGTATATACCTAGACAGATGTAAGAGCTATTTTCTACAAAAAGGCACATGCTTTATGCAAACAGAAGAGGCCAGTATCTATATACATGGTAAATACCATCTTCCACCATGAGTTTCTTCACTGGACTGTAAACTCTTTGAGTTAAAAAAAAGTTTATCTTATGTATCTCTGTAATCCCCAACCCTTAACATGTGTGGTACATATGAAATAAAACAATTCCATAGTGGCTTAAAAAGTAGTGCCTATGTGGTGTGAGAAGTTGGAAGGCTGGGGTTACAGTGCTGGTTCTACCTCATCAGTTCCATTTCATCACTAGAGATTGGCTTCTTGAGGGTTTATTTTCCTGAAGCCTTCTTTTTTTTTTTTTTTTTTTAAAAAAAACTATTTTATACAAAATAATACATATAAACAGAACTTTTATGCAGATAAGTAGAAAAAGGAAAAGATGATTTATGCCAGAAGTAAACATCCTAACATTTTTGTATATTTCCTTGCAGATTAAAAAAAAGTATATAAATATACATATACACAGGCAAATGTATATGTGTATATATACAGAGAGAGAGAGAGAAAGCAAGTAAGCATCATATAATATATATATTACATTGGAGTTCACTTTTTTACCTAACAACATACCACCTATTAGCTTAGCCTTTCTAAGAGAATTAGCCTCCAGAGTCTTAGTTTTCTTATCTATCAATTGAGGATAACAGTGCCTATCTGATAGTGTTGTTGTGATGGGTGAAATTATTCATAATAAAGTCTCCAGTATGGTTATGCATGGAAAAAGATGAATGCATTCAGATGCTTGTCCAAGTTTCTTCTTTACTTGTAATAGTTTGATGCAGAGATTGCATACTGGTGGCATGTGGTCCAAATGTGGCCACAAACTTGTTTTATTTGGCTTGCAGTGGTCAATGTTTTGTTCATGAATTCACACAACAATCTGGATTTCTTGTATTTCTTAATGTCAGAAGATGGTGGCACCAGGCCTGCTCTGGAATGGCAGCACTTAACTGCTTCTGAGAATTAGCCACCCTTTTAGACAAGCAAAAGCTCCCCAGTTTTCCAGAGACCCCTGCCCAGACTGCTTCACATATTGACTGTATCAGTGTGGCTTCTGCTGTATCTAGATTTGCTATTGCTGGCTTAAAGCACAGTGAATTAGGATATATAACAGTCTACAAAGTGAGCTTACCAAACAACCACATTTTAGGCGGTAAGTTTGCAGGCAGCAAATGCTTGCATCAATTTCAGTGGAGTAGAATTTCCTAAATAAAAATGCTTTCTTGGATATGAAACATAAAATTGGAGATTAAGACTTGGTAATTACTTAAGGGTATATAAAAAGTTCATCACACTCTGTACCCTTCTCATAAATCGTGAATTATAACTGAAAATGATTATTAAAAAGCTTCAAAAAAGTTCAACAAAGAGCCCAAATCATGAAATAAGCCACATATTTGAAATATAGCAAAATAAGCTTTCTGATCTTATTCCAAGAAGCAAAAATTCAGTTTATCACTTAACCAAGAAGTATATTAAAGAAAACCAGCAAAGATCCTTGAAACTGTATAGTTGGCTTCAGTTTGCTCTAAAAACAGAACTTTGGAAATACTTCCCCAATGGCAGTTACTGAATTAACTGCAGTGTTTGTGGGCAGACTGAGGCAGAACATAACCAGTGGCAGGGTGGTATATGGAACTGTATTAAGAGTATGGTAGTACTGTAGACTAGATGACTGAAGTTTTTTCTAGGTCTTTCGGTTTAAAAGAACCACTTCAATCTTGGCTAACTTAATTCTCCTCTTCAATGTTAAGAGATAGGGAGTTAACTCTTTTGACTAGAGAGTGATGCTAACATTAACACAGCAGTGAAGTTGATGTTTAATACCCTCCGGGTGAAGTGCATTGATGGACTTTTCTGTGAAGGAAAAAATGGGAGAAAAACACACAATTACAAATAAAAGAAGTGCAGAAATGTTTAGACTAAAAAGACACAGGCTGTGAAGCCCTAAAATCCAAGTTAATATTATCTTGAAGGATGTCAAAGAAACACCACAGACTTATTTTTGAAACTCCAACAATTCCTTTTAGGTTCAAAATAAACACACTTAGAAGAAAGTAAACGTACTGTGTATTAGCTTGCTAGGGCTGCCACAACAAATTACCACAAACTAGGTGGCTTAATCAGAAATATACTGTCTCACAGCTCTGGAGGCTGGAAGTTCAAGATGAAGGTGTCAGCAGGGTTGGCTCCTATTGAGGGCTGTGAGGAATAAACTGCTCTGTGCTTCTACCTAGCATCTGTTAGTTTTCTGGCAATCACTGAAGTTCTCTGGCTTATAAAAGTATCATCCTAACCTCTGCTTTCACCTACACAGAGCTTCCTCTGTGTGTGCATGTCCACATTTCCCTTTTTGATAAGGATGTCAGTGATAATGGATTAGAGGCCCACTCTACTCCAGTAAGATTCCATCTTAACAAATTATATCAGCAATGACCTTATTTCCAAATAAGTCACATTCCAAATAAGGGGTAAGACTTCAACATATGAATTTGGGGGACATACAATTCAATTCATAACATTGCTATTTGAAAAAGCAGTTGATGAATTTAAGAAACCGTACCAGATTGTCCAGGCTCAAATTATAAATGGGTTCAAGGATTAATTCATAAATGAGAGATCTTTAATACACTAGGGTTTTGAGTAGTTAACTCTAAATTCCTTTTCTACCCTTTAAAGTAATCAAGGAATGTATCGTCCTAGATTTAAAATCACAGGTGTGCCAATGCTAGACTTCCAAAGCGACTTTTCATCAGGATCCAGGGAGAGGGTGCAAGCAGGAAAAAGGAGCAGCTGGGGAGACAGGAAGGGAGTGTGAGATGGAGGGGCAACATTCTTGGAAAATGTGTTTTCTATCACATACAGATCCTTAGATTACAATATCCCTAGGAACAGGAAGTTTTACTCATTATCTGGGTTTACCCAGCACCTAGCTTAGTGCCTGGATCATTAAAGGCTCTCCATCCATGTTTGTTGAAATGGATCAAACTGAACTTCCAAGGCTGATGTTGTGGAAGATGCCCAGTCCTGCTCACCGACCAGCTCACCTGGTTTCACTGTTGGAAATGGTATCGTGCTGGATGGACCATGGATTTGGGTCCGTGTGGTACAGGTACTGTTTTCAAAGGGACAAGGCTAGTAACTTCAGAGTGTTCACACCGGTGAAGGAAAGCAACAATAGTCCTGGGGGAGGAGAGTCCACTTGACTGTGGGAGTTCACACTTCCTCAAAGAGAGGAAAGAATATTGACATGAAGGCCACCTTCTAGCCTCCACATGAAGCACAAATGCTCCAGAGTCAGAAAGCCCTCTCTGGGTTTCTATCTTAATTTCATTACTTACAAGTGTGTGATTTGGGGCAAGTTTCTTAATCTCTCCAGTGCCTCAAATCAGTATAATAACACTTCATAGCATTGTCAAAAAGATTTAAGTGAAATAATATATGGAAAATATAAGGTCATAACAAGAAGAAATGAATGGAAGATGTGTTCCAGGGAGGCAATTCTGTACATTATGCCTAGGGAACCTTATATCTTTGCTACAGGCTTTCTTCTTACTTACTGATTCAAATATTATTTATGGAGTCCCTGTTATTCAAAAAAGGCTGAAATTGGGGAAAAAAAGAAAAGCATTATATTTTCTGGAGTCCTTTCCTAAGAGTTCATGAAGACTCCCATTATTATCCTATGTTGTTTTTATTTCATGATAACCTATTGTAAAGTCTCCTCTAACACAAATTGATTTTTCTGAATAGTGATAGAAAACTTGCAGTCCTTTATCTCCTTCCTTGATGTAGTATCGTTTTACTGCCAACAAGTTTTCAACTAAATGGCTCCACTGTGGACGTCTACATATAATTTTTTCTTTCTTTCTTAATGATGAAGTATAATGCACCATTAGGTGAAAGAGAATGAAAGGACTCTGCACAACTGCCAATGGTTAGCTCAAGAACGGAAATAGCTCTTCAGGCAGACAGACATATGGGCAGGAGGAGATAGTGATTAGCAAACGTTTAGGTCAGTCTCTCCAATAGAGACATTATTTTTGATTTTCAAAGTGGCATAAATTATGTAAGATCATTTAGTGAGGGAAAAAAGCTTGGTGAGCTTCACTGACAAAGAACTTGAGGTTAGGAACATGCTTTTATTATTTCTTGGCATTCAATTCAGCATTAGCAAAATATAATAATGTTTATTGGGAGTTTACTGTGTGCCAGACACCATGCTAAGCACTTACATCCCATTTAATTCTCACAACGAGTCTATGAGGTAGTTGCTATCCCTATCCTCAATTTACAAGTTGAGGGAAATGAGGCTTGAGAGAGGTTGTGAAAGTTGCTGAAGGTCACCAAAAGAGTAAACACAGTGATAGGACTCAAACCCACATTTATGATTTTACATATCATTACCAGGACAGAGTGCTCAGGAATGGAACTATATTTATATGTTTGTTTATTCATCCCAGGCATAGTTATTGAGAGCATACATTTTATAAAATATTGTGCTAGGAATGAAATAATCATTTTCTATTTTTTCTTTGTTGAGCCCCTAAATTATTGTGGCTTAAAAGTTGGCCCTACTCCTAGTTCTTCAACTTTTCCTATAATAAGTGTACAATGTTATTTTCTGCCTAACTCAGAGGAACACATAACACAAGGGAGGCATACATGTCTAGCACAGGAGGACCATCAGGCTAGTGCAAGCTAGTGTATGTGGGGGTATGGGGAAAACTGAAAACAAGAACAGGGTGCTCCTGCCCCCCAAGAGTCCCAGCATCTAAGCAGAGCAATGAGAATAGGAAAAGGATATGGCAAGAACTGGGCATAGAACCCTCTCTAACTTTTTGTGCTCTTTTCTGCACACACAAAAATGAATGCATTAAGGGAAAAATGGGAAGGTGGCATCAATGCTGTTCATGAACTGTCATTATTCTCTCTTTTTCCCAAGGAGAGACAAGAGTCAGGATGCAATGCAATGGCCTCTTCTTATCATTTTACTGGGAATGTGAGACTTTTCTGCATAAGGGTGGAAATGAGTACTGAAAATTATTTGCAAAGCATTTTGGAAGTGAGAAGGTTATTAATGCAAATATATGACATTGTTAGTGACTAATGGCTCAGTTGGATTTATAAAATAAGAGCTTTCAAATATTATGCTGAGATAAGTGGTCTTCAAACTTTGCATATCATGCATTTCTATAAATAAAAAATTAAGCATGCACTTGTAGTGTACAATATGTACTTGTTGATAAATTATATGTATATATACAATGATATTAACTATTAGACATATTTTTAAATACAAAAAAATAGAAATTAGGAAAGGAGTATGTAATAAGAAAGTTATGATATTTTCTTTCAGGTCATCTTGCACAACTTCCCTTTGAAGCCCACAGACTCAGCTTGGAGGTTCTTAAACTTTAATGTGCATCAGAATCACTTGGAGGGTTTAAACCACAGAATGCAGGGCTCTATCCCTAGAGTTTCCAATTCAGTGGGTCAGGGGTGGGGCCTGATCATTTGATTTGTATTAAGTTCCCAGCTGATCCAGGAACCATACCTTGAAAACCACTGGGTTAGTCTGTTAAAACCATACCTCTGTAAACACATTAAAACAAAATTGTTTTTAAATGCTAGATATAGAGAAAGTACCGTAAGGTTAAAGTTTGATGTTATAAGTAGGCATTTCATGGTTTGAGTTATTTGCATGAAACAGCCAGTGTGATATATGTAGGGCCTTATTAAATGATGAACATGTTATGTAATATGGCTTAATTTAGACAGATTAGAATTCGGGTATCCCAAATAATGATTTCTGAAACATGACAGTTACTTCCAGTAAACCTTTATCCATTCAGTGCTTCTCTAAAATGAGTGTTTTTCCAGGATTTTGACCAACTAGTTTGAGGAGGGCCTTTCATTACATTTTTGGTGGACAAGTTATTTTTTTTTAATCCCACATGTATGTTTGATTTTGTAAATACCAAATAAATGCACATATATGTCAATGAAACAACACAGTATTAAAATAAAATGTAACTATTGGAAGGATGCTCAGCACCTGGCAAATGTACTTCATTAGTAAAGCTTGTTTTGCCTTTTTTCATTTCTTCCACTAGCACTTCCGCTTTCCCTTTTCTTCCTAATTTTCCTCCTCCTTCCTCTCATCCCTTTCATTATTCCTGGGTCCTATTCTGCTTTTATTTTCTGTCTATAACATTGGCTAAGGTGTTAGTCTGAAATAATACAATATGCCAGCAGAGATATTTACATTTAAGAAAATGCTGAAGATGAGAAGGCACCTAGCACCCCAACATCCAAAGGAAATAAGTAATAATGTTGACATGCCAGTGGTAAGGTTGATATTTAAAGCAGGCAACCCGATAGGGTTCCCCCAAATATAATGTACAGCCATAGAGCTAATTCCATGAACCAAAAGAGTAGTGTCAGTAAACATCCAACCACTACTGGGGGAACCAGTCCCCAATATTTCAACATAGGTTCTTTTCTATTTTCCCTAAGTGTTGGCCAGTCTGAGAAATAAAGGGAAAGAGTACAAAAGAGAGAAATTTTAAAGCTGGGTGTCCAGGGGAGACATCACATGTTGGCAGGTTCTGTGATGCCCCCTGAGTTGTAAAACTAACAAGTTTTTATTAGCAATTTTCAAAGGGGAGGGAGTGTACGAATAGGATATGGGTCACAGAGATCATATGTTTCAAGGGCAACAAAAGATCACAAGGCAGAAGGTCAGGGCAAGATCACAAGGTCAGGGCAAAACTATAATTACTAATGAAGTTCCATGTCCCTCTGTGCATGCATTGTCATTGATAAACATCTTAACAGGGTTCAAGAGCAGAGAACCGGTCTGACTAGAATTCTCCAGGCTGGAATTTCCTAATCCTAGCAAGCCTGGGGGCACTGCAGGAGGCCAGGGCGTGTTTCATCCCTTATCTGCAACTGCATAAGGCAGACACCCCCAGAGTGGCCATTTTAGAGGAATGCATTCTTTTCCCGGGGCTGTTAATTATTAATGTTCCTTACTGGGGAAAGAATTCAGCGATATTTCTCTTACCCATTTTCGGTAATAAGGGAAATATGGCTGTGTCCTGCCTGGCTCCCAGGCAGTCAGACCTAATGGTTATCTCCCTTGTTCCCTGAACATTGCTGTTATCCTGTTCTTTTTTCAAGGTGCCCAGATTTCATATTGTTCAAACACACAGGCTTTATGAAAAATTTGTGCAGTTAATGCAATAATCACAGGGTTCTGAGGTGACATACATCCTCAGCTTATGAAGATGATGGGATTAAGAGATTAAAGTAAAGACAGGCATAGGAAATTATAAGGGTATTGATCGGGGGAATGATAAATTTCCATGAAATCTTCATAATTTATGTTCAGAGATTGCAGTAAGGACAGATATAAGAAATTATAAAAGTATTAATTTGGAGAACTAACAAATGTCCATGAAATATTCACAATTTTTGTTCTTCTGTCACAGCTTCAGCAGGTCCCTCTGTTCAGGGTCCCTGACTTCCTGCAACAAACCACATTCCAAGACAACACATGGAGAGAAAAATGTTTTCAGATGCCATTCAGGATACACACTAGAAAAATCTTAGTAAGTAGATCCAAACACACACCTTAGCTCAAAGTTAGGCAGATGGAAGACCATGGGAGGCTCCAGGCCCACAGTGATATGGCATCCCACATGACAGGCACCCCTGAGAAGCCAAGCATTGCTTGGCAGATTATTCCAGGAGGCCTCCTGGAGGGTGTGCATTCAGATTGCAAATCCTATTTGCTTTGCACTCCAGGTTTTACTGTGCAAGGTTTTATCCTAATTTTAAAAGTGTCTTGTTTAAAAAGTTTTGCTTCATTTTGGCCTTCTTTCATTTCTTGTCCTTGAACTCATGTCACAGCAGTCTTAATATCAACTGACATCTTATTACAAATCAAAGAAAAGGCAGCAACACCCACTTTACAAATTAGCATATGAGTTAACAAAAAGTCCCAAATGGTGAGATTACCAGAAAGGGGCAATGTTCTAGGCAAGGGCAAGGGCAAAGTCAAAATTGATAAACTCAGAGGCTTTCTGCCTCCTGTCCTAAATACATCACTTATAGTGGTGTTCATTTAAAAGCAACTGGGAAAGGCAGGGGATACACAAAGTCACGTTCCTGCTCACACCACTAAAATTCCAGAGATCTCTAACAGATATCCAATATGCCTACAGCTGACGAAAAGTGCTTGAAGGATGTCAGGCTGCAGCCTCCGCTGGGACCTGAAGTCTCAGCAAAAAAGTAGAAAGACAGCTCCTGTCTGTCTTGGTTATCCTGGCTGTGCTGTCTGAACCTGCTGCAAAGAGCACTTGTATCAGGATGGAAAACATCGTTCATTAGAGAGTAGGAGGGAAATTAGGAAAGTTGGTCCAGGCAGAAAATGAAAGAGTAATACCAGGAAAACTGGCTGACAATATGACAGAAGGAAAGGACCCATCAGGACAAATCTGCTTGGGTATGTTGGGGAGCATAACTACATTTCTCCAGTGGAAGTTTACACATGCTGGCTGCTAGCGCTGTAGTGAAACATCTTACAGAATACAGCCCATTCTTTCCCAAGAATTTAGGTGAGCAGGAAGTATTTTCTTTTTAGTTTTTACATTAGTTTCTGTTTTGTTTGTTGTTTTAAGCAGTGCAGTTCCACTTTTTAAGAATGTCATTTATTTTCCAAGTTGACTGCTTAGAAATACAAGTACCAGTGTGGACTTAAGTTACATTTCCAAAATGTGAATAAGTGAAGTCTCCAAGTGATGTGCACTAATTCATTTCCCTCTACAAAGAATTATGAAACGCAGTCTCCTTTACAATTTAAACATGTTTTCTAATTAAAGATACAAATCTCGAAATGCCTTTCTTCTCTCAGCAATCTATTATTTCTTTTACACACACAGAGGCACAAACACACAGAGATTTTTTTTTTTTAGGTCAAGCACACAGTGTTCTACCAGAAAGGAATAATGTCAAATAAAAATAATAGCAAGGATAAAGAAAAATAATCACCCAGTCTACATGGAGCCAGGAGAAAGACTTAAAAAACAAAGACTAAGAAGTGGTAGGGCAATTTTCCCAAACCTCAAGCAAAACTGTATTTTTTTTGCTCTTTGAAGATGAGAGAACAGTATTATGGTGACATTAAAGTCATTTTTAGATAAAAAGTAAATTTCCCCAAATATCACTATCTTTATGTATCTGAGTTAACAATCGTAACAAATTTTCCAAACTAACCATCTGGACATTTTCTTTTACTCCGTTAAAATCACTGAAAGCCAATTTTGTGCGTGTGTGTGTGTGTGTGTGTGTGTGTGTGGCTGGGGGAGATTGTTTTTTTACTTATCACCATATCATCAACATTTTTCCACCTTAAATCATTTCCACTTTAAATCATTTCAACTACTGTGGAAAAACATAAATAGGAAACTCACAGAAAAGGAAATATGAAAGGTTAATAATGACATAAAAATACTCAGCCCCATTAGTAATCAGGAAAGTGCAAATTTAATTCAGTGAGATATATCATTTGATACCCATTAGATTAGAAAAATAAAAACACAAAAATAGCAAGTGTTTAAGAGGAGGTGAAGCAATGTACCGATTGATGGGAGAGTAAATTGATACAACCATTGAGGAACAATTTAAAGTATCAAGTAGAATGGAAGCTGTGCATATCAACAACCCATCAACTCTACCCCTACACCTATTCTCTAGAGCAGCACAAATCAACAGAATTTCCTAGGATGATGGAAATATTTTCCTGTGCTGAGCAATATGGTAGCCACTAGCTTCATGTGGCTAAGGAACACTTAAAATGGGCTGGTGGACTAAGAAACTGAATTTCAAATTTAAATTATGTAAATTTAAACTTCAATGTTTCTAGCATTGTGTAGCATATGTGTACCAATTTTACCACAGAATTACCAGGACTGAATGTTTTTAAATTTTGACATTTTGTTAATTTACAATGTGTGAAATTCAATTTCTTGTTTTACCATGTGCTTTTTCAACTATTAACACAGTTGAATATTTTTCCTTGTGTTTGTTTATTTCAATTGTCTGTTCATACCCTTTGTCCATTTTCAGCTCAAGTCCTTGCTATAAATCCCAGGTAATAATTTTCTTTTTCTCTGGCAATAGTTCCTACTAATTTTATATACTCCTTAATTTCTTTCTAATTTATATCCCCTAGAATTTCAGTGCAGTTTTCCCCATTGTATTTTTCAGTAAGCATTAAAACGTTTTTGCATTTTTGCTTAAAGTTTCTTGGTTGAAGGTTAAAACAACTTTAGTTAAGATCAACAGGTTCAACTATGTAAAAAATAAACTACTATTGAAACAAAACAAATACGCATTGAGTAAAACAGAAAAATATGTTTGTCTAAAATGTGATGAGCTCCTTTAGTTCATAAGAAAACAGCCAATTGTGAAGTGTGGCAAGGTATTCATTGCCTGTAATCTGCTAAACATTTTATTCTGTTGTCATCAGGCTTCTATTTTTGTTGTGGAGAGACTCACTTCAAGCTTAATTGTATTGTAGTCCCTCTGTAGGAAATGTCTTTTCTCTCCTGTTGCTTTTAAAAACTTCCTTTGTGCTTAGTAATTTGTGATACCATTCCATTGTCTATTTTCCTTTTCTGAAACTCTTATTAGAAATATGTTGGATCTTCTCATTCTGGTCTTCATGTCTTCTTAATCCCTTTTTATATTTTCTATATCTTTACATTTCTCTGTTGCATTTTCTTCAGATCCGTCTTCCGGTTTATCTTTTTTAGCCGTATATAATATACTCATTAGGTTTTAATTTTAATAATCATATATTTTTTATATTATACATATTCATTTTTAGAATTTGAGTTATTTTCCAAGTATGCTTGGTCTTTTTACATACTCTTTTGTCTCATGTTTTCAATTCTTCTCTTGTGTCTTTAATAATTTGTCATATTTATTCTAAGTCATTAACAGGTAATGGTATTAACTAAAGCACTTGAAGGACTAAATTCTGCTGTTGACTTTGCATGTTCACTTTCACCTTTGCTAGATTCTTTCCTTGTGTGTTTTACAATTTAACTTGTGATCTCATATTCAGCAGACTTTATCTGTAGATTCCTGGGATGTATTGCTTTTGGACTATAACAACAGTATAGTCATGATTCTTAGGAGGCCAAGTCAAGCAAACATCCTAGTTATCTTCTTGGGCTGGTGGTACATTTTCTCTAACTCTTCACTAAGCATGTAGCCCTTTGAAAATCCTGGCTTGAATCAGAATTGTAACAGGAAACAAATGGACAATTTGAAGAGCACCTCTTTACACAGGGAGTAATTACAAAGGTATGGGTGGCAAACAGAAACCCCAAGGAATTTCAGGTTGGCTGTATGGTGCTGTCACCACTAAGAATGAGAGGAGGAAGAGGTTCCTGGCACCTGAAAAGAGAAAGAGTTGTATAATGCAGGCCTCCTTGTGTAGAACAGTGACCTGCAGTTATGGGAGACAGACAGTTCAAAATAACCTTATAGAGAGGGAAACGGGAGACTAAATACCCTGGCTTAACTCTTTTTCTTCCTTCCAATGTCCTGCCAGAGTTCCCGATTGACCAAGCCAAACTGAAATGCAGAGGATAAGGGAGTGGGGTGATATAGGGTGGAGAAAGGCAAAGAGCAGATTTGGAGGGTCAAAGAGCAGACATCCAGCAAATGACTTTATGTGTATATCTCAGTTCTAATTCCTGCTCCCATATGATCTTCTGACTACAAGCCCCTTTTTAATGGAGTCAATGAACTCCCTCAGGGAAGCCATAGTATCAGACCATGCTGCCTTTCAACTCACTTTTTATTTCCTATTCATTTTTGACCCTGAAGATTTCTCTTACTTTCCTGTGAGCTTAGTAATACATTTAAAAGGGTGTTTGTATACATTATACAACTTAACTATCTTGTTTGTTTTAGGGTTATCTAACCAGTGTCTTGCCAGAAATAGATACATTATCTCACTCAATCTTACACAGACCTTATGAGGTATAGATATTATTAATATTTTAAAGATGAGGAAACTGAGACTTGGTTAATTCTCAGGGGTCATAGAACTATGAAGCCTAGGACTGGTACTCTAACCCCAAAGCCCAGGCTCTTTCTACTACACTAAACATTGGGTGCAAGCATGCTATCAGAATGTTGGTGACATTTTGAAAAAAAAAATGTCATTTTGAAAGAAAAGAAAGAAAGAAGGTAGAAAAAAATAAAGGAAGAAAGGAAGGGGCTGGGCGTGGTGTCTCACACCTGTAATCCTAGCACTTTGGGAGGCCGAGGCAGGTGGATCACCTGAGGTGAGGCGTTCAAGACCAGCCTGGCTAATCTGGTGAAACCCTATCTTTACAAAAAAACAAAAATTAGCTGGGTATAGTGGCACACGCCTGTAATCCCAGCTACTTGGGAGGCTGAGGCAGGAGAATTGTTTGAACCTGGGAGACAGAGGTTGCAGTGAGCCAAGATCATGCCACTGCACTCCAGCCTGGGTGACAGAGCAAGACCCCATTTCAAAAAAAAAAAAAAAGGGAAAAAGTCCTACAGATTCAGGTTATACTAAGTCATCTGAAAGATTAACTATAAAGCTCCAAAAATAAAAGACAAACAGGCTAAAAAACAAGAATACTAGAGATTCATTAATAAGGACTGACATTTAAGTATTATAGGTTGTAGGCGCAAATCTGACATTGATTCTCCCATGGAAGCCATTATTAAGGGAGGAAGAAAAGGAGTAAGTCCTGATCATTTATTTTCTTTTGGACAGCACAAGACTGTGAAACAAAAACATCCTGATTTCCAATTATCTGGGCTTTTGCAACTGTCCCATGTTACTTCAAAACAGAATCAACTACTTGGGAGGCTGAGGCAGGAGGGTCACTTGAGCCCAGGAGTTTGAGACCAGCCTGGGCAACATACCAAGACCCTGTCTCAAACAAAACAAAACAGAATCGAAAGCCTCTAAATTGAAAAAATAGTCAATAGACACCATGGAAAGAAAATAGCAACATTTACAAGTCCAGAAAGCCACAATCTAAATTCAGACCCAGGTGATAAAAGCTGATGATGCAGAGTGGAAATTCTCATTCCAGATTATGTCAAATCAGGACAAACACTTATTTCATGTATAGAGGCAATTCAAAATGAAGATATGTTAGGTATGTCGAGTCAGTTCTAATTCTCCTTTGTTGAGAAATTAGTACAAAGATGAAAGAAAACAAGAAAAAGAAAAGAGTATTCCCTCAAATTCAATAAGATACATTCTACTTCATAAGTTAAATAATTAAGAAAATGTCAGAAGTAGTTAAGATAGTCTAAAAACTGACTAAGTTTTGGAAAGCTATTTAGAAAATATTACTGACTTTGGAAAAAATAATCAGAATTGGGAGAAGAAAAAAGAGTAACCATTTCTGAAAATAAGAACAAAATTTTTTTCTAGTAGATACAGTTTAAAATACCATTTTACGAGGTGTTATTTAGGGGATAAATTTTTCTAGACTGTTTACATTAGACCACATTATCACCATTTGTTATCATCAAAAGACATATTTTATTGAGTATTGAATACACTTTAAAATATACCTTGAAAATAAGGAAAATTAGTTATGCAGATAAAAAGTGAAGAGATGCCTTATTTTTTCAAAAATTTTGATAAAGGCACATATCCAACTTCTAATACAAGTTCTAATCCAGTTTATAAGGTATCAAACATGCAGTTGTCAAGCTAACCTGGTTCTGTTTTTAGTATACTGATGAACTTACTGTAAGGATATCAGCTGAACAAATATATTTTTAGAGGAAACTATGTATGAACCAGATGATATGTAATTGGAACAATTGAAAAATGATCTTAAAATTTAAAAAGTAAAAGATTTTAGATTAGCTATAAAGAATAGAATACTAATATATATGGACAAAGTAATTATTAATAACTGCTTAACATATAATAAAAGGAAAGAAAGAAATTTCAACAAAATGCAGAAAAACATACTGTATTTTCTGGACCTAAAAACGACCAGAAGCTCTTTAGAATAATCCCTTTGGTCTTAATGGTCAAGTGCTGATTTGAAATATTTTTCTAAATACTTGATGTCTAAAGATGAATTGAAGCACACTCTATAGTCTTAATATAGGGTGACTCCCACTTAAGACACACACTTTGGGAGGCTAAGGCAGGCTGATGGCTTGAGGTTAGGAGTTTGAGACCAGCCTGGCCAACATGGTGAAACGCTGTCTCTACTAAAAATACAAACGCTGTCTCTACTAAAAATACAAAAATTACAGGTGTCATGGCACACACCTGTAATCCCAGCTACTCGGGGGGCTGAGGCAGGAGAATTGCTTGAATTTGGGAGGCAGAGGTTGCAGTGAGCCAAGATTGTGCCACTGCACTCCAGGCCGGGAGATAGAGCGAGACTCTGTCTCAAAAAAAAAAAAAATCCTTAAGACACAGGATGCTTCTATAGACAATAATCTTTGTCTGTTTTAATACTGTGTTGGCAGAAGGGGGAACATTCTTGAATATGGGTGACAAATAAGCAGAAAACCCAATACAGAGAGTAGGTAGAAGTGACCTGACCTTAGTTGAGCCAGCATTCAATATGGGTAATTGCTGCTATGATTGTATTCTGGTTTAAAAGCTTTAGAAAATAATATTTATATAATTCTGAACACTTCATTTTTAATATATTTTAAAACGCATTTGTTTTACAAAGTGAGAAATATTCTACATTATGGCCTGAATGTATCTCCCCTCACCAAATTCATATGTTAAAGCTGTAACCATCAATGTGATGATGGTATTTGGAAATGGGGTATTTAGATGAGGGCTAGATGAGGTCATAAGGGTGGGGCCCTAGTCTCAGGGGTTAGTGCCTTTAGAAAAAGAGACACCAGAAAGCTTGTTCTCTCTTTCGCTCTGCCAAGTGAGAATACAGTGAGAAGGTGGCCATCTGCAAGCCAGGAAAAGAGCCCTGGCTCTCAACTATGCTGGCATCCTGATCTTGAATGCTCAGCTTTCATAACTGTGAGAAAATCAGTGTCTGTTGTTTAAGCCACCTGGTCTGTGGTATTTTGTTATGACAGTCAGAGCAGACTGCTATAACAAATGCCTAAACATGTGGAAGTGGCTTTGGAACTGGGTAATGGGTAGAGGCTGGAAGAGTTTCAATGTACATGCCAGAAATATGGAGGTTAAGGGTGATTCTGGTAAGGTATCAGACAGAAATGAGGAACATATTTTCGAAACTGCAGGAAAGATGATCCTTGTTATAAAGTAACAAAAAACTTGGCTGAACTGTTTTCTCGTGTTTTGTGGAAGGTAGAACTACCAAGCGATGACATTGGGTATTTAGCTGAGAAGATTTCTAAGTGTTGAGGGAGTGACTTGGCTCCTCTGAGTGCTTACAGTAAAATGTAAAAGAAGAGAGATGAATTGAAGAAGGAATTGTTTAGCAAAAGAAAACCAGAACTTGAGGATTCGGAAAATTCTCAGCCTACCCATATTATAAGAAATAATGAGAAAGCTTGTTCTGAAGAGAACACCAAGGGTGTGGCTGGACCATCACTTGATAAAGTAAAGAGCTTATGGGATTATATGAGCAGAAGCACTGCCAGTTAGAACAGAAGGGGATGGAGACAGGACAAAATGAAGGAAAGCTGTCAGACTTTTCAGACTTGACAGGAAGGAATGATAAAGCTATTCAGCCATGTGTGATATTCTTCAAGAAGAAGAAAAAATGACCCTGAAGGTGATTCAGAAATTTCAAGGCCACTGCCTCAGTATCAACAGGCCAGATGGCCTGTGCCTGAAGCCTTGAGGGCAGAACTGCTTGGCAGAGCCATGGGGGCAAGACCCCCACCTGGAGCCATGAGGCTGACTCTGCCACCCAGTTGACCTGGAGGACAGAGCATTGAACCAGAAAGGATTATTCCCAAGCCTTAACATCTAATGGAATTTGTTTTGCTAAACTTTGGACTTGATTGGGACCTTTTTTTTTTTTTCCTATCTTTCTCTCCCTTTTGCAACGGGAATGTCTAGCCTGTGTCTGCCCCATCATTGTATTTTGGAAGTATATAACTTGTCTGTTTTCACAGATGTATAGCTGGTGAGGAATTCTGCCTCAGGATGAATTATACCTCAACTCTCATTCATATCCGATTTAGATGTTATTTAGATGAGACCTTGGACTTTAAAATTTAGAGGTGATGCTGGAATGAGTTAAGACTTTCAGAGCTATTGGGATGGAATGTATTTTGCATAAGAGAAGCATACAAATTTTAGAAGGCCAAAAATGGAATGAGTGTGACTGAAAGCTGTGTCCCCTGACAAATTTATATGTTGAAGTCCTAACCCACAATGTGATGGTATTTAGTGTTGAGGTGTTTGGGAAGTAATTAGGGTACTTAGTAAAAAAAATGAAAATAAAAAAAATAAAAAAAAGTAAAGGGCTTTCAACTTTGCCTTTTTTTAGAAAAACAAGAGCAAGGCTGGGAGTGGTGGCTCACGCTTATAATCCCAGCACCTTGGGAGGCTGAGGTGGGCAGATCACTTGAGGTCAGAAGTTCGAGACCAGCCTGGCCAACATGATGAAACCCCGTCTCTACTAAAAATACAAAAATTAGCCAGATGTAGTGGTGGGCGCCTGTAATCCCAGCTGCTCAGGAGGCTGAGGCAGAATTGCTTGAACCCGGGAGGCGGAGCTTGCAGTGAGCTGAGATCACGCCACTGCACTCCAGCCTGGGCGACAGAGCGAGACTCCATCTCAAAAAGTAAAAAAATAAAAAAGAGAACAGGTCGGTTGTCCAGTAAAATATTTCAAATCTTGAATTTATGTTTCTATGTGGTGTAATTTAACTTGTGTACAGAAATTTTAAATTATTATATAGGCAAATGTGTCAAACATTTTCGTTAAGTTCACTGGTTTCAGTGTCACTTTTATAAAGGCCTTTCTGACTCAATTGTATAAATATGTGTCTCTATTCTAGTACTTTTATTACTTCAGAATTTATACTTAAATCTGTAACCTATCTTATTTTGGTGAAATGTTTAAACAGATTTCTAAATATATTTACCATGATACTTGTGAGAATTGAATAAATTATTTGATGATATTGACAATATTGTATATAATATTAACACAAATATTTATTTACTGCAACAATAAGTTATATTATTAGATAATAATAAGTTATATTGCTGTGGTAAATAATTATGGATAATGTTATCTGAATTGTCATATATTTATTTCCTTTGTCAGGTTTTAGATATTGCATCAAACAGAAACTACATCAAAGAGGAAAAAACCGTGAGTCAAAATATAGAAGAATCAGTATTTAGTTTTATGTCAATAGTTGATTTTATTATTTTTCCCCAAAAGACCTATTAGCATTCTTCAAAATAAGTCTATACTTCTGATTATAGTGAATGATAACTTCAAATATAGCATTCAAATAAAAATGAGAAGAGGAAAGAGAACCATTACCTCTAAACTTACTACTTATACAAAATGTAAATTGGAATAGACGCATCAATGAGAAACTTCCATCATCATAGAAGCTATTTGCTTCTTTCTAATATATTAGATGATACTATTTCCTACCTATTCAAATTACGGGTGAGACTATTTCAGACAGAATTTTTCTGATCATTATGTTATAGTTAGATAACTTTAATGGATAATTAAATCACTTATTTCTCATAAAACATCCTAAATTATGTTTGCATGTTTTTAATATTAGGTTTGTTTTACTGGAAAGGTGGTAGCCAATGATGGGAAATACTTAAGATAGGAAACTTTGAAATTGTTGTAGGTACCAACTGAGAAGCTGTGGTTTATAATGTCAGAAAACCTGAATTTCAAAATGTCTGCTCACCAGAAGGCTAAAATTAAAAAGACAGACAACACCAAGCTTTGGTGGGAAGAATTTCCATACACTGCTTTGGGGAGTGCAATTGATTCTACCCCTTTAAAAACTGTTCAGCTTTATTTATTCGAGTTAAATATGTATCAACCCTATGATCTGGAATTTTGTTTCTAGATATTTACCTAAGAGAACTGAAAATCTTTGTCCATCAAAAGATATATACAAGAATATTCATAGCAGCTTATTTCACAACAGCTCCAAACTGGAAACAACTCAAATGTCATTCAATAGAAAAATGGATAAATTGTAACACATATATACAATGAAATATAGTAATAAAGAAAAAAAACTACTGCTACTTGCAACACATGGATGAATCTCACAGATATGCTGAAAGATTTCTTTTACGTGAAG
This sequence comes from Symphalangus syndactylus, assembly GCF_028878055.3. NCBI lineage: Eukaryota > Metazoa > Chordata > Mammalia > Primates > Hylobatidae > Symphalangus > Symphalangus syndactylus. Next base: position 35,140,138 of record NC_072440.2, read on the forward strand.
TTTAAGAACTGGCAAAACTATGGTGATGGAAATCAGAATTCTGATTGGGGTTGAGGTTGAATTCCTCTTGGGGTTGAGGTTGATGAGAAGGGGCATAAGGGAACCTTCTGGGGTGCTGGAAATGCCCTACATTTTGGTCTGAATGGTGGTTACACAGGTGTATACATATGTAGGAAATAAATGAACTATATACATAGATTAGTTCATTGACTTGCTTTACTGTACATATATCCTGCTAATTTCATAAGAGACAATAAATTCTACTGCTGATGATTTTAACCACATGAAAGTTGGAATAAATATATTCAAGTTTCTCCCGAGTTAAAAAAAAAATTCTTAATCTGTGTCCCTTCTCAGTATCTGCCTATCTTTCCTTCCCTTTACAGACAAAGTTCTTTCAAAGATGTCGGAGTTCACCTTCTTTGATTCTCACCTCCCCATCTTGTTTCAACCACTGTCCTCTTCCCTTCCCTGAAATGGTCATTTTCAGGGTCCCTAATATCCTTGCTATTAAAGGTAAGGGACTATTTTCAGCTATTTTATCACCTGTTGGAAGCATTTCACACTGTTGACCTCTCTTGCTCCTCCTTGAAAGTCTCTATTCCTTGCTTCTGTGACGCTGTCTTTCGTGGTTTTACTCCTACCTCTCAGGGTGCTGCTTCTTGGTCTCCAGGGTTTTATCTCTGTCTGTTCATTAATCTTGGTGGTCTTCAGGGTTCTGTCCTTGCACTCTTCATCTCACATTACACAGTCTCCCTGACCACCTCATCCATTCCCAGCTAATTTTTGTATTTTTAGTAGAGACGGGGTTTCACGTTATTGGTCAGACTTTTGTTTTATTTTGTTTTGTTTTTGAGACAGAGTCTTGTTCTGTCGCCCAGGCTGGAGTGCAGTGGCGCGATCTTGGCTCACCGCAACCTCGCCCTCCAGGGTTCAAGCAATTCTCCTGTCTCAGCCTCCTGAGTAGATGGGACTACAGGTGCACAACACCACGCCTAGCTAATTTTTGTATTTTTAGTAGAGATGGGGTTTCACCATATTAGTCAGGCTGGTCTCAAACCCCGTTACTTTCATTAATACTTGTAACATTTATTTCCGGCCCAGAGCACTTTACCAAGGTCCAGATCCATTTATCTAGTAGCTATTAGGCATTTCTACTTTGATTTCTCACAAGTTCCCCAAATTCCATATTATTATCTCACCCCCAAACCTCCTTTCATATGCCCTAGCTCAATGAATCGCATTCCCATTTACTCAGGTGACCAAGCTGGAATTTTATGAGTTATCCTGTTATCCTTAATTTATTCCCTTCTTTTCTTAGATGCAGTTAACCACTTTGAACCTACCATTTGAATTATACTTAATTTCCTCAGCTTCTTTCTACTCTCACTAATGAAGTTCAGGTTCACAACACTGCCCACATAAATTATGCAGGCATCCTCCTAAGTTTTGCCCCCTTTCCACATATTCTCTACAGTATAGCTAGAGTAAACTTTCTAAGATGCAAATTTAATTATATTATTGCTTTGCTTAAAAGTCTTCAGTGGTTCTCTATTGCCCTCAGGATAAAAGCCAACTCTTTTTTTTTTTCTCTTTCTTTTTTTATTATACTTTAAGTTTTAGGGTACATGTGCACAATGTGCAGGTTTGTTACAGATATATACACGTGCCATGTTGGTGTGCTGCACCCATTAACTCGTCATTTAACATTAGGTATATCTCCTAATGCTATCCCTCCCCCATCCCCCCACCCCACAACAGGCCCCAGTGTGTGATGTTCCCCTTCCTGTGTCCACGTGTTCTCATTGTTCAATTCCCACCTATGAGTTGGTTTTTTATTTTTTTTAAAGACATTGTCTCGCTCTGTCACCCAGGCTGGAGTGCAGCGGCACGATCTCAGCTCACTGCAACCTTCCTGGGTTCAAGCTATTCTCCTGCCTCAGCCTCCTGAGTAGCTGGGACTACAGATGTCCACCACCACACCCAGCTAACTTTTGTATTTTTAGTAGAGACTGGGTTTTCGTCATGTTGGCCAGTATGGTCTCAATCTCCTGACCTCGTGATTCACCTGCCTTGTTCTCCCAAAGTGCTGGGATTACAGGCATGAGCCACCACGCCCGGCCAAAAGCCAACTCTTTAATGTGTCTTACAACGTGGTTCCTGCTTACCTCTTCGGCCTAGTCATTTTCTTCTGCTCATTGATTACTACGGCCTTAGATTCAAACTACTTAAAGTTCTAGAATATACCATGTATACGATGATTTATTGCATCCCAGAGCCTTTGTATATGTTCTTCTTCTAGTCATCACACTTTTTTCAACTCCTTTTCCCTTACCAACTCGTATATGGTCTTTTTTCCTTCTTCTTCTTAAGAGACAGGGTCTTGTTTGGTTGCCCCAGCTGGAGTGCAGTTACATGATCAAAACTTACTGCAACCTTGAATTCCTGGGCTCAGGTGACCCTCCTGCCTCAGCTTCCCAGGTAGCTAGGACTATAGGCATGCACCACTACCCTTGGCTAATTTTTTTTTTTTTTTCAGAGACAGGGTCTCACTATGTTGCCCAGGCTGGTCTCAAACTCCTGGTCTCAAGCAATCCTCCTGCCTCAGCCTCCCAACGTGCTGGTATTACAGACAGGAGCCACAATGCCTGGCCTCCTATACATCTTCAAGTCTCATCTTAGATATCTATATCACTTTCTTTGGGAAATCCTCCCTAAAATCTCTAACCAGCATTAAGTACTATCCCTGTGAGATCCCAGTACATCTTCTAGGATGCATCCCATTGTATTTTCACCACCTGTTTGCTTCTTTTGCTCCCACTGCAGCGTAAGCTTTATGAAGGCAAGAACTGTGTCTTGCTCACTTTTGTGCCCCGGTGCTTAATACAGTGCCTGACACATTGGCTGAGTATTTGTTGAATAAATGAAGAGTAAGTTAACCATTTCTAAAGTACTATATATAAAATATCATTAGTTCACTTACACATGTAACTCTGCTATTAACAGAGATCGGTAAATCCAAAGGTGTCTAAAGCATCATCTTTTTGGTATTTCTGGAAAGGGAACCATTCAAAAGTTTTTAAAAAATGCTGAAAGTCTACCTGTTGTATAGAGATGCCAGGGATTTTATTTTGGCCACAGAAACTAAACCTCAGGCTCTAAAGTTAGTGATTGAAGTCTACAGTTTAATGGCCTCTGCCCTTCCCTTTTCTTTTCATTATTTACAGGGAAGATAGAGTGGACACCCTTGCTCCTGCCCTACTCAACCTTCACTTTTGTTGGGGCACAGCAGCCCCTGGGAACATGACTCTCCCTGCTCCACTTTTGCAGCTCCTGCAACCTGTCATTTTCTTGCATGACCCTGACACCCTATCCACAGGTGATTGGTTATACCTGGACACTGGACTTAAGCTGTGTTAATCGTAATATCTGTCCCCTTCCCCTAATGGATTAGTCCAGAGATGGGCACCAATCTGTTTCTTTTCTGGGATTTTTTTTTTAAACTTTTTTCTCCAGGTACAGGGAGCTGTCTTGAGTGAGAAATAATGAACTGTCACAGAAATGAGAAACAGAATCCTCATGGTGTTTAAGTTCTGGATTCAGTTAGTTGTGAAAGTTATCCATATGCCGGTCCTTCCCACATTTAGTTTCAACACTTTCATGGAGTTTTTGCACCAATTAATTCTCTTTTTGGCCTAAGCCGGTTCAACATTAGTTTCTGTCACTTGCAACCAAAAGAATCTTGTCTACTTTAGAGTGAAATGTTCTACTTTTGATTCTGTCTTTGCTGACATTGACAAAAGTAAGCTCCCAACATTCAACAGTCTGGCTCAATACATAAAATATAGATAACATGGTCATATTTTACCAGTAGAGGTCTTTTCTAACATAAGTCTCCTATGAGTGTCCTCAGAGTGATTACTCCACCATTTTTCTTTTGTAGATAGATTCCTGCATATATCATATATACTCTAAGCACTTACTTTTAAATATGAACTATCAATGTTGTGCCATTTTCAAGATGGAGATATGCCTCCTTGTATGGTTCAAAAAGATCATAAATATGACATTAATGAGTCTACTTCCATAAGAAAGAAAATATCTGGAACAGGGTAAAGGAGTTCTCCCCAAACATTGACTTCACAGAGTCATATGGGGCCGAAAGGAGACAGTGCATATAAAAGAGACAAGCATCATGTACTTAATAACTTTGTATTTACTTATTTGCCCATTCTTGTGATGAAAATGCTGTGCTATAAACTGCTGATGAATTCTAGAAATAGAGCTCAGATTATTCAATTCATTGTGCTGGATGAGATGTAAAATGTTTCCTTTTACTGGTAAATCAAGCCATGTCCACATGGAAAACAAAGGGTTAACAGCAGCCCTGAGACTCCTTCCTCCCTACTTGGGGAAAATGGTTGACCTCAACCAGGGCTACTTGTAAACATGCTATGGCTTTTAAACTAGTGGAAAGATACCAGAGAGTCCCTATCTAAAATAGTGTTTTTGGGCAGCATAAACTTGATCTGTCTAGACTACGTTATTATAAATAAAGTGGTAGTTTATGGATTTATGGGTCATGGCTGGCTAGAGATTGGGAGGTAGTCCTGTAAGCATTTTTAATCTAACTGAAGGAAGATAAAACTGGGAACCCCCAAACCAAAATGGCGTTTTTGAAAAAACAGCATGTTCACATATTGTTCAGAACTCAGCTGTTACTCTGAACCAAAGCATGTCCTAATGCAGGAGAAGGGGAAGTTCTGGGGAGCTGCATCTGGTAGACTCAGGCACCTTCAGTAACTCATCCATGTTGGTTGCTGCCAGTACCTTTGTATCATTAGTAAAGTCTGGTGTTGGGTAAGACGTATGATGCTGACAAGTCTACTCTAAACTTTCAACTGTTTCGTTGACATGAAGTATATCTAAGGAATAAGAAGATGGCAAATGCAGCATGTCGGAACAGACAGAGAGAGGATAGATTATTTTAAAAAATAGTGCTGTGAAAATTGGTTAATATCTAGAAATACATGGATTCCTACCTCAGATTATATACTACAACAAAAAATAAGATGGAAAAATCGTAAAAAAAAGCTAGAATAGAAAATATATGAAATGATTTCTGATTTTTACTTAGGGAAGCTCTTTCTAAGCAAATTAATTAATTTAAAAAAATCAAAAGAAGAACCAGCAGAGACAGCATTGTAGACAAAGAACAAACTGGGGGAATGTATTTGCAATATATTTGACAGAGGTGGATTTAGTACACTGAGTAAAAAAAAACACTGAAAAAAAATAATGCTACTGTAGGAAAATGGCAAAGGTGATAAACAAGTAATTGTCAAATGGAGAAATACAAAGTGTAAATAACTGTAAGTACAACTACATTCTAATTAAGAAAACTCAGTGAAAAAATGAGATACAATTTTCTGTGTATTACATTGGCCACACTTAAGAATGATGAGAATACCCTATAGTGATGACCAGGATCCTGGAATGCAGTTGCTGTCACCTCCACTGCTGGTGGGAAGTGAATGTGGCAGACATGGAAGAGAGAACCTGCTGTGCAGGGTACGTGAGCTCACCACCTACAGCTGCTGCGTTTTGGGGACCCATTGATATGACTTGGCTTGGATATTAGTCCCTCCAGATCTCATGTTGAAATGTGATTCCCGGTATTGGTGGTGGGATCTGGTGGGAGGTGGTTGGATCATAGGAGTGGATCCCTCATGAATGGTTTAACACCATCCCCTTGGTAATGAGTGAGTTCTCCCTCAGTTAGTTACCATGAGATCTGGTTGTTGAAGAGCATCTGGGACCTCTCCCTGCTCTGTCTCTTGTTCCCACTCTCATCATGTGGCATGCTGGCTTTCCTTTGCCTTCTGCCGTGATTGTAAGCTTCCTGAGGCCCTCACTAGCAGAAGCAGAGGCTGGCATTATGCTTTGTATATGGCTTGCAGAACTATGAGCCGATTAAACCTCTCTTCTTTATAAATTATCCAGTCTCAGGTATTTCTTTATAGCAATGCAAGAATGGACTAACACACCCACCAAAGTGTTCATGCCAACACCGAGCTCTCCAGAATCACTAGCCACTGACTAAGCATGGTGATATCACTAGAACTGGGTCACTCTGTTCAATGCAGGACTCCTCTAGCATGTCTTCTTTGCTCAGGGGCTTCCCCTTGGCCTGGTTGAGGCTTTTTTTGTGCGCACAGCTCTTTGTAGCCCTCCCTCCTTTCTTGCTCCTGTTCTTTCACAAGCGTCAGTCCTGATGAAAGCCATCCTGTCTTCCCACTGCTTTCTCTACCCTTCATCCTTCACAAGAGTTCCCCCAATAATAATCTTGCATTTCTAATTTCATCTCAGTGTCTGGTTCCAAGAGGACTTGAACTGAAGAAAACAAATTAGTATAATCTTTTTGGAGGTCAATATAGTAATACTCTCTGACTTGTATTTTACTTTTATAAATTTATACCAAGGAAAAAAGCAGATATATTTATAAAGTTTTATGTAGGATTATTTGACACATATTTATTTTATTTATTATTATTATTATACTTTAGGTTTTAGCGTACATATGCACAATGTGCATGTTTGTTACATATGTATCCAGACACATATTTATAATTGAAAAAAGTGAAAATTAATGATAAATGATTGGAGATTTTATTGTAGTCCATAAAACACTACACATGGTCTATCAAGTTTAAAGATATGGGAAGTTCACTGCTGCTTGTTTGGTTGGTTAAAAAAAGAAAACAAATAAAGTTGTGGCAAATTACTTATTATACTGTTAAATGAAAAAAGATTATAAGTGGTACATACAATATGAGTTCAATCGTATTAAAATATGTATGTAGACAAAACAAATTATATACTTGAGGATGTAATTTTAATTTTATTCTTTGCATTTTCCCTATAATTTCTAAACTTTCTGCAATAAACACATTATTTTTACAGTAAAAATGCATATTATTTAACTATAAAGGAATTTAAAAATCAACTACAGAAAATATCAAAATATAATCAATGATTATTCTTTGGGAGATAATAAGTAATATTTTTCTGCTTTACTCTCTTTAATTTTTAAAATTTTCTAAAATCAAAAAGAATCTTCATTAAAACTAGATTTTGCTGATTTTTTAAAAAATTATGCAAATCAGTTGAACGAAGAACAGATAACTTCAACAACAAATAATACTGAAACATTGGGCATTCGTATTTTAAAATATGAACTTAACCTATACATCATACTTAGTTCGAAAATTAGCTCAAAAGGGTTCACAAACCCAAATGTAAAACATACAACAATAAACTGTAAATTTTTTTTTTAAACAGGGTTTCACTATGTTGCCCAGAGTGGAATGCAGTGGCTATTCACAGGTGCGATTCCACTAATGATGAGCACAGGAGTTCTGACTTGCTCCATTTACAACCTAGGCTGTTTCGCCCCTCCTTAGGCAACCTGGTGGTCAGGTCCCGGGAGGTCACCATATTGATGCCAAACTTAGTACAGACACCTGATAGGCATAGTTAACTACAACTCAGAAATGGGCTCAAGCAATCTTTCTGCCTCAGCCTCCTGGGTAGCTGGAGCTACAGGACAGCACCACTGCACCTGGAAAAACTATAAAACGTCTAAAAGAAAACATAAGAGAAAGTCTTTGTAGCCTTAGATTAGGCAAAGAGGTCTTAAATAAGACACCAGAAGCACAATCCATAATAGACAAAAATTGGTAAATTTTAGTCTATCAAAATTTTTAAAAATTTGCTCTGTGAAAAACACTGTTAAGAAAATGAAAATACAAACCTCAAACTGGGAAAAAATATGAAATTACATATCTGACAAAGGACTCATATCCAGAATATATAAATAACTCTCAAAACTCAATAGTAAGAAAACAAACAAACCAATGAAAAATATGCCAAAGACTTAAACAGACACTTCACTAAGGAAGGTGTATGAATGCTAAATAGCACATAAGCAGATTCTTCACATCTTGAGTCATTAGGGGAGTGCAAATTAAAAACACAAGATATCTCTCTACACTTTTAAAATGGGCAAAGCAAACAAAAGCTAACAATATGTAGTACTGAAGATGTCATTAAAACTGGAAACAACTGATAGTGAATAGATAAACTGGGGCACATCTGCACAACAGAATGCTACAGAACAAATAAAAAGGAATGTGCATTCAACAATGCAGATGAATCTCAAGTAGAATCGAGTGGAATCTCAAATAAATTAGGCTAGTGGAAGAAGCTAGACTCAAAGGCTACATGTTGCCTGTAATTCCAGCACTTTGGGAGGCCAACAAAGGTGGGCGGATCACTTGAGGTCAGGAGTTCAAGACCAGCCTGGTCAACCTGGCGAAACCTCATCTCTGCTAAAAATGCAAAAATTAGCTGGGCATGGTGTGGGTGCCTGTAATCCCGGCTACTCAGGAGACTGAGGTAGGAGAATCTCTTGAACCCAGGAGGCAGAGGTTGCAGTGAGCTGAGATCGTGCCACTGCACTCCAGCCTGGGTGACAGAACAGGAGTCTGTCTCAAAAAAAGAAAAGAAAAGAAAAGAAAAGAAAAGAAAAGAAAAGAAAAAACACTTATGATTTAGCTTAGATGATATTTTGACAAAGACAAAACAAAGGCAAAACAAAGACAAAATAGTAGGAACAAAATACAGATCAGAGTGTGCCAGGGGCTGTGAAAAGGGGAAGGGATTGACTAGGAAGCGGCAACATGAGAGAATGTTTTGGGGGTGATGGAACTCTTCTGTATCTTGATGTTGGTAGTGGTTATACAACTCTACACATTTGTCAAAACTCATAGAAATGTACAACAAAAAATGCATTTTTATTGTGTGTAAGTTAAGCCAATTTTAAAAGATTTAAAAAATTAGGGAGACAGAAAAAAGTTAAAAATTAAGTTTTATAAAAGCATTCATATCTTTGATAATAATATTAATTAAAATTAGCTATGTATATGGTTTCGGCTAAGTAGGTAAAATAATGCATACTTCTTAGGTTTATCAACTTTAAAATTCATAAATCCCCATAAGAAAACAAAGAAGAGGTAAAACAAAAAAGAGCTTTCTATTTACTTGGTTGAAACATTAGTTCTGTCTAGGGTTATGAGTTCTTTCCTCTTTCTTTCCTGTTTTTTCCACCCTTCCCAGTGTTCCCATGTGGCTGCCTGCAGATTTTTAGCACTGAGAGGTTTGTCATATGGATCTTCATGTATCAGGCTTTGAACAGCATAATGGAATGCTTTTAGCAGCACAGCAGAGCAGGCAGAGATATTCTTCATATGACACACTCTTCCCAAGATCATCAATGAAAGTCAAGAGTCTAACATTAAAATCATGTCTCTGTGAAGGAATTTCTATCATAATCTGATGCAAAATGGTCCATGATGTAGCTTTCTGGGGCTCTGTCTTGATCCAGGGATGGAACTTAGAGAAACTCACATTCCTAGGCTCTTTCTCTTGAATACCATGATTTTAGCCAAGCTTCTGGGGAGGAGTAAAGCTTGGAGAACCCAAAATGAACATCCCTAGCAGGTACAGTAAAACCTCTCCTACCCAGTTCACCAAGACAGGTAATTGCGTGGTTAAAAAGTCAACACTAACTATATATCTTAAACTTATTTTAAATTGAGACACATAATTATACATTGACCTACCAGTCTTCTGGTGATAGCCTAAACCAAGCTTGTAACCCATGGACAAGGGCTACAAGTGGCCCAGGAAGGCTTTGAATGTGGCCCAACACAAATTCATAAACTTTCTTAAAACATTTTGAGATTTATTTTTGTGATTTTTAGTTTTAGCTCATCAGCTATCATTAGTGTTAATATTTTGTGTGTGGCCCAAGACAATTCTTCTTTCAACATGGCCCAGGGAAGCCAAAAGATTGGACACCCCTGGACTAAGGTCTTCTCTTTGAGTATGAATCCATTGATTGGAGTTCTTCATCTGGCAAGAACCATACTCATTATACATCATCTCCACTTGATCTTGGCCAAAAGGCTGAGAAGCGACACATAAAACATCATCTCCAACTTCCAGTTTCAATTTCTTTAAAGTCTAGAAGAAACTTGAAGATACTTGCAATGCCCACCCAGTGCAGAATCATTCTGGAATTTTATGATAATTTGTCACAGTCTTTTATAGTTACCTTGGCCACACCAAATTTGATAGCATTTTTTTTCTTACTAGCTCATCAAATTAATTTTTATGTTAACAGCTCTTTTTTCCCTCCTATTTCATCAAATCACGTAATCAAAATGTGGCAAAAACAGGTTTGGAAACCAGCATAGCTGACTCTTGGTAAGCATACAACTGAATGGGTGGGTCAGAAGTCCATATCTGGTATTAGAAGTAGCTTGCTAACCAAGGCGTTAGTCAATAGGTTTCACAGAGGGAATGGAAAGTTTCCCTTAATCCAGTGACTCAGGTAAGTGAAGGTCAGTTAAAAGAATACCTATAGCACCTGAAATGTAGGTATTCTATGTTATTGATACATTTTGTTTTGAAAGTAAAGTCTGTGATTTGCACACTGAATTGCAGGGATACATGTAAATAGGATGAAGATTTTCATCCTATATGAACAACTACTACTGTTACTAAAGGTATCTGGATTTTTTATTGTGAATGTGTGTGACAATAAACACCGTAAGGAACATAATCACCCTAGTTAACATAATTTCTTTTTCTTTATGCTCCCTGACCTGAGATATCTGATGCTCGTTGGATTTCTCACATAGTCCCTCTCAGAATTTCCCATATGCTCTCCACTTCCTCACTGTACTCACAAGCTCTTGCTCCCAATTGAAGTTTGTCTACAGAAATCAGAAATATCTTCCCTTTACTGGTACGGCTATAGGCTTCTGTCTTCAAACTCAGCCCTGCCCCAATATCATGAGCTACTTTTTGGCTGTTCCTTGATGTTTAATGAGGATATTACCTACCCAAAGAGACTTCTGGACTTCAGTTCTGAAAGCCCTGCTACACAGGGCAAGACTGCTGTATTTTGACTTTGAGAGTTACAAATTATCCTTCTCTGCAAAATACACACTTAAATTGGCACCTGTAGAGTAATTTATTTCCATCACAATTGTACCCCCAAGGGCTTGTCTACATAGACACCTCAGACAACTAAGTCTTTTCAAGACTTTCTGTGTTACCCATTTTGATTCCCAAGACTCTCTTCCAATAAAGTAGATTTTTACCTTTTTCAAAGCTGATATTAAGCTGCTCCTTTGACAATAACTGGCCAAATATTCCGTTGCTTCTTGAGGTCATAATCTAAAAGTTATTGGCAGGACCATTTAATCTCCATAAAGGAGGATGTATGTCTTCCTGTCTGCTATGGAAGGAGAGTGAAAATCTAGTTCAGCTAAAAGCTATTTGAATTTATTCAGGTTTTAAATTGAATAGGAATGTGAGAAAGTCTTACTTCGTGCTACTTAAAATTGAAGCTCTCTCTATGTTGGATAACCTTTCCTGTCATTTAATAATCAACCTTTCTTTCTTTCTTTATAGGCATTTTAAGGGGATCATATATTTTTTCTCTTTGATTATGATGGTTAGCTGAAGAGGTGGGGCTGGGAGGGAGCATCTTTCCAGAAGTTATTGCTGCATAGGGTGAGAGCAGAGCTAATCCTCTCCTTAGCATTCATTCATGTTTCAAGTTTCTTGTAGCCATTATGTCAAACAGGGGACGCACTGAGTATATTTAAGCTGAGATCAGGCACCCAGTGTATACACTTGTTCCTTAACAAGAAAAATGTGCATACTTTAATAGATCTGTATATTCAGAGGTCTAGATCAGGATAGGGAATAAGTACATGTTTCCATGAAGAGCAGAAGTTCTTGGTAGATGGGCCAATAGCCACTGCCTCCACGTCCTCACATCTCACTTTCTCTTCAGCCCTCCAATCCAGACTTCTGTTCCCAGTGCTCCTCCGGCTGCTCATGTCAAGGTCACCAAGAACCTCTCTCACAAAATTCACTAGTCCCTCTGTCCTTATCTTATTGGACATTTCAGCAGCATTGGCAAAACTGTCTCACCTTCCATCTGAGACAGATTTTCTCTTGACACCCAGGGCCCTATCACCCTAAATCCCTGGCCCCTACTCGGTCGCCTTTGCTGGATCTTCCTTTTCTTCCTAGGTTTTAAGAGCACCTCAGTGCCCAGCCCCTAGCTCTCCTTTGTTTTCTATCTACATCATCTCCCTACATGAACTCATCCAGTCCCAAACTTTTAAATACCACCTCCATGCCAGTGCCTCCCAGATTTAAATTTATAGCCCTGACCTTTCTTTTGAGCTCCAGATTTGTCCTAATGGACATTATCTTTTAATGGGTATTAATGGATGCAGAAAGGAATCACCAAGTTATTATGTTCAAACACAGCTTTTGATTTTTTGCTCTCTCATCTGCCAAAGGATACCTCACCTAGACCTCCCAGGTTCATGGCACAGCACCATCAAATCAGTTACTTAGACTGACTTGTTTCTGATTCTCCCCTTTCCCTCATCCTCATCACTGCCCCTCCAAGCTGCAACCCTTCTGCAAATTCTGCTGGTCTTACCTCTAAACAGTTGCTTACCTCTAAAATAAGCAACTATAACCTAAGGGACGAATTCCTCTATTGCCCTGTACAGTCTTTTCTTACACATCTTAAAAACATAAATCTCATCCTCTAGTGGCTTTTCACTGCATTTTAAATCAAATCCACTCTTTCTTGTGACCTAGCGAGGCCCTGCCAGGCTGGTTGCTAACTCCTTTCTGACCTTGTCTTGTCCTGCTTTCCTGCCTCTCACCACACTCCAGTCTGTCAGGTTCCAGAACTAGCCAAGTTCGTTCCTGCCTCAGGGTCTTCGCATTCACTTCTCCTTCTGCCTGGCATGCTCTGCCCCAGATCTTCGCATGGCTGGCTCCTTTACCATTCAGATCTCACCTCAAATGTCATCTTCCCAAAAAGGACTTTCCTGGGTACCTGAATCAGCTGCTCTTTTCCTCCACCCACAGATGCAGCACACTTGCTCTCATATTATCCTTTTTCTATTACTGTCCTTATACACATCCCACTTTTGTAATAATCTTGCTTATTTATTTGCTTTCTTATTTATCATATGTCCCCTCTGGCAGATATAAATTTCACAAGTGTAAGTCATGTCTGCTTTATTTCCTGGGGTATCCCCAGTGCCTGGTACATAGTAGGTGCTCAATACATCTTTGTTTAAGGAATAATTGTAGAATAAATAGTTGTAGCTTAGAAATAGACATGAGGTGGGGAGGGAGAAGGTTGGCATAACATTTAAACTTCTAACAGAGTTTTACTTCACTGTATCAAAATACAAAGAGGCATAAAGCTTTGAATGTATGTGAAATTGTTGTTAAAATCTGGGTCTCTTGTACATACTTTATTTATGGAAGAAAAATATGAGGTGATGATCCTTTCTTTTTTTTTTTTGAGACAGAGTCTCACTGTCTTCCAGGCTGGAGTGCGGTGGCACGATCTCTGCTCACTGCAAGCTCCACCTCCCGGGTTCACGCCATTCTCCTGCCTCAGCCTCCCGAGTGGCTGGGACTACAGGCGCCCGCCACCACGCCCGGCTAATTTTTTGTAGTTTTAGTAGAGACAGGGTTTCACCGTGTTAGCCAGGATGGTCTCGATCTCCTGACCTCGTGATCCACCAGCCTCGGCCTCCCAAAGTGCTGGGATTACAGGCGTGAGCCACCGCGCCCGGCCGAGGTGATAATCTTTATGTTTAATTCCTCATCCTGCCACTTTTTAGGGCAGGGGTTCGCAACTTTTTTTGTCCATTGGGATCACCTCAGGGGCAGGGCTTGGGTCCCACCCCCAGGTGGTCCCAATTGATGTGGGTCGTGGCCTGAGCATTAGGAGTTTTAAAGCTTTACAGGTGATTTTAATATGCAGCCAAACTTAAGAACTCCTGTTCTAGGAGACATTTATGGAACTCATGAAATATGCTTTCCAAAGCTCATGTAGTCTGGGAAATAGAGCCATTTACCTGAAAATCTAGTATTAGAGTCTTCAAAGCTTCTTATTCATTAATATAGACAGGGTTGACAGGGCCTAACTCATTCTGGCTGAGTTTGAGTATCACCAACCACATCAGTCTCTCTCGGCTCTAGACGTTTCAGGAGCAATGAGAAGAGAATTTCTGAATGCAGGTGGAGGATGAAGGTCCACTCAAGAGGAAAGAAATGAAGGGACTACCTAGGTGGTCCAACTGAGAAGCTGGTATGGTCATCACCTGGGCCATAGCAAGAGGGAAGAGTTCTCAGGGGTGGCATCCAGAAGCTGTTTGGCAGAAAGGGAGATGGACTGGTAACAACAGCCTGGTGTGAGCAATGCCCTGGGAAATGAAGGCACAAGAGTGGCAGTCCAGATTCCAATCAGTATGTGTATATTGATGAGGCTGTGAGGTAAGTGGGCCAGAGACACAGAGCTGCAAACAATACTGAAGGGGCAGTGTGGTTATGCTAGGGATTCAGGCTGCAGCATGGGCTGACTCAGCAGTGAATGTGGGACAGGCCCTCCGCTACCCAAATACGCTAGAGAAGAATGGCCTGAAAAGGGGGTTGAGGGTGTGTGGGGGCAACAGACTCCACAAATAATATGAGAGGTGGGGGCTCAAGTCATTTTACTTGGGTACTAAATGTAAGGGTAGCTTCCGGGAACTGAAGAATTTAGAGAAACTTTTGTTTCATTATTTACAGAGGTTTTTAGCAGCTGATGCTTTTACTTTCACTGGGAAGTAGAAAACTAGATCATCATTCTTTTTACTTATTGTTTTTAAATGGAAATGGCTTTCCAAATACCTAAAAAAGCAAACATAGGTGCTCCTACATTCAACTTCCAGAAACAAAAGGTTATTATTTTGACACTTGAAATGGTATTTACACAATTTGTCCTAAGAATAAATGCTCTTTCTAAAGCCCATTCTGCCTCTCTACGCTTTGCAGATTAAGCCTCATTGTTCTACGGGGCTCTTCTGTTTGGGTTTATGAAAACAGACACTGGGCTGATACAACCCAGGTACAGCTCCAGGAAAAAAAAAAAAAAAAAAAGGATATTACAACAAATTGTGGTGGTGCTTGGACTATTTAGAAAAAGATTTAAGCAATGATAACATCAAGTCCTTATTTAGCTCTTCCCATATACAGCTCCAGTTCAGTTTTTATCATCCAAATTAGTCCAACTTTAAGTATAAATCTGTCTTTGGTGAGCACCTTCTTTTTCATTTTCTGAAAGACAGTAAGCATGCCAAAAAGACTTATAAAACGAAATCTTTCAAGACCTAAGATTCTGTCTAAAAATAGCACTTACCGATAAGCAATGAGCAATTTTTATTCTTTACTTGTGCTTGTATGCACATAGCAAAAGAGAGAGAGGGGAAAAAAAAAACTAGCAGGTAGGAAACTAAAGGATAGAGCAGGAGGGGAATTTCCAAGATGATGAAAAATTTTAACATTGTTTAAACATATTAGTAAATATGCTACACCAATGTTATTAATAAAGGAGTTCTCTAAATTACCTAAATACCCTATGTTGTTTGAAAAATTCTCTCTAATTCTTGCATAGCAACATACGCTCAAAATCATGTGAGAACAAGCCTACCATACATGTGCACAAACAATATTTTTTTTCAGGATCTATGAATTTTTATCTTCATTTTCCCAGAAGCAGGTGCTGGAAACCTCAGTGCCTAGGACACAGAAAAGTGCATTGTAAATGTAGGCTGAACCAATGAATGAATGAATGAATGAATGAACAAACGAATAAGGAGCATGTTTCCACACTCTGCTCTAGAATGGCTGTGACCCTATTGCATGGGGTGACTTCATGGACTGCAGCTAGATTAGAAAATGAATGAGTGTAATCCCACAGACCTCCTAATTTGGAAGATGTCAAATAACAAACTCCCCAGGTGCAAGTTTTGTATTTTTTTTCTCAGTGTGCAAATTGATTGTGACTCCAATGACTTTATTATTTACCACAGATTTTAAAATTAAGAGTGAATAAAGTATTCTTTTTTAAATAGCTTGTAATTTCCTTGGAAGCCTCTCTTATAAGATTTTCTAATACTGCAGAAAAATAGAAGGATGTGGACGTATAGTTTTGAACCACTGTTCTGCAGGAGACATGTTTTTGGTTGTCTTACATTCAATCCTTCTTCCTGTTGAGGGACTCCCCATTATTGATGGTATTGAGGGTGTACAGTGTCCACTATAGAAGTGTCTTTCCATGGGGAGAGTATTTCCTCTCCTACTCCCTGCAACCAGGAAGCTGCACATGACCAATTGGGTGTTTGTACCAGAGCTTTGAAGCTGGAGTGTTTGACCCAAGAGGAAGGGATAATTAGGATTCATTTAGGGCAACAGCATCCGTCAGTGGTGTTGGCTAGGGCAACATCCTGGCCAGCCTGTCTCAGCTATGTAGACTGTGCATTCTCCTTGGTTTGTGTCCATTTTCCAATCCCTTTTCTCTCTTTTCCCCCATGTGATTGTAATGATTCCCTTTGCATTATTTGGAATAATGATTCCAATAAATCGTTCTACTTAATAAATATATCTGGAGCCACCTGCTCTTGCTTGCAAAAAAAAAAAAAAACCCTGTTGACACATCTCCTCAATTACTGATTAATAACAGAGCTAAGTCTATTCTTGGCAGTTATAAGTAAAATGAAGGGAAAAGCAAAAATTATAAATAACCTAATAAACTTGAACTACATTTAGACATGATTTGTACTTCTAGTCATGGTACAGTGGAAAGTATAGTGGCCTTTGAATCAGGGGGATATAAGTTCAAGCACTGACACTAGCATTTATTGCCTATGTGACTTTGAGCAAGACACTTAATCTTTGTGAGCCTTCATTTCCTCGTCTATTATACAAGAATAAAAATATCACACAGGTATGTTCCAAGGACAATGTGAGATTATTTTTATCATGAAAGCACTTTTAAATCTTGAAGCTATTTTTGTCATTCTAGGCCAATAATATCTCTTCTATATAATCTCATTTTGTATGCAATCTACATTCATTACATATTTCCTAGTTTCTTTTTCAGATAAACCTGGGAGATGAAATACTTCTGGCTTCAAATTCTAGTTTTTAAAAGGCCCCTATGTCATTACTTCTAATGTGAGCAATACAGTTAAAGTATGTTGTAAAGATGAGTAGATAAGTTTTTTTTTTCTCAATTTGAAAGCTAAGTTTACATTTGACCCGACTATCTCACTCTCCTAATGACAGGTGCATGCACACAGAGTAGTTCAGACCACAGCTCCTGGCCTGGTGATCCTTCAAAGATACCATCTGAACACTTTGGCTTCTATAAAAATTAATGTGGTTGAAACATATTTTCCTGGTTTATTGATGTCACCTGGTATAGAAATGGTATAGAAGTCCTGAAGTATAGAAGTATAGAATTGGTTTAAAAGTCCAGCCCATGGAGGTTCTTAAGTAGCCATAAATGGAAGTTTTCTGGACATGTGATGCAGGAACACAACTAAAGGAAGGCTGTGAAAACTGAAGCAGAGATACAGAGAATGGGAGAGGACATGAAGCTAGAACAGCAAGGATCCAGAATCTGGTCACTTGTCTTGGTGAAAGAGAAAGGGAGATAGCCCTTCTTGGAGGCTATACTTGTTCAAATAGATCCCTTGTCTATGCCAGTGGTTCTCAAACTTGTCTGCATATCAGAAACACTTGGAGGTATTTTAAAAATTCTGGAACCCAGGCCGTGCCCCAGACCAAGTAAATCAGAATCTCTGAGGGTGGGACCCAGACACTGGCATTTTTTCAGGCTCCCCAGGCGATTCCAATGGGCATCACAAGCTTGGTAACCACTGGTTTATATTGTTCTCATAACCCATTTATTTCAGTAAAGCCTGTGATCTGAAACCACCAATATCTTAGAATTTCTTTTCCCCCATTCCTGTACCCAGTCCTGGTTCTCTTGAATCTTGAGCCTGACAAAAAGTCAAGATACATTCATTATATGAGGTGAATATTCTATATAATTTTGAAAACATTTCTAAAGGCCTAATCACTTTTATAACAGAAATACTTGCCTTAAACCCAAAGTCATTTCTAGTGTAATTTCCTTTATCGGCAGCTCATCATTTCTCTAAGGCATTCTTTCTGAAATGAAATATTCTATTTTTGGTGTCAGACCTTAGAGGGACTATTTTTAAACACTTGAAATAATTCTTTTTGGCATTAAAATGGCAAAAAAGTACATTTTTCTAATCAAAATATAACCTCCCAAACTATTTTTATTCTATCCCAGATTGTTAAAGCTAAAATCTGTAAGTTTTTACAATTCTCTTTTTCGGGGTTACAATAAAAGTGTTATCAATGCCGCAGGTATTTTTGGTTAAGGAATACTGGAATATGTTGTAATAATAATAATAGCTGGCCTGTATTGAATACTTCTTATGTGTTCTATGTTTAGTGCTTTACCTATATCACATCATTTAATTCTCATGGCAACCCAGTGAAATTGGTGCCATTATTATCCTCCCTCCCTCTTTTATTTTTTTTTTTGAGATGGAGTCTCGCTCTGTCGCCCAGGCTGGAGTGCAATGGTGCAATCTTGGCTCACTCCAACTTCTGCCTCCCGGGTTCAAGCGATTCTCCTGCTGCAGCCTCCTGAGTAGCTGTGATTACAGGCTTGCATCACCACACCCAGCTAATTTTTGTATTTTTAGTAAAGACGGGGTTTCACCATGTTGGCCAGGCTGGTCTCAAACACCTGACCTCAGGTGATCTGCCCACCTTGGCCTCCCAAAGTGCTGGGATTACAGGCCTGAGCCACTGCACCTGGCCTATCCTCCCTTTTTTAGGGGTGGAAACTCAGGCTCACAGGGGATAATTCTCTGAAGTTACATGTTTGTTAAGTAGCTGTTACGGCATGTGTGAGTGAATGAAAATTTATTGAACAATTGTGTGCTTAAATGTGACCTAATCTTTTCCACTGATGTCTCTTATTTTATCTTCATAACCAACAATACACCAGGCAAAAAATATCACAGGATGCTCTAGGGAAGAAAAACAGATGAAGAGCCTTCTCTCCTGGCTCCCTGGCCTCCCGACTTTCTCACTTCTGCTTCCTCTCTCATTATTCTCTCCAATGAAATGAGGGCAGCCCCGCCAGGACCCAGAACAAATACTGCAGGAGAAATGCCTTCTCCATCTTCTCCCTAGATCTTCGGTCTTCAAATCAGGAAGATGAACAAGTCTAAGGTTAGTACATTTTTGTAGGTAACCTAGAGGACAAGCAAAGCAGTCAGTTTTTGCATATATCTTCCTAATAAATATAAAAGCTAAAGCTCTACCTATAGAGATATAATTATTTTTGAGATTTTCTACAACTATATTTCAGACTGATATTCAACGTTTGACATGTGTGGATAGATTTTTTTCTCTCTCTTAGTATTTACCACAGAATATTTAGAAAACAGACATGTAAAAAGAACAAAATGAAAGTCATTCATCAGGAAAGGAAAAACTAAAGATTTTGGTGTATATCCTTGCAACTATATACATATCTATATAATTTTTTCATTTGGCTTCAAAAATGAGATCATAGAGTAAAACTATTTTATAATCTGCTGTTTCACTTAATGTCATTTTTTATGTTTGCACTGTATTCTAGAAGCTGGGTATGTGTTATTTATTTAATTAATCGTCTATTGGATATTTAGAACATTCCTCTTTTTTTTTTTTTTTTTTACTGTTATAAGCAATGCTTTAATGTACATACAAATTTCTGTGCCTAAAAGAAACTTAGAAATGATATGAAAATCACAACCAAGAGTGGTCAGGGAATTGACCAAAATTACCCAGCTGAAATCTTGGCAGAAACTCTAAGTGGGGTCTTCTGATTATCAATCCTGGCCTCTTTCCTCCACACCAGCAGTTCTCAATCCCTACTGCAGATTCTCAAATCACCTGCTGAGATTTAAAAATATATCATGTCCTCGCTTCACCTCCAGACATTCTGAATTAATTGATCGGGGTGGAGCCCAGGTGGCAGTAGTTTTAAAAAAAAACTCCCTGGGCGCTCTAATATGCTGCAGGATTAGGAGCTACACTGCTCTATACGAGGCAGCTGCTGGAATCAAGACTTCACAGAGAGCTGTCCTAGAACCCTCTCAGCATTAGCTTCTGCAAGTTAAACAGGGAATGGTATAATAGAGCCTCTCAAAACATCCTGTAATTATTCTTTCTTGAGCTAACTGGACCCAAGTATGTTACTCTGGTAACTTCTTGGTCCATTTTCATGGGGTATTTGGTCTTGAAAGAGAAATTTCAAGTGTGTATTCAGGAGAATACATTGGAAGAGAAGTGCTTCTTCATGTAACTGCTCAGGTTTTAGGAGAGCTTTGAATGTTTGCTTTACAGGTGATAGTGGGGAAGGGCTGGAGAGCAAATGAGGAGCTGCAGCTTGAGTATCTCAGGCTTTTCCCATTTGTACTCACAGCCACAGAGCCCTTTAGCATTAGCTCACACACAGATCTCCATGGCTCTGAGCCCCTCCTGCTTGGCTGTAGCATCTCTTGAGGCATCTCCAGGAACCCCAGGGTTGAATTTCTCTAAAATACTGGTAAGTGTCTAAATGGTTCCATTAGTTGCTCATTGCCACGGTAAGCTGGCCTGGGCATCTGCAGCCTCAGGCCCTAACTGTCCTACGGAGGTATCAATCGGACTAGCACTTGGCCATCACTGCCATTCACTGTGCCTTTTTGGTTGCAGGGAAGTTGGAAATAGGTTGTAAGCTGAGGCTAGGGAAAATGGTGCTCACCCATGTTTTCAGGCCAGAGATTGTGAATTAGGAAAAGACTGCCTTTTGTGTTTTCCAGTTATTTTATTTTATTTTTTTATTATTATTATACTTTAAGTTTTAGGGTACATGTGCACAATGTGCAGGTTTGTTACATATGTATCCATGTGCCATGTTGGTGTGCTGCACCCATTAACTCGTCATTTAGCATTAGGTGTATCTCCTAATGCTGTCCCTCCCCCCTCCCCCAACCCCACAACAGTCCCCAGAGTGTGATGTTCCCCTTCCTGTGTCCATGTGTTCTCATTGTTCAATTCCCACCTACGAGTGAGAACATGCGGTGTTTGGTTTTTTGTCCTTGTGATAGTTTACTGAGAATGATGTTTTCCAGTTTCATCCATGTCCCTACAAAGGACACGAACTCATCATTTTTTATGGCTGCATAGTATTCCATGGTGTATATGTGCCACATTTTCTTAATCCAGTCTATTGTTGTTGGACATTTGGGTTGGTTCCAAGTCTTTGCTATTGTGAATAGTGCCACAACAAACATACGTGTGCATGTGTCTTTATAGCAGCATGATTTATAGTCCTTTGGGTATTACCCAATAATGGGATGGCTGGGTCAAATGGTATTTAGACAAGTGTCTGGAGGCAAAGTTAATTGGCCCACAAAGCTCTAGGATTTAGTGATTCAGCAGTTCAATTCATACCCACAGGTTCCCACTCCAGAGCCTGAGCTGAGAAGAGTTTGGGGCCATGATATACCCAGAGCACCACTCTCTCAGTGAAACTGGCCCAATTTTCCAACAAGCCAGATGACAATAGAACTGAAGCAAACTTACATTTGTACAATGAAACACACCTGCTGCCTGCTGACCAACTCCTTTTCCTTGCCCCTCCTGTTTTCCTTTCCGGCTATATAAACCCATAAGTTTAGTCAGGAAGAAGGAATGGATTTGAGATCTGGCTCTTGTCTCTCTGGCTGACATCACCCGTAATATAATAAAGCCTTCTTCCCTTGTCAATACTCATCGTCTCAGTGATTGGCTTTCTGTGCAGTGAGCAACAGGACCTAGCCTGGACCCCTGGTGTTCAGTAACATTAGAAACCACAGCAAAGTGCTAGATTCCCTTCTCCCTTATGGTGGAGTTGCTCCTGGGGGCTTCCTGCTGTCCTTCCTGTGATCTGGATGCTTCAGGTCCATATAATACATCAGAACACCAATTGAAGATAAATGAGGAAATAAAAATGGAGGAGATGGATGTCCATTTACAAGTATAGAAGTATCTGCTTGGTCTTAGCTCTGGTTAGTCAGAAATTCTTCACAGTAAATAACAGGATGGCTGGAGAGGGGCACCTGTGGGGGTAGTGGGCAAGATTGTGGGCTAGAAGTCAGGAGATCTGGCTGCTCTTTCCAACTCAGTTGCTCACAAGCTGTGTGACTGAGGCAAGTCACCTCACCTCTCAGGGCTTCAGTTTCCTCATATGTAAAACAGGGATAATAATTCCCTGCACATAGAGGTGTTAGAAAGGATTAAATAACATAAAATTTTGGTGGACGCACGTTACATCTTGTAAATCACTAGAATATCCACAGTCACAGTGGGGTCCACCCATTCAGTAAAGGGTAAGTGTGCCTCCTGGGAGCCTCTCAGGCTCCAAGATATCAAGGAGTAGGATACAGCACCCCTTTAGCTCTAAAGTTGAAGTCTAAAACAACAACAACAAAAACCCTGTGAGGGACTTCATAAGACACCTGGGAAGGAATACAGTCCCAACAGCTGTTCTTTCTGTTATTCCTTGGCTTAGATTGCTGAGCTAGGGTGGAGATGCTCCCACATCAAGAACACCTCCTTTCTCGCTTGCTCTATTCCCATCTCTACCTCCATCACCAGTATTTGCACACGCTGATCTGCTTGGGGGCTTCTATTTCGTCCCTGGAGGAGGGAGGAAGTTGAAATGGGTGGGAAACAGACCTAGAAAAAGGCAGAGGATGATGGCAGGTTGAGTGGTGTGTTTACCACCTGGACCCTAGAATAAACTCAAACCTGGATGAGATGGAGTAGCGGCAGAAGTGACAAGAAATACATGAAGTTTATGAGTGGCACTTTATCAAGCCCCAGGCCACCAAGTATGGCATAGAATTAGTGGAGAGGCCAACTCACATTTCAGTATATAACCCACCCACTCTGGGGACTGCAAGCTTTCAGAGTACCTCATGACAACCCCCTTGCCTGGATTTTTCAGAATGATGGCAAGGAAGTTGTGCTAAGGGGCCTCGTGGGCAGTGGGCATGGACAAGGGACAGCTGAAGCAGGAGAGGGAGAGGAAGGTTGAAGATGCCATGTGATGCCTGTGGTTGCAGACTGATTGGTGGGCTCATGTGCACTATCTCTTTGGGGACTAATATAATAATAAAAATAAAATTTTTAAAGAACATGAAAGTTTAGGAGTTAGGGATTCAATTGTCCTCAAAAGCCCCAGAAAAATGCGATTGCATTAGCAATATAATAGTGATGTTTAAAATGTTGATGTTGAATGTGTAATTAGAAGAAATTATTGAGGAAAAAAGTTATCATAGAAATCCCAGATCTTAGAGTTTTAATGAACTTCTGTGTTAGTCATATGATCCAGTTTCCCTTCAAATGCACACATTTCTTCCCTAGACATCACTCCGCAGGTAATACCTACGTTTCTCGATCCCTAATCTCCTTCACCTTAGTTCCCTTTCACTTGACTACTTTATTGGAGGAGGGAGAGGAAAAGGCAGGAGAAAAACGGATGGGCTACATTAAATCTTGAGTCTTAGAATAGGGACAAATTAAGTTTTGGAAAGGAAATGTTTGATGTAGGTTCCACACTTGTAAGCAGAAAAAGCTGATCATAGAATGAACACTGTGCTGGGAATTCAGAAATAGTTGTCTAGAAATGGTCATAACTGTTTTGTGTAGATTGACATCTGTCAATATTTCATATACAGTGTTCTCTTACAGTTAAATCCTACCAGCTACTAAATCATATAAATAACATGAAAGTAGGTTAAGAAGTTTTTTTCCTCTTAGAGTCTCATTTAGGTAAAGTTAAATATGTATGCCCAATATTTAGCATGCGTGCAGACCTCAGACTCTGTTACATACCTGACAGGCTATTTGTCTTGATCCTAATTATAATAAGATTGATGGTTCCTGTTTGATGCAAGAGAGTAATATGTGAGCCATATGATAATTTGCATTTGTCTTCTTGGCAAAAGAGAGGGTCTTTCAAGCAATTTGACTTCAGAACAAATTAACAAATATGATAATTTCTTTATGTTCAATTCCAGAAAGGTTTAACATGTTGCTAAGGCTAATTAAAAAGATTTGGTCTTCATTAATAATTCAAAGCCAAAATATATTTCCTTTTTTTCTCAATATTTGGTGTATTCTTTTTATTTTAATTATGTGACAGGTATTGACAAGTTTTAACAGTTAACAGTGTGCCATTCTGAAAGCAGCAAAAAAAGAAGGTGATAAAGGTCACAGTTACTAATATAAACTCAAAGTGATAAAACAATCAGGCATTTCTTTAATTGTTCACATCCAACAATCTACAAATATTCTGAACAAACAAGCAGGTGTTAATTAACAGAGGTAGACACTAATGGCTGAGAGCCACTTTTAGTCAGCAAACTTTTTCTATGGGCCAACATATAAAAATCGTGGCATTTCACACGTAAACTTGAATTCATAGATTCTCCTAAGAAAAAGCCACACCAAAAAAAATGGCACATTTGGCCAATATTTCCCTATGGGAATCAGCAAACAGTGAAGCCTGGGTGGCAGCTGCCTGCTTCAGATCCAGGGGTACGTGCTCACCCCAGCAGCACCGCCCCACCGTGTCCACTTTACTTTTTCACTTCACCTATCCGGGGCCCTGCTGGACCTGGGTTTGGAGACCTTGAATTGCACACTCCCTCCAATCACCAACTCTGCGACTGGATAGTCCCTTTTATTTTCCTTCAACTACATTCCTTTATCTCCTGGCAGTACCCACTCCTTAGTCAGCATAGTTCCCAAATAACTGGTTCGGCCCTCCTTCCCCATTTTCTCTTTTCTTTTCCAGCTGAATCATTCTCCTTCCCTGCCTCTTTCCCCCTCACATCCCACAGAATTTCCTTCTCAGAAGATGGAGAATGCCTTTATAATGCTGACACGTGAAGCAAGACTTTCCCGGAATGAACTGTGTGATCACATATATCTTTTGGAAAGATTACACCTAAATAGATATCTGAACTCACTTCACGTTTTCACATTAGATCTACAATGGCGCTGTGCAATAACCTAATACTAAAATTTAGAGAAGAATTTAAACCACTCTGAGGCTGAACAGATTTGGTAGCTTAAAACATATTTCATCCTCATAAAACAAAAGATTGAATCTTTGAATATAGAAACAGTTGATATGGCTTGTTTTATGGAAGGAACATTTGCCAAGTGATGTTGCATTATGGTTCATGCTGTGGTCTAAAATAATCCTCATTATTCAATGATGGTACAGTACTCAAACCGATGCAGCCATTCGAGCTCAAACTTCAGATAGTAAGAAAATGTGACTTATGATGGAAAGACATGCATGGGAGTCACCCAATTTGGAAGAGACAGCAATCTCCTTCAAATCGTGTTCTTCCCTATGTAGAGAGTCTTCAGTGAGGGCTGAATCACGTTCTGGTTCCTGACTGTGTGCTGACGGGCAGGGGCTACCTCTCTGTGCACACAGATAAGGCTTCTCAAGTGTCCACTGGTGACTGCCCCACAGCTATACTCTTTCAAAATGATGAAAACTGGGGTCTTTGGCCATCTGCTGTGGTCAAGGGAACTGACCCAACTTGGGGAGAGACCTTCCATTCAGCCTTCCATTCAGTAGGGTGAGTATGTCTCTCCTCCAGGCAGAGGATAGCTGTACTCATTGGAACTAGACATTGCCAAATTACGGTCACAAAAAGATTCTGACCATTTATATTTGCCCCACCTAGCTCACTTGAGGATAATCTGTTGTAGTCCTCATGGGGAAGGTCTTTCTCTACTGGCCACTATTTTTTAGCAGGACCCAGATAAGGATTATCACAACACCAAAACAAATAGATTTTTTGTAAAAGTTAATTAAGTGATTGTAAGAACAGGAAAAAGAGTCTGAAGGTGATTGGTCTTTGACTTGCTTTCCAATTACTTTTTACTTTGTGGAAATGTATCCATTTCCTCCCACCCACATTTTGTTAACAGCAGCATAGAACAGAATGGAGTAGAATCATTTATTAGAAAAAAAATTACACAAACGCAAAATGTTTCTGATGTACAATTCAAGAAACATTAAGTGTTTATTATGTATCAGGGACCATTTTAGCAATAAATTTCTATTGCTACCTAAATTTTTCCTACCTCAGCAATATTTTGGTGAGGGTAAGGGAAAATGATTTATTCTTTAATTCTAAGATAAATAGGACTGTTCATGGTAATGGAAAAATGGGAATATGGTATAAAAGATGAAAAATCAGAAAATATCTGTTTACTGACAATATGTAAAAGACAATATGTAAAAGACACAAAAGGCCGGGTGCAGTGGCTCACGCCTATAATCCCAGCACTTTGGGAGGCCGAGGTGGGCGGATCACCCGAGGTCAGGAGTTTGAGACCAGCCTGGCCAACGTGGTGAAACCCTGTCTCTACTAAAAATACAAAAATTAGCTGGATGTGGTGGCACATGCCTGTAGTCCCAGCTACTTGGGAGGCTGAAGCAGGAGAATGCTTGAACCCGGGAGATGGAGGTTGCAGTGAGCCAAGGCCACGGTGCTGCACTCCAGACTGGGTGACAAAGCAAGACTCCATCTCAAAAAATAAATAAAAAAGAATTTAAAAAACCCATCAAGTTCACAGATTTCCTCAGCTTAATGAGTGGATGGCAAGACTGGAAATAAGAATTCCATGCCAAAATGGAACACTTCAAAATTAGGCCCACTAAGGGAATAAAAGAGTCTAAAACTCAGAGCCTGAAGCCCTAATAATCAGTCATTTTGGCTGGAAACTAGAAATCTCATGAGGGAGGCAATTTAGATAATTACCGTGATGATTTTAAACACCATTTGTGGGAGAACAGGAGCTCTTGTGGATTTATTGACAAGGGATTTCAGTATTTTAAGAAGTAGTGTTTTTGAGATTGGTCTGATAATCTCTCCCGGATCTCATTTCCTATGACTTCTTCCCATCTTTCCTCCCAGCCTCAGTGTTACTTCCTTAGGAGTGTCCCTCCCAGCCACCCCAGGGGGAGGCTGTCTGTCCTTCAAACCCTTCCAGCACTTCCTACCATTCCCCACCCTCACCCCCTGTGCTCACTGGGGTCCTGAAGGGGAGCAGGCGGCCAACACCATTGTGATGATGGGGAGTCCTGCCCCTGCTAACATGTCCTCCCCTGGGAAAAAGTAGGTCGATTCTTGAAACACCCAGAATTCAGCCCACCCAGACCTGGGTCAGAGTCTGATCCCATAGGGTCATGTCTAGGACTTGCATAGTCAAACAACCAGGAAAGAAGGTGCCCCCAAATGAAGCGATGAAATACGGTATAGGGAAAGACAGACTGAAAAATTCGGGGTCCAGAGAAAAGTGCTGAGGCCTCAAGAATGCAGAGCCAAGATCCATTTACATTCCACTGGCAGCTTCAGTAAGGCCATAATTTTGTTATTTTTTTCCTTCCTGCCTGTTTTCCTCCTCCTAGTAGCTGAGGAAACCTTAAAAACCCTCAAATCGGCTGTGTGCTGGCTGAAGAGATCCTTGTTCTGAAGTGTGTCAAGGGGAAAGGAGACTCTGAGTGGAAATAATAGTTTGTGGCAGTAGAAAAGAAGGAAAGCAATCCTGTGGCCAGTCCAAGAAAGAAGGGGCTGTCGGGAAACAGCCCAATATGGTGGCAAGAATAAAGACTCTGGCACCAGAGAGACCAGTGTTCAAACTCCAGCTCCACCAAACGTCTTGACCAAATATCTCAGCTTTTCAGAACCTCAGTTCACTATAAAATGGAGATTTTAAAAATACCTAACATTTTGGGTTCTCTAGAAAGTTTCCAAGTGAGCTTCACCTAAAATCCAGAGACAGCTCTGGAGCCTGTTTGCTCGGACAGGACCAACATCTTGGAACCATAGGGAAAAGGCAAAAGAATCATGAGGATCTCAGTCCTGACATTCTCGAGTTGGTGAAATAATCTCAGTTCCCACCCACCTACACAGTTGGCTCTATGATGAGGCCACTCTGTGAACAGGTTGGTCTCTGTTATTTGCATGTAAATGTGCTTCCCAGTCAACATACCAGCCTTTAAAAACAGTATCTTTCCGGGTTGTAGGCAAACGTTATTTCAGATGAATCATATTCATTTCATCATGAATATGATTTAATCATGAATTATATGTGCAAAGGGAACAGCACATAGTAGGCTCTTAGCACATTTAAACTCCTAGTTCTGTTTCCCCATGGTTCAAAACAAATAGTGTCTCCTGAGGCTTACCTATGGCAGGAGGCTATGACTGCATAACTAAAAGAGAAAGGACATTGCTATTTGCTCTTCAAAGTTCAGCCCAGGTGACATCAATCCCCTTATGAAGTCGTTTTCCCTGGCTACACCCAGTCAGGCAGAGCTGATTACTCTTCCTGTACTGTATCCTCTGCCTATTTCTATTGCAGAGTTGATTCCGTTGTTCTGCAATGATTTGTTTAATGTCTGTCTCTATACAGATGCTGGGTGATAAGCTCCTCAGGGGCAAGGGCCATGTTGGTTCGTCTTTATGCTTCTGGAGGCTCGCACAATGTCTGGCCCATAATACGTGTTCAACGTTTAATGAAAGGAACAAACGAACTAAGAGGGAAATAAGGAGGAAGGAGAGGTTGATGCTGAGGGATCTACCTTTACTTCCTTCTCCCAGTCCAGCAACCCTTTTCCTCACTCCTCACATCCAAGCTCCATACTCTTCTGGTCTCCCCAGTCTTGCTAGAGATTCTGTCCTAGGCCTCAGGAAGCATGACTTTGGCTTATAGATTAGGAAATTTGTGTTCTCAGCAGACAGCTGGTATAGAGAGAGATGTATTCAAATCAGATCATGAAACTTGCAGTCAGGGAAGTTGCATGACACCGCCCTGGCTGCTGAGACATTCAGGAAGTTGCAGTGTGAGGCTTCTGAGAAACTCTATTAAGAAGGGCCACATTTAATGGGCTTATGTCTGTGCTCTCTGCCCTTTCTACTTGCCTGGAACATGGATACAATTTCTGGAGCTGCAACATCAATCTTGAGACCTTGAGGAAAATCTCCAGAGAACTACAGAAATCTCGGTCATGATGTTCTTCAATCATGAACCAATGTTTGCCCTCCCTACCCCTTTGGGTGTTTAATTATGTGAGAAAAAGCCACCTTTATATGTTTAAGTCACTGATGTCTGGCCTATGTTACTGGCAGCTGAAGATAATTCCAAACCGATCATGCAGTCTTCAAGGACCTTTACCTTGCTGTTGCTGCTGCCTCAAATGCTTTTCTGTAAAATTATCATAGGACTGGTCCCTTCTCAGAGTCAGATATTCAGTTCGAATGTTACCTTCTCAGAGGTGCCTTTTTGACCTCCCTATCAGAAGATAACTACCCACGCTGCATATGTCATTCCTTAATAATATCATCTTGTTTTATTTTCCTCACTGCATTTATCACTATCTGAAATACTCTCTTTGTTTCTTCTCAGTCACCAGCCCCACCCCCGCCACCAGCACCACACACACCATGAATACAAGGACTTTATTTTGTTCAAAGCTGTTGTATCTACCGCACCTAGAAGAGCACTATGAATACGTTCCCAGGAAGAAAGATGACTTCTGGAGTTGGGCATGAATCTATTTTCCCATAGAAAATACTGTTATATATGATGAAAAGGTTTATAATTTTGCAAATTATGGGTTAAATACTGTTTATGACCTAAGTACTATGTATAACATTGTTTGTATGGGATAATGAGTTCCAAGTCCAATTTCCCTTAATGAGCTCATTATCATCTTGACCATAGATCCTGCTGCAGTTTATCCCCATCTCCAGAAAACCCTTCCTGCTTCCTTGAGTTTTCTAGCGCTTCCCACCTTTTGTTCATAACAGTTTATCAGATTTTAACTCCCTGATGAAATTTTTTCTTTGATTTATTTACAGGAGGTTTAAAAAATCTTTTTAAAGAGTCTCAATCTCAAGTAGATTTTTTGAAACATAATTTCTTGAGTGCCACTACCTATACTCCTTGCAGGCTCTATCCCATTTCACATCCTGTCTTGTGAAAATTATACTTAAGTCCTTTCAAAGCCAACTCGCCTAACTTCCTGCCCTCCCAGTGGTTTCTAAACTTCATGTCTTTTCCATGAGTTCATTTAAAAGCAGCAAAATCTTTTTCTCAATCCTTTCTGGACCCTTTCCCCTGTTCTGCTTTTCAGTGTGAGGAGCATGGTGGACTACAATGAGGTGCAGGTAAGACCTTGACATGCAGAGGAGTGAAGTTTTTCTTTTACTGGTTAATGAGTATGGATTTACATATAGAAACCATATATGTAGATGAATAGGATAGGGTCACTTTGTTACACACACTTAAGGAATAAAAAGTAGACCAGTTTGGGGAAGTGGAGTGTTTAAAACTTAAGTGGTAAAAAATCCAGGAATATAGGTTGGGTACTGTGACAGAGATCATTAGTTGTTTCCCAATATCCATTCTTTCCCTTTTCCTTAGTAATGAAGTCCTTTTTATTTAAGGTGGCAATGAAAAAAGACCGTATTCCCAAGTCTTGCTTGCAATTAGGTGTGACCATATGGTACAGTTCTGGAAGTTTTGTTTGAAACTGATTAAGGAGAGCTGACCCATCTGGACATGGTGGCCTTTTGCCCTTCCTCTTTTCTTCCTCCTTCTATGCTGGAACATGGACTGATGGCTGAGCTTCTGTGCTCATCTTGCCTCATAAAGCGAGATTGAGGATAGAAACCATAAACAAAGAATGGGCACAGAACCATCTGGTTTCATGGAGCCACTGTACCAGTTCTGAATTGCCCAACCTAGGACTTTTTTTTTTTTTTTTCTGGGCGAGAATAAACCCTGGTGTCTTTAGCAATTGCTACTTTGAATTTTCTGTTAAATATAGCCAAGTATAATCTTTTCTGATACAGATGCACACTTGGGAAGCTTTTAAAAATACCCCAATGCCCAGGCAGCATCCCAGACCAATTAAATCAGAAACTCTAGGGATGGAACTCCAGCATCAGCACATTTTTAAAGCTTCCCAGGTGATTCCCATGTGCAGCCCAGGTTGAGATTTGCTGTTCTAGGCAGACGGGCCTCATATGTTGCATGTTCGACAATCTCCTGGGAGATGCAGTGGTGCTTGTTAAAAATTTGGATTTCCTATCCTTACCTACCCAGAGGTTTTGGTTCTTCAGGTCTGAGAACATCCCACCCACGTAATTCTGACACAGGAAATCTAGTTTCAAATTTGAAGAAACACTGCTTTAGGCAATAGGAAATCTTTAGAAGTTTTAAAGCAAAGAAGTGACAAGAACAGAGGAGTGTTTTAGGAGGAGGATTAGCCTGGATCTAGAGAATAAATTGAAGAGAGGAGGTGAGAGATTGAACTCAAAGAGACCGATCAGGATGTATACAACAGCTGATGGCCTGAGAGGATACATCTGTGAACTAACAGGTGGCCACAGAAATGGGGAAAAAAGAAGGGACACAATAGACACTGAAAAAGATAAAACACTACAGGACTTGGTACCTTATGGGATAGGGGTGGGGACACTTCAAGATATTCTCAGTGACTGAAGAATACATGAGGGCTTTGGCTTCTTCTGGGTTAGTAGATATTTCCCCTTGTGCTCAAACTCAGATTGGTATAGTTTATTAGTTTGCTGTGTATCTACAGCTGCAAATGTTAAATGGACTTTTGTTAACTTGATTGTATCTAGAGTATTCTATTAGGTTGAAAACATTTATTTAGGTCGAGAGCGGTGAGTTACACCTATAATCCTGGCACTTTGGGAGGCTGAGCTGGGAGTGTTGCTTGAGGCCAGAAGTTCAGGACGAGCTTTGGCAACATAGCAAGACCCCGGTCTCTAATAAGTTTATAAAAAGTAACTGTGTCTGGTGGTGCATGCCTGTAGTCCCAGCTACTCAGGAGGCTGATGCACAAGGATTGCTTGAGCCTAGGAGTTCAAGATCAGCAGAGTGAGACCTCATCTCTAAAAATAAATAATAATAATAATAATTATTATTTGCGAAATCAGTTCTATTTAAAGGCTCAGATACTTTATTCTAACCATAGTCAATCTCACAAATAAGTTTACTCTGTGTGTGTGTGTATTATATATATGTGTGTGTGTGTGTTTGTGTTTGTGTGTATATATATATATGCATATAGGCAAGTAATTAAATGTTTTTCATGAAGTTTTACCTTTTTTAAAGTCATGTCTTGTAAAGCAAAGGAAATAAACAGGCAGTATAGATACTGCTCTGGAGCTGTGCTTTGTATAGTTATCTTTCTGGGATAAGACACAACCAAACTCTCAGGGCCTAGAAGTTTAAAGAACAGTTTGAAAAGGTGATCTCAATGGTAACTGATTAATTAACTATTCAATGTAAAGCTACTAAGCAGAGAGATGTTATGGTAATATTTTATCAAATAACATAAATTAAATATAATTACTTTATGAGTAATAATCCTAAGATACACACTGCCCGCTGATTTGTTTTAATAATGAACACCTGTGCCTCAGAAATTTCTCTTAGGTATATAAGCTCTTCAAGTCCTCTGTTATTTAAACACCAACATATTGGTTTTAGAGTTAAAAAAAGAAAATAATAATAGTTAAAAGTAATAAGATGTAAACTAATCGAATCTCTCAATTCTTACTAAAGTCAGTATCAAGACACAGCTTCTTTTAAGAATAGATTTTAAAATACCAAGTGAACTTAATGAACAGAGAAGACAAATATATCATCATTGAGCTTACCACTCAGGGTGCAAGCTGAATGAAACAGCCTTGGTCTCTTGCACTTCAGAGTATACATAATAAAGTGATGGGGAATTTTTCCAAAGTTAGTTTTAGATTTAATTTTCTCTCTAATTGGAACATCTATTAAGAAGACTATAACAAGGTGAAAGTCATTAAATCTGTTCAAAACATAAAACGGCTAAACTTCAATAGGCAATGGGCAAACACTTGTCTAGATGCCATATCACATTTAGTCGAGTTGCTAATAATAGCACTCTTCTTTAATCTGGTGTGAGTCAGAACCTTGTCCTTGCTCCAGAGAATGCTTATGGTCCTTAAGCAACAGTATTAGCACCACTGAGGGGCCACCACCTGCTCAATTCTCTCATGCGCACCAGGGAACCACCCGGGGCGTGGATTGTTAGATGCCTCACCAGCTCTCCCCAGTATTCCCTCTTGTAGCTGGGTTTTGGTTTACCTTTATAATATAATTAAATTGGTTAAAGAAAAGTGCTAGCTGGGCCGGGTGCGGTGGCTCACGCCTGTAATCCCAGCACTTTGGGAGGCCGAGGCGGGCGGATCACGAGGTCAGGAGATCGAGACCATCCTGGCTAACACGGTGAAACCCCGTCTCTACTAAAAATACAAAAAATTAGCCGGGCGAGGTGGCAGGCGCTTGTAATCCCAGCTACTCGGGAGGCTGAGGCAGGAGAATGGCGTGAACCCCAGGGGGCGGAGCCTGCAGTGAGCCGAGATCGTGCCACTCTGCACTCCAGCCTGGGTGACAGTGAGACTCTGTCTCAAAAAAAAAAAAAAAAAAAAAAAAGAAGAAAAGTGCTAGCTGTATTAGAGACTTAGTATCTTTGTGAACAATCCATTTCATACAGAAAACATTCTATTCCATGGTCACAAACTCTACCCTTCCTTACATGAGTTACGATCTTGCAGATGATTAAACATTGGGCCCTGGGATGGCTTTGTATGAAAGTGTAGAGAGAATATACAGAAAGTCCTAGGCAAAACCTCACCTCTAGTTGGGGCAAAACAACCCAAAGTGTGTATTTAGCTGCAGATAGGTCAAGGAAATTTATCATGGGTTAAATTATGCCCCTTTTCCCCCAACCAAATTCATATGTTTAAGTCCTAAACCCCCAGTACCTCAGAATGTGACCTTTTTTTTTTTTGGAAAAAGGGTCATTGCAGGTGTAAATAATTAAGCTAGGATGCGGTCATACTGGAGTAGAATTGGCCCCTAATTCAATATGACTGGTGTCCTTGTAAAAAAGGAGAATTTGAACATGGATGCACACACGATGAAAAGGCCATGTGAAGCTGAAGGCAGAGATGCTTCACCAAACTGAAAAATGTGAAAGATGGTCAGCAAGCCACCAGAAGCTAGGGGCGAAGCATGGAGCAGATACTTCCTCACAGCCCTCAGAGGGAACCAACCCTGCTGACACCTTGACCTTAGACTTCCAGCCTCCAGAACTGTGAGACAATAAATTTCTTTTGTTTCAGCCACTCCGTTTGTGGCACTTTGTTATGGCAGCCTTAGCAAACTAATACTGAATTGCTCTTCCCTAGTTATCTTTATGGATAGTATATTCTTTTGGTATAGACATAACTTGCCTTTCACTATTTGACCAGTGAGAGCTAAACATTTTAAAGCAAAACACCTTTAATAGGAAGAGAAAAGAAAAGACAGAGTGGGTGGCCTGGCATGCCTGCCAACCACAGGTCCCTTTTACTAACGGCAGAGGCTGTCACTGCCCACATAAGGCCTCCTCCACCATGTGGATCAAAGAAGGCTGAGAGCTGCTTCCATGGTCACCGAGCTCTTCCATACTCTATCACCATACATCATTGCTGCTGGCTCAGCCAAAGTGTTGAAAGGACTCTTACTAAGCTGCAATTCTTTATTCTCCCTTATCTCACTCTCTCACCTCCTAACTTCCTAGCAAACAGAACAAGAAACCAACTAGAAGTGGGACTGAAAAAATCAGGGCAAAAAAATTAAACACAAATCAAAACCAAAACAGACTCCACCCTAACCCCCCAAAAAAAAGGCAGGAGGAGGAGAAGGAACAGAAGGAAAGAACATGAGGAAAGAGAAGGAGAAAAGGAGAGAAACGGGTCTGGTTGGTCAGGAAAATCATTGCTGGAGGGAAAAACCTGAAATCTGTGCTTCTGGACTTCTCGGATGTTCCTTACATTGCTCTAGAAAGCCAATAGGAAATTAAGATTCTTTTTGTGACTGTACTATGTTTGGATCTCAACAAATTATTTCTGGAATTCAATCATCAAACTTCTTGCATGATTTTATTTTTTCATAGCTCAGTTATGTAAACAAGGTCCATGTGATTCTGTATGAATTAATGTAGAATAATGGAATGAGGAAGCCAGGAGATTCGGAAGTCCTTCAATGTAACACTCATTTTGGCGTGCAGGGAATTTAACAGACTTGTCCAATGACATATAGCCTATACCAGAACTAGGCCAAAAGATTTTATAAATATTATTTGATATATGAAGAATCTAGGCTGATTTATATAAAAAATTTCTAAACTTAACTACTTTTGAATCTTCACAGCTCCATATAATTTTTATGGTATCTCAGAACAGGCTTTTTGATAGCCATCTGGGAAACTTCCACCTAGAAAATGTCTCAGAATGTAATATAAGAAACCAAGGTAAACAAAGAATTTATTCCAGCCAAAGTATTTATTTGGAAAATATTTGATGGATTAACTTTTTATATAAACGTGTCTCGACAATCTGAATTTTAAAATGTCTTATTATATTACCACTAACTTGCACTTAACAGCATTTACTATATGCTTGCGGTCTCCTAAGTACTTGATCCTCACAATGCCGTATACTGTGGTCCCATTATTCATTAACTCCATTTTGCTCTTGAGGAAACTGAAGCAGAGAGGGAAAGACAATATCTTTGCCCGACTTCATACTACATGTGAATAGCAGCACAGCCAGACTGCCAGTCTGGTCCCAAAGTCTGTGTACTTAACCACGATACCAGACTACCACTAACCACTCTGTGAATCAATCTGCATACAAATTCACACATGTCCTTAGCAAGTGGTAAAGCCTGGCCTAATCTGATTTAGAATCAGTGCTCTTTCCCATCACACTCTACTGTCTCTCATGTTGTCATACTTAAACTTAAGATCTGGAGTAAATCTTTCTACATTTAGATTCTCTTGAGAGCCATTAACCAAAAGCAGCAGTGTGAGAAAGATTCAGTCCAACACAGCACCATAGAAGCACAGCAGCAAAAAGGGAATCCTGACCACCAGCCCCCCAGCCATAGCAGTAACTCCCAAGGTGTGCTGGAGAATGTTGGCTCCTGGGGCCACTCCTACCTTGTATGCTGTGCTCATCTCTCCTCATTCTCAGGTGTGGTTGATGGAACAGGTACAAGACCAGGGAGCACAAGATCCAAGTCCCAGTCTTAGAGCAGCCTCTGACTGGCAGTGCCGTTGACAGGCTGGACATGTGGTCCCTGCTTCACATACCTAGTTCACTTAACTCTCTCAACTACCCCATGAATGGACATGAAGGACTTCATCCTTACAGATGAAGGAATGGTGACTTCGAGAGTTAAGCATTCCATCAAGGTCATAAAAGATGATACTCATTCCAGGTCTGCCTGACTCCAAAATCTTCACGTATTCTTTGTCAAGTTGCCTCAAAAGTCACTTAAATCCTCTGAATTTTAGACTCCTCAAATATAAAGTGCCATGGAGCCCTAGGGATTCTATGAAGTGTCTCAGAAGTCACTTTGGGAAGGAAGTCCAAAAGGCAGGACCCGGCCTACTCCTGATATGCACATGGACACATACACACACACACCCTAAGCAGTGCAGAGTAATGCCACTGTGACCGTCTTTATAAATGTGGCTTTCTACATTTAGATTGAAGGGAGGATTTGCTGCTAAAAAAGTTTGAGGCCCATTCTTGCAAGTGATCTTTAAGGCCCCTCTTAGCTTTAATGTCTGGGACAGGGTCAGAGTTGTAAAGATAAAACTTTAGTAAATCAAGACAGTCAGAGGATACTTTGTATTCACCTGGCTGGGTCTGTCCGGAATGCAGATATCTGATGCCTTTGAAAGAAAAGGCGGTGCCTGAACTCTGCTGATCTAAACATAATTTGAGAAAGTGTGTTGATTGTATTTGTGGAGATGGCCTTCTTATACAGGGACAGTTAGAAAAAACATAGTCTGAGTTTTCTTCTCCTGTGAGCTCCACCATTCGTTGAGGGTTTCAGTTGGTCAGGGATGAAAGATACGTAGCATTAGTGGCTTGTTTAATGCTAACTCCTTGTTTTTCCTCTTCCTCTCTATCTTGCCTCATCTTCTTTTTACCCTGTCCACCTTCAATCCTGTCTACCGCCTGTGGCCCCAAAGCCAGCTGGCAGACCAGGAAGTGGGGGTCTGTATTGGTAGAAAATGAATAAATTCACTTACTCCTTCAAGTCCTGCCTTTCCCACACTTGTATTCCTACACAGAGCAAAGCATTGGTGCTTAAACAATAGCCACGAGGCAGGTGTCTTGAGGAATGCGTGGGGAGCCAAGTGTTACTTTTCCTCCACCCTATATAGCTCATACCCCTTCATTAAAAGCTACATATGTAGAAAATAATAAAGTTGACAAAAAACCAAGTGTTAATCACGGTGATGATGATAATATCTTTCTAAAAAACAATTACTGAGGTATACTTTATATGCCATAAAATTAACTCGTTATTAGTTACGATTCAATGACTTTTAGTAAATATACAGTATTGGGCCGGGCGCGGTGGCTCACGCTTGTAATCCCAGCACTTTGGGAGGCCGAGGCGGGCGGATCACGAGGTCAGGAGATCGAGACCACGGTGAAACCCTGTCTCTACTAAAAATACAAAAAATTAGCCGGGCGTGGTGGCGGGCGCCTGTAGTCCCAGCTACTCGGAGAGGCTGAGGCAGGAGAATGGCGTGAACCCGGGAGGCGGAGCTTGCAGTGAGCCGAGATTGCGCCACTGCACTCCAGCCTGGGCGACAGAGCGAGACTCCGTCTCAAAAAAAAAAAAAAAAAAAAAATATATACAGTATTGTACAACCATCACTGTAGTCCAATTCTGGAACATGTCCATCATGCCAAAAAGATTCCTCGAGCTCATCCGTAGTCTCTACCTGCTGTCGCCTCCAGTCCTAGGTAACCACTAATCTACTTTCTGTCTCTATAGATTTGCTTTTCCTGGGCATTCCACATGAACAGAATCGTATGATATGTGATATTTTGTGGCTGGCTTCTTTCAGT
This sequence comes from Symphalangus syndactylus, assembly GCF_028878055.3. Lineage (NCBI taxonomy): Eukaryota > Metazoa > Chordata > Mammalia > Primates > Hylobatidae > Symphalangus > Symphalangus syndactylus. The sequence continues at coordinate 35,178,300 of NC_072440.2, forward strand.
TAGCATACTCTTTTTAAGGTTAATTTATATTTTATCATGTATCCGTTATACATAACACCTTTTTGAATGGCAGCATTATATAGAGGAAAAAGCATGAATATCAGAAGCATGCAAACATGGGGCTGAATCAAAGCTGTGTCACTTCTTAGCTGTGTAACTTTGGGCAAGTTCCTCAATCTCTCTAGACCTATTTGTAGAATAAGAATAATAATCCCTCCCTCAGCTGAAAGGAAATAGCTGGGTTGTGATGACAAATAGTGGGCGCTCAAGAAATCCAGTTCTTCTCTCTAAATTTCACCAAAAACCTTTGCTTTTCTCACCCCTGCTTCAAACTTTAAAGTGACTCCTACAACCTCCCTACCAGCCTTCACATCAAGCTTGAAACAAGAACCCACATAACAAGTGATATCAGAAACGGAATTCCGCCAAAAGGAATCACATCCTTCATTAATGGAGCCCAGATGGTGAGGAGCTAAAGGGATTTCCTTCAATTATATTGCTGTCACTTTTTTATAACGAATGTTCAATTGCGTTTAATTATTATTGTAAGGGGGAAAATGTGTCAAATTCTATCCTAGAATATTTTATGGAGTTGGTTTTCGTTTGGCAAGGCTCTAAGAACACCTTATTTTCCCACTAATTCTTATAAAACTGCCACCATTAACATCAACACACAGATAACATGCAAACAAGTAGCAAAGAGCTAAAAACACCAGAGTAAATAAAATCCACCTCAAGCCAGGTACCATGGTGCATTCTTGTAGTCCCAGCTACTCTGGAGCCTGAGGCGGGAGGATTACTTGAGTGCAGGAGTTTAAGACCAGCCGGGGTAACATAGCTATAATACCTCTCAAAGGAAAAAAAAAACCACCTGAAATCCCCCAAACTCAACTTTTAGCCAATAGTTTCAGACGTTTTCTTTCCTGAACCTTTAGAAGACCCTGAATTTCGTGTGTGTAGCAAAATAGACTGAATCGAACACCTTGTTCATTCCTCCAGCCCACCTTCTCTGATTAGAACATGTTCTCATTTTGAGTTCCAACTCAAAGGGATCCTAAATGCAACCCCATCCTATGATCTAGGACACAAAGTCGACAGAGTTGCTACTCCTTAGCCCTGAGAGAAAATTTCCTGTCCTAAATCTGCTTTTCCTTCTGTATTATTGTTTATCTGTACTTCTAAATTTACCAGTGCTCCTTCACATTTCTGATTTTTTTTTCTCTCTCTCTCTCCTTGCCTGGGATTTATCACAGCTGCATTTCTTCCCCAAACTCCTGAACCACTTAATTCTCCTCCATTTCCCAGGTTTACTTCTTGTTGCGAATAGTATAAGAGTTAAAACAGAAAAGGATAAGGCTTCTCAATATTTTACTAAATAAAATATGGTTATAACATATTTTGTTTATCCCTCTCTTCATGGAGATGAGTACAGCTTATCATTTTTCATGATATAAAATGCCTGTAGTCAAATGTAAACTAATTATTAACAGAGGCAATATATGGCTTTCCAATCTTTATAAACTTTATAATCACTATACATATTATTGGAATTAAAGATGGCAAACAGTGATTCTTCCAAATAGGTAAATTAGATATAATTCCTACAAGTGATCAGCTTGTAACGTTATCAGGTGAGTCTAATTTGAACTTCTGCTGTGATAAAGCTATACTCACATAGATAAACAGATAAATACTATACCCAGACTGAACCAAGCACTTAAATTAATGTATTGATGTATTTGTGTAAGGATTCCTGTGTTTCCTTGCTCTAAGTACTTATCTTGAAAATAGGAACTGTTAACAAAATCCATGGCTAACTTTTTTCCCAATATTAAGAGATGAAAGAAAGTGTAGGTAGGGTCCCAAGAGAGAAGTTTTCACATACTGAATCATCTCCTAATACAGGCTTGAAAAATGATAAATCTGATGAAAATAAATAAAAATCTGGGGGACAAAGTCATGTTAGGTTTACTGAGATGTGTGAATTTCCCCAATCTTTAAAAACTGTTCTTATGCTAAAACTTACCCCTTCATATCACCACAGTGAAGAGAGTAATTTATATCTAAGACTTTATTTTAGGGATTTTATTTTAGGTGGTATCATAGGAATTTATCTCATGGTATAAATAGTTTAGTAAATCTGGGATTTGGGAAAGATTTTTTTCTCTACAGCACAGGCCTTTTGTTCAGCAGCAGATGACAAAATAATTTTGAGGCAAGATGATTTAACTTCAGTTTGATGTCCAACCATCCACCCCAAATCTTATGCTCCAAATTCCCGAATGTGGCCAGAGTATTGAAAATTAACTTTTTAAAAATCACTTGATCCAAATCTTCTAAATATATATACGTATATACAAGAATGACACAGCCTTCAAATTATGGTTTGGCCTATAGTTTGTGTATAGCTCTCTAGAGAATTTCTATCTTGAGGTTAAAATCTCAAATATGTGGAGATCATCTCTGAGGACTTGACTACCATAAAATTCTGTCAGCATCCATGCATCATGTATATGAATTACCAAATAATGCCGAGTCTCCTACCCTGAGATGGCAGCCAATTTTTGGTGTGCCTGACGGGCCATTTCACAGCCTTTGGTTCTTGTCTTGTGCATTTCCGCCCGGAGTGAGGGGCAGCTGACCGAGACATCCCCAATAGAAATGACCAGCTCTCGGTACAGGGCCACTTGTGTGTTGAACTCTTGGACAAGCTGGAAAAGAAGTGAGTTTTTTTTTTTTTTTTTACCAAACATTTCTCATCAGAAAGTTTCTTGTTTCGGAGTACATAAACAGGGGCCTTCACTGACCCCTGAGTCAGCTCCCCAGATCTCCAGCTAAGGAACCTAGGAATTGTTTAAAGCAGAAGGCACCCAAATGGCAAGTCTCTTTGTCCAAGGCAAGTGTTTATTTTCATAGGCAAGCCTGGCCATGGACGCTCTATTTCCAGACCTACTTCCCCTCACCCTTTCAGACTCAGTTTCTGAAGAGCAGGAGAGCATATTTGGAGCGCTACCATGCCACTCCCAGGCCAACAGAGAATGATGCTGGGGACTCCTACATAGACGCTCCCCTCTGCTACTGCTAGGACATGGCTTTTAAGTTGCACGGCGGGAGGGGCGGGGGAGGCGACAGATAGGGTGTAATAGGCAAACCATTCACCTTTTGCTGGGCCACTGAACCTCTCGGCCTGACGGCCTGACGGGAAGACCAGCTACAGCCTCTGCGCTGGAACCTTCGACCCCTCCGCAGCGCCCCGTGCGCTGTATTTGGGTTTGTTTGCTACTCTCTCCCCAGAAAGCAGCATCCCCACCTCCTCATCCCTCCCTCCTCCGTGAGCGAGCCAGTTCACTGTGTCTTTCGCATCCACCATTCTTCGAGGGGGTACAGGCACAACCTACAGCCGCTGATCCCCAAGACCCTTGCTGTGACACTTCTTTCTGCAGGGCTATTACGACCGGGGTGTCACCCTGAATTTGGGGGACTGCAGATTTAAAAATAGTGCATGTGCCACGTGATCGGCATTGAGGAGCTGAGGGTGGGGGAGTGGCTGGCACTCAGGCAAATGATTAACATACATGACTCCCCCCACCCCCTCTCAATAAAAAAAAAAAAAAAGAGGCGCAGTTTTCACCCACCATCTTGCAGTCGTCCAGGGCTCGTTGGGTTTTGTGGGCGCTCTCGGAGCCGCTGCCCCTGCGCTCCCAATCTCCGCTCTGCAGCGGGGGCTTGCTGATCTGGAAGATCGAGGAGCGGGTGGACCGGCTGGGGCGCTTTTTGCGCCCATTCGGTGCAGAACTCATGCATACACATCCACCAAGCCGAAGCCTCTGATGCAGTGCGCCCCGGCTCGGGCGGCCCGGTTGTTGCCCTGGGCGCCGCCGCCAAGCAGCCGGAGCCCGGACCTGAGGCGCGCAGCTCACAGTGCTGGGGCTGGCTGCGCGGGTCGGTAACCTTCAGCTTGAAGGAGAGCCGGGGAAGCGCTAGCTGTGCCGTGCAGCATCGCTTCCACTAGCAGCGAGGAAGGGGCGCGATCAAGTTCTGCTCAGCAGCATTGCCAACACTGTCCCGGGAGCTGGGCGCTGGTGCGGGCTCGCACTGCCTTCCTCTCGGCATGGATTGCAAGGCTGGGCGAGAAAGAACGCGCCGCCCGGCGGTTCCGAGTTTCCATTCAGGTGGGGGAGCAGCTTTCAAAGCCTGCGCTGCAAGGTGGGGGGCGGAAAGGGGTGTCGCTCTTGCTTCAGTGTCTTCCCGCAGCGGCACTCGGTTCGTCTTTCCCCTCCCTCCACTGTCGCCAGGCCTGGAAGGACTGGCCGTCCCCAAAGCAAGCAATTGGCTCTAATCGGCTGCCTTGATCCCTCGTCTCTAAGGGCTTGTCTGTTTGAAGATCCCAGATGAATCTGTGGCGGGACTGGCAGACGCAGAGAATCGGTCCGGCTGACGTTGTTCGCGGGCCCGCACATTGATAGGACGGGAATACTAATGTGATCTGTCCATGCAACCCCCTTCCCCCTCCACAGTTTATGCACTTATCCAATCAAATCCCCGGGAACATCAATTGCAATATTACTTCATCTGCTCTATTATTAGAAACAAAAAGTGTCATCAGAGTGGAGCACATGCCACATGCTGGGACCTAAACATGGATTTCAAATAAGCCAGTGCGGGCTTGAGGCCCTCACCATCTGAGACTGAGACTGGGGCCACAGGAGGGAGTGAGGTTTTGCTCCAAATGGAAGACCTCTCGATGACCTAAAAGGAAAGCTTTGTTTCCCTGAGTTGTTTTGTTTTAATTTTGTCTTTGTTTATGGAGGGGGAAAGAGGAGAGCCAGTGAGGCAGAATGCACAGAGACATTCACTCAGATTGGGCCTCATCCCCACCCCATTTCAAGTAGTAAAGCTCTTGGTCTTGCATTCCAGGGTCTCAGGACCCAGCTCCTAGAGTTCCCTTCTGGAGACTTGAACAAATAAGAGCCAAGAGATCTCCCTGGTCACTCAAAATGACCTTCTTCTCGCTTATGGGATATCAGTAACCCAGAGGCCAACAGAGGTGGCCCAGAAAAGCGGTGATGATTCCTGCGTGAAAAGGAGTGGGGGTGAGGCCCTCAGCCATTTGAGTTCACCCTTCCCACTGACATCTTCCTAAGGTTCTTCTGGGAGGAAGAGCGAGTGTTGTGGGCATTCAACTCTAAGGCTCTAAGGATGCTTGTTCTACTGAATGATTTGTTTGGAGAGGGAGATAAAGGGGTCTGCCATAGGAAAACTAGTTATGTATTAGTAATCCTAATAAGAACAGATCAGAGGTTCCTGGTCAGTCTGTTAAAGGGATATGGAGAGTACATAGAAAGAGAAAGCCAGAAATAGCCAGGAAGGTTAATATCCTAAGGAGGGTGGCTTTAAAATTTTTTTACAAGGCAAGTAAATATAATGGGGTACTATAATAAGAGAGTTATTTGGTCTTTGTCCCCAATTCCTGGTGCAGAACTCCTAAAACCCTTGCAAATTGCCCGAGTTATTATGATAAGCCATCTTGTTACCAGAAAGACCAAGCCTTGATTAGATGCTTCCAACTTTCAGCCTCATCCCCCAATCTCAGGGGAAAGGAGAGGAGCTAGTGACTGAGTTCCTCACCAATGGCCAATTATTTAATCAATCATGCCTACATAAAGATACCTCTGTAAAACTCCTAAACAACAATAGAGTGTGGGGAGCTTCTGGGTTGTGGAGGACATCTAGGTGCTGGAAGGGTAGTACACCAGGAAAGAGCATGGAAGTTCCATGTCCTTTTCCCATACCTTGCCCTATGTTTCTCTTCCAGTTGGCTGCTCCTGAGTTGTATCCTTTAGAATAGGCTGCTAATAGTAAGTAAAGCTCTTTCCTGAGTGCTGTGAGTCATTCTAGTGAATTACCAAATCTGAGAAGGCGGTTATAGGAACCCCCGAATTTGTGGCCAAGATGGAGAGAAGAGTTGGTAACCTGTGGATCCCATACTTGTGACTGGCCTCTGAGATGAGGGCAGTCTTGTGGGACTGAGCCCTTAAACCTGTAAATCTGATGTTAACTCTGGGTAGTTAGTGCCAGAAATGAATTGTAGGCCAGCTAATTTGTGTTAGAGAGTTGGAGAAGTGCTATTGGAAAAGACATCATGTATTTGGGTGGGAAGGAAAAAAACCTAACAGATGGATAACTGAGTGGATATTTGGCTGCATTTTTTTTTTTTTTTCTGAGTCAGGGTCTTGCTCCGTCACCCAGACTGGAATTTAGTGGCACCATGAGAGCTCACTTCAGCCTCAATTTCCTGGGCTCAGGTGATCCACTTCAGCCTCCCAAGTAGTTGAGACTACAGGCACATACCACCTAATATTTTGTAAAGACAGAGATTTGCCATGTTGCCCAGGCTGGTCTTGAACTCCTGAGCTCAAGTGATCCACACACCTTCAACTGCCAAAGTGCTGGGATTACAGGTGTGAGCCACTGCGCCTGACCAGAACTTCACACAAGCTTGAGAGTCAGTTTTCCCTATCAAAGACTAGAGAAAGGAGGCATCAGCCCTCATGCCCAGACCTTGGTGTGCTGCTCTCCTCCAGGTGTTTAGATGTCCCAGAGACTGAGAGAAAGGGCTCTTCTGCTGGTTGAATCTCCCCAAATATAAGAAGATAACAGGTTACTGCTTAGTCAGCTCCCTGACCCTTTCTATTTCCTGCAATCTCAATTACCTCCCCTCCCTCCCTCCCTCCCTTTTTTCCTTCTTTCCTTCCTTCCTTCCTTCCTTCCTTCCTTCCTTCCTTCCTTCCTTCCTCCCTCCCTTCCTCCCTCTCTCTCTTCCTTCTCTCTCTCTTTCTTTCATTCTTTTGTTCATTCGTTCATTCTATGGAGTCTTACTCTGTTTCCCAGGCTGTAGTGCAGACTTCTGAGTAGTTCCACAGACATGCCTGAGTTGGCTGCTCCTGAGTTGTATTCTTTAGAATAGACTGGTAATAGTAAGAAAAGCTCTTTCCTGAGTGCTGTGTCATTCTAGTGAATTACCAAATCTGAGAAGGAGGTTGTAGGAACCCCTTCCTACAACCTGAGCTGAGTGGACCACAGGCATGTGCCACCACGCCCGGCTAACTTTTGTATTTTTAGTAGAGACAAGGTTTCACGATGTTGGCCAGGCTGGTCTCAAACTCCTGACCTCAGGTGATCTGCCTGCCTCAGCCTCCCAAAGTGCTGGGATTACAGGCATGAGGCCCTGTGCCCAGCCCCAATTTTCTTTCTACTTCATGCGTGTAAAGAGAGACGCAGAAAAATGCATCAGGTGCCTGGGGTTTTGTGAGGGGTGAGGATGCTTGGGATGATGAGGAGGTAGATAACAGAGAGACTGAGGGGCTTTAAAGAAGGATGGATAATATTCATTTGTAGATGGTTTAAGTCCTGTTTTATAAACCCCTTTCACTGACACTAGCTTACCCCTGTACCCTCCACCCAACTTTCAGGAAAAGTCTGCTGTAACCCATTGTTGGTGGTACTTTGGAGAACTAAGGGAAAAGGGGCTACCTTTTACATGTGTGTGCACACGGGTTGGAGAGGATAGGACACTGGAGATCAGTCTGCTGGAAATCTTTTTCCATGGCTCTGTTGCTTCATCTCCTTTTCCTGTGAGGAAATAGCCACTTCTACCAGATTTGAGCATCTTAAAGCTACTCAGTAGTAGGTTTCTACTCCAGTTACAACCATCTGGTTTCTAACCCCCACCTCCCTTCTTCTGCCTAGAGACAATTTCAACAAATTAAAAGAAAAAAAGGCAATATAATTGCACTGCCCTGTTTCTATGCCATATTTCTTGCAGGAGCGGTGGTGGGGGGGGGGGCAGGGGCGGGGGATGGAATAAATAGGTCAAATGCAATGCCACATCTGAAAGACTACTGACTTGGGAACCTGCTGGGGGATTAAGCGGAAATTTCACTCATAGGTACCCTTTGGCCTTCCCTGATACACAGCCCAAGCCATTTTCCTGAGAAGGGAGAAAAATAGCATCAATCTCAGAGCTGTCTCTCCCAGCCAGCGACGAATGCCGTAATCAGAATAGCAGCAGGCAGGCTTAGTTTCCTAACCTTCCCCCACATTCAAAACTGCATGAATTTACATTCCTGAGGCTGTCTTGACTGCCAAGTAGAAGGGTAAAGTGTAGTTGGAAATCTCAACAACAGGCACATTTTTTGATTACCCAGACGTGATTTTGGCACATCCCTTATCATTGGTCCCCTATAGGTTTATGGCTTTGACAAGAGTCACATCCTAGATTCACTCCAATATAAGACATACCCTACATTTTGTGTTCTCTCTGTGATAGTTTTGAGAATTCATTTTGATTTGAAATTTTAAAGAATATCAGAGAACATCAGTTTAGAATGAATATGAGCAACTGCTGAGTTTCTTCAAATTGGTTCTGTAGGGAACCATAGTGGGACCCAGAAATGAACACTTCATAATGGATTGGCCTCTCATGAGAGGTGATAGTAGAAGGCAGGTTTCATCTGGGAATAAAGTTCAGAGAAGTGAAAAAAAAAGGGGGGGCCCTTACATGAGTGGGTCTCTGATAGAGGCAGAGAAAAATACATTAAGATTCTGAATTCCAGAAGCTAGGGAGATCTGAAGGACATGATCAAGTTATTTTTTTGTTAGTGTCAAAAGATAAGAGATAAAGTTATTGCGAAGAACTTAGTGAATAAACTATCTAACAGATAGTTTCTTTCTGCTAAAAGCAGAAGAGGGTGCAATATGTTGGGAACATTTATTTATTAATTTCACAAATATTTTTGAGTATTCTTATTAGAGGCAGATCCGGGTTTGTTGGTCTTAAAGCTTATACAATTTGGGAGCCCCTCTTAAAGAAAAAGAACACAAAAATTTAAATACAAGATGAGATACATTGTCTTAGAAGGAGCTTATGCAAGTGAGGTTCCCTGAAGTTTAGGATTTATTAAATTCACGGTACATTTCAACCTTGGAGTATTTCTTGTGTGCATAATGGGCATCTAGTGTTTTGCTTGCTCGATTTTTCTTCTCCCTTTTCTGATGATAGCACCTTAAATTTCCTATGAGAAATCAGTCCTCTCTCGCTTTTCGTCCACATGGCTCTGTATGTGGGCATATGATTCAGGACTGACCAATACAAATACTGTATCTCAGTGGCCACAATGACTGGTTTAATAATGGTTATGAAATCTAAGTTGGACCAATGAACTTTAGCATTGGGACTTTTTCTGGAACTATTAGGTTGAAAGATATGAAATTGCCATTATTCAACCATTTTGACCTACATAAATAGCAATTTTATATATTTCAACCTAATATTTAGTTTTTTTTCTTTCCATTGGGTTGGTAAATTGGTAAGATGAAAGCTGGGATTTCTGGGGGCCATTTTTGCCATTCATGGTCAACAGACTGCCTGCAATCTAACCCTGAGGATCAGAATGGAGAGATGGAGAGATATTGATTCTTAATTATATTATTTGAGTTTGTAGATCCATCTCTGCCTTAAGTCAAACTATACCTGCAATTTCATTTAGGTGGACCAAAAAATTTCCTTTCAAATTAAGTCAGTTTTATATGGATTACTACCCCTTGCAACCAAAAGAGTCTTGATTAATACAATATGTAAAGAATAATTGTGAAAAAGTATAGGATACATCAAATCAATCCATCTAATACTTATTGAATGTTTACTATGAGCAAGGTACTACATTAATGACAAAGAGAAGATATAATAAGAGTAAAGGTATAATTCTTTTTAAGGCACTTATACTTGGGAGATAAAATATACAGACAAGAAACCACTAAGAACAATAAAATATGTAATAGTGTTACTTTCTGCTACATATAAATACTGCAGGAATTTAGAGATGGGATCAATCTCTGTATGCTGAGGTTACTAGAAAAGGCTACATGATAGAGATGGAACCTGAGATAGGTATTAATGTATATGTATGCAGGATTGGGATAGATGGAGGAGTGTGGGACAGCTTTTCAGTGGTTGGCTAAGAGCAGGAGTAAGGGAGTAAAGAATGGAGGGCATCAAGAGTCAGACCTGAATTGAAGATAAAGAGGAGAGGCTATTGTGAAAGTGTTGTGGGTGAGGTCACAAAAGTAGGACAAATGATCTGGTTCCTTTGGTTTAGGAAAGGAAGAAGGACAGTAGGTTATCAGCAGAGAAAACCTAACAATTTTCTTTGGATGACAATAATGTACATGATTTGAGGCTGCATTGGGAATAGATACACCCAAAGGACTTATCTCATGTCTAATATTGACTTACTACAGCTTTGCAGAAGTGAACCTGGAGGCTGAACTCCAGTGTTTTGAGAAAATGTTGATGCAAGTTATGGATAGGGTGGAAGTTAATGGTAACTAAGAATGGCATGGTTAACATTACTTAGAGCCTTTAGACTAAAACAGAGAAGTTTGATTCTGATGCTGGTTTGGGATAGACCATTGGCAAAAGAAGACCACTGCCATTTCTCAAGTGAACTAATGAGGCATGTGATGTTTTAACAAAACTGATTTGGCAGTGATATGTAGAATGCATTGGAATGAAGAGACAGTGAAGCCATCTACTGAACTATTATAATAATCCAAGTGGAAGAGGAATGTGACTGCTGGGAGAAGAGTCAGAATCAGGGAGAAATTTCAGAGGGTTTTAGTGTCAGAGCATTATCTCAACACAGGACTGACTAGAAAAAAATCTGAACTAACTAAGGTAAAAGGCAACAGTTATTTTAATTTCCCATGGAAATAACAAAACTCATTGACAATCGTCCCTGAAATTTGCATTTAGCCCTGACTCTATAGAGTCCTTCCTACCTGATATGTACCCAGGACATATACCCATTAGTCAAGCCCTCCTACTTTGTCTATGAATTCTACTGAGACCTCTTACCTATTTGACTGGAATTCTTTCTAGCCAACCACAGCTCTGGCCTAAATCTAACCTGAACTACAGTATATCCAGACACTAGTCAGCCCCTGCTTTGCTTACCCTGTTTCCTTCTGGCCTCACCAACTCTGTCTGCAGTGGCTACTCTTCCAATAAAACTTGGTTCCTTTAAGGACACTTCTGGGCCTGCCAAATATGCTGAAACACACGTTGAAGGAACATTGCAGTGGACAGGATGTGTCTGCAGAACCAGTTCCTTAACTGTCCTTTGACCCATCTATGCCCTGGTTCATTTCTGGCCTTCCATTTTCTACCTTTGCTTCATTATCTGAGTCCTCTTTGTGCTTTTTTTCCTCTCCCTCTCTCTCTCTCTCTCTCTCTAATAACCACACAATTAATGCATATATATATATTTTCCTTATTTTAAAACAACTGAATTGCAGATAAGGATAACATCCATTTTGAGCACCATTCCAGCCTCAGTACTCTCCTGGCTCCACCAAAATAATCTTTCTGGAAGGTTTTATTTCTAGATTTTCTGTTATATAATTGTATACTTATATCTTCCTGAAAAAACATGTAGTGTTTTGGTATTGTTTATTTATGTGTATGTTTTTATAGAAATCATACATTGTATGTCATTCTACAATATGCATTTTTTTTTTTTTTTTTTTTTGAGACAGAGTCTCACTTTGTCACCCAGGCTGGAATGCAGTGGTGTGATCATGGCTCACCACAACCTTCATCTCCGGGACTCAAGCAATTCTCCCACCTCAGCCTTTTGAGTAGCCAGGACCATGGTACTTGCCACCATGCATGGCTAATGTTTTGTATTTTTAGTAGAGGCGGGGTTTCACCATGTTGCCCAAGCTGGTCTCGAATTCCTGAGCTCAAGCAATCTGCCTGCCTCAGTCTCCCGAAGTGCTGGATTACAGGTGTGAGCCGGACACACAGCCACTGGACATTGTTTCTTTCTGCTTAACACTAAGTCTTTGGAGAGGCTTCTATATTAATAGACATCTACCTCAATCTTGTACTTCTGCATAATATTCTAGAGTAATAGATATCATAACTTACTAAACCACTCCTCAGTTGGGACATTTAGATTTCCAATGTTTTAACATTATTAACAAGACTGCAATGAAATGCTTAAGCATGCCCTTTTCTTCATATGAGAGTATATACAATATTTCATAAGTACATATAAAGAAGTGAAATTGCTGCGTCACAGAGTATGTGTATTTACATTTTTAAGAGATATTCTGAAATTTCTTTCCAATATGGTTGTATCAAATTACATTCATGCTGGCTATTTATGAAAGTACTTGTTTCCCTACATACTGGCCAGTTGAAAGACCAGTTTAACATCATTAAGCTTTTGAATTTGTTCCAACTTGAGTTTTTTTTTATTTCAATGCTATATTTTTATCTCTCAGCCTTCTAGTTCCTCTTCACAGGCTTTCACTGATTTTGATTTAGCAGAGAATCTCTGTGGGATCACACTTGGTAATGCTTCCATCCATCCCCCTCACCCTACTCCCCACACTCATATGCTACCCTCCCACCCACTATGACTCTCAAACTCCTACTCACATCAGTAGCCTCGAGTGGATGCAGCCCACCTTTGAAAGAGTGGGTTTATAAATTGCACCAATTAGGAAACATAGACAGAACAGGGATGAGATAAAAGAGTAAAAGATGAATTTGAATTTCCTAATCTGAGAAATTATAAAAATGGAGCTTTCCCTGACAGAATTGGACAACTGAAAATATTAGACTAGGTGACAGGTTGGGTCTAGAGATGTAAATTGTGAAGTCAGAAACAAAAAGTGTTCAATGACATCTTGAGCATGAACGTGTTTCCAGGAAGGAGTAGTACAGAGAGGAAAAAAGGCAGAGGGTGAGGATTAAGTCCTGAGGCATGTCAACAGATAAGAGGTGGAATGCGATAACGAGTCAGTGGAGATGGAGAGAGGACTGCCTGAGAAAGACAGGAAGAATCCACTGAATACAGTGACCCAGAAGCAAAGGGCAGAGTCACTTTCAAGTAGTGAGCTGTATTTGCCTCAGAGCTATCAAGGAGAAGAGGATTTAGAAAAATATCTTTTGCCAAGAAGAGGTCATTGTGGAAAGTTATGTATTTATAATAATAAAAGAAGCTAAACTCAAATTAGAAGTGAGCAATAAGGATGCAAAGTGGAAGAAGCAGGTGGAGATCACAAGTACAAGGGCAAGAAGGAGACAGAGTGATACCCACAGAATGGCAGGTTCTGATCTGTGTGTGCAAAAGGAAATGTTTGAAAAAGAAGGAAGGAACCAGTAGATAAGCAAAGATAGACACTGCTTTAATAAGGCATAATTATAGGAAAAACAATGTCAGCTGAGAGAAGAAAGAAGTGGTCCAATGTACAAATGAATGGAAGTTTACTGATTTTTTTTTTGCAAATGAGGAGTTGTGGACAGTCTTCTCAGAAGACCCTAACAGGAATTCAGTGCTGTTGGTCTCAGCTTAGCACTGATAAAATCTAGGTCTAAAGTGTCTACGCCCTTAGGATACGTTAATAAAATAATCAATTGAACAAATAAAGGAGTACAAAATAACACCATCAGCTGGCATTGGGGATTGAGGAATTAGAACTCTTGAGTTTTCTATCTAATTTTTGAAATTCTGATGCATCAGAGGGTGATGAGGGAAATTTGGAGTCTTCTGCTAGGGAGTTTGTGTTTTTTTTCTGAGGTTGGTTCTGAAAGAACATTCTACAATTCCTCTCAATAACCTGTTCTAGCATCCAACAAGTCAGGACATTCTTATTTATATATATTTCAAATTTCTCTTTAGAGCAATTTCATTCCACTTTCTCAGTGAATATGGGAAATAGATAGCATGTGTTGCCAGGCTTAAAGTAAGACATATGACTAAAAATAAAAATTGCACTTTCAAAATGGTGTAGGTAAGTCTTTTACCCCTGATAGAAATGGGGAGAGAACTAGGTTGGAGAGAGAATAACTCCAAGGTGTGGGGAATCTAGGGTTTCTCCTCCCAAAGGGAATTTAGGAATAAGAGGGCTCTTCTAAGGGACTGAGAGATGGAAGTTTTAGCATCAGATTAGGATGGATACCAGTCCCTTCTCTTTGGCTCATTCTGTCCTATCTCCATTTCTGTGGAAGTTGGAAGGACTTATCTGATGTTCTGGTAGTCTGGCAGAAGTAGATGTGTCTGAATCCCAGTTTGGCAGCAAATGCAGCTGCAGTAGCCTGGCTCTTTCAAAACTGCCAATGCAGAGTCCACCACAACCTCTACTGATTTGTTACATGACCATAGGTAAAATGAGGCCATTATCCTCTTTACGTTAACTCTTGTATCCTTACAGATTCATATCCAGGTCACCTTTCAGGTTTTTTCCTTCCAGGCAAAAGTAATTTAATTCCTTCACCCTTCTTGAAAGATGTACACAATCATTTTTGTTATTTCAAAATAACTGAAGCTAACCTCTGAAATACGATTTCTAGTAATAATTTGATTGAAATAAATAACTTTATTGTATCATATTATTGTGTCTAACTAACACATTAGGGCTCCAACTACTACTTCTAAAGTTAAACAACCAGGCTAATAATCTATGTTAACTTTGTGGTTTAAATGACAGATATAATTCCTTATATGACAACATTAGCAAAAGAAATGGTTTAAAATAAGCTTTTATTTTTATATATTTTTATTTTTTAACTTTTACACAAAGGTTTATGGCAGAATTGTTCGTGGTATACAAAAGGTAAAAAAGAGCCAAACATAAATCATCTGATGATAAATAGATAATATGTGGTATATTCATACAATGGAATAAAATTCAGCCACAAAAAAGAATGAAATATTGATACACGCTACAACATGGATGAATGTTGAAAACATTAAGGTAAGTGAAAGCAGCCAGCCACAAAATATCACATATCATATAATTCTATTTAAATGTAATGACCAGAATGGGCAAATCTGTAGAGACAGAAAATAGATTAGTGTTTACTTAGGGCTGGGGAAGATCAGGGGATATGTGGGTGATAGCCAAAGGGGACAGAGTTTCCTTATGAGGTGAAGAATATGTTCTAAAATTGGCTATGAAGATGGCTGAACATATCTGTCAATATGCTAAAAACCACTGAATTGTACATTTTAAATGCATGAATTGTATGATGTGTAAATTATATCTCAATGAAGTTGTTTTAATAAGTGTATGGCTATCAAATACATGCCAGGCACTATAGCAGGTGCTGACATAAAATCCAGGTCAAATCTGTAAACCTAGTGTCTCTTGTTTTGTAAATGATTCTTCAACTCTTAGAAAATTAAGAAAAATTATAAAGAAGAAAAGAGACATCATCTATAATCATATCATGCAGTTGATAGTCACTGTATATATTTTTCATGCATTTTCTCTGTTTTTTTCTTTGCATTCAGAAACCTTTTAATTATTCAGTATGATTTTTGACATCTTAAAAGATATTTATGTGACCAACTGTTACATGTTTACCCACCAACATAAGGAATAAGACATCATCAATAGAAGAAAACACCGTCAATGTGAATAATTATCCTGAGAAAATAATCAGAGGATATGCAAGATGTATGAGGATGCTCACCACAGCATCACCCTTAATGGCAAAACAAGAGAAACATATTTAACGAAACTATCTCAGAGAAGGTGTTTTAAAAAATCTTTTTGAATATAAACAAACAAAGTAAGTTTTTTTCTTTTGAGATGGGATCTCATTCCATCGCCTGGGCTGGAATGCAATGGCACCATCATGGCTCAATGCAGCCTTGACCTCCCATGTTCAAGTGACCCTCCCACCTCAGGCTTCCGAGTAGCTGGGACTACAGGTGCAGGCTACTATGCCCTGCTGTTTTTGTATTTTTTGTAGCGATGTGGTTTCGCCATGTTGCCCAGGCTGGTCTCGAACTCCTGGGCTCAAGTGATCTGACTGCCTTGGTCTCTCGAAGTGCTGGAATTGTAGACATGAGCCACCACCCCCAGCCGCATCTCATTTTTAGTGTAAAGTTTTCCGTGGTAATGAGAGAGAGATTTTTATGAGTTTATTGTCTTTTGATGCTTTGACAACTTATATGTGGAAGTCTTATGGCCTTTTGCTTTGGTTTTCTGATTTAAAAAATCTCTGCCTCTATTAAGGATGGTAACCCTTCTGCCAGACATATTGTAAGTAGTTTTCCAATTTTGACATTTTTCTTTTCTGTTGTTTATAACATTTTTGAAGACATAGGAATTTGCTTTTTTTTCCAGTGGCCAAATATACTATTCTTATCCTTTAGATTTCTTTGATTGCTCTTAGTCGAATGGTTTTCATCATCTGAAAATAAATTAACTATTTATTATACATTATTCTAGTTTTTCATACTGGCATTCTTAACTTTTCACAATGCTGTGTTAAGTAGAATCTGTGTATATCATAACTGCCTAAAGCAGTAACTGCCTCTATTTTAAAAAATAAACTCTTTAACCCATTTATAATTTAATTTGGGAGATGATGTGAGGTAAAGTTCTTATTTGATTTTATTCCAACATTCATTTAAAAATCCACCCTTCTCCAAAGAATTAGCATTTCTTTTATTTTTTATTAAGCTCATAGGTATTCTAGCATGTAAATTAAGATTTTCTATTCCATGATATTTTAATTGCTACATAATGCCATAATGTTTTAACCATAGTGCTATATATGTCAAATATATTATAATGACATACTTCTGTTGTGATGGGGTTAATGCTTGATTTCTCAAATGCAATTCAGAATCACTTTTAAAATCAAAATTCCAAACTGTGTAAAATGTATGAATTAATGTGGGATGAATTAAAATCTTGGCAATATACAATCTTTTCAACTAGATATGTAGTTATCTTTCCACTCATTCTTTTAAAAATATTTCTCAGTTAAAGTTTGCTAATGTGATTTTAGTTTCTTTCTAATATGTCATAAGAAAAAGTTTTGGGTATATAAAAAAGTTGAAAAAATTTTATAAGTACTTGTACAGATTCTATCATTAATACTTTAATTCCTTTATCACATACCTATCCATCTATCCATCCATCAATCCATCTTGAGTTGCTTTATATACACTTTAAATTGCATACGTATATCAGTACATATCCCCTTGAATATTTCAGAATGCATATTATTAACTAGAGTTCAGTATTTGTTATTTTTATTTAAATTTTTATTGTAGTAAAATGTACATAACAAAATTTACTATCGTAGCCATTGTTAGGTGTACAATTCAGTGGTGTTAAGTACATTCACAATGTTGTGCACCCATCACCACTAACCATTTCCAGAACATTTTCTATCATTCCGAGTAGAAACTCTGTACCCATTAAATAACTCCTCATTCTCCTCTCCCCTAGCCCTGGTAACTTTGTGTTATTATGAATTTGCCCCCTATAGGTACTTCATATAAGTAGAATCATATAATATTACTCAATGTTGGTTTTTATTAAGTTTTTGCTCATTTAAAAAGTTGTGGTGGGTGCAGTGGCTCACACCTGTAATTCCAGCACTTTGGGAGGCCAAGGCGGGCAGATCATGAGGTCAGGAGATTGAGACCATCCTAGTTAACACGGTGAAACCCTGTCTCTACTAAAAATACAAAAAATTAGCCTGCGTGGTGGCCAGTGCCTGTAGTCCCAGCTACTCGGGAGGCTGAGGCAGGAGAATTGCTGGAACCTGGGAGGTGGAGTTTGCAGTGAGCCAAGATTGCACCACTGCACTCCAGCCTGGGCAACAGAGTGAGACTCTGTCTCAAAAATAAATAAATAAAAAAATTATGCCTTTACTATGTGCTTAGACTTCTGGTAGGATTATATGACATAGGATGTGACCTCAGAGAATGTATAATTTAAATGTTTCATATTCAGTTATGTATTTCGTCTTTTTTAACTTTTATTTTAGTTTCAGGGGTACACAAGTACACATGTTATATAGGTAAACTGCATGTCACAGGGGTGTAGTGTACAGATTATTTCATTACCCAGTTAACAAGCATAGGTAACCCAGTAGGTAGTTTTTTGATCACCCTCTTCCCCACCTCTACCCTCCAAAGTAGCATCAAGTGTCTTTTGTTTCTTTCTTTGTGTCCATGTATACTCAATGTTAAGTTCCCATTTCTAAGTGAGAACATGCAGTATTTGGTTTTCTGTTCCTGCATTAGTTTGCTTAGGATAATGGCCTCCAGTCTCATCCATGTTGTGCAAAGGACGTGATCTTGTTCCTTTTTATGGCTGCAGAGTATTCTGTGGTGTGTATGTACCACATTTTCTTCATTCAGTCTACCATTGATGGGCATTTAGGTTGATTCCATGCCTTTGCTACATGTGAATAGTGCTACAATGAACATATGTGTGCATATGTCTTTATGGCAGAACAAGTTGTACTCCTTGGGGTATATACCTGATAATGGAATTGCTGGGTTGAATGCTGGTTCTGTTTTAAGTTCTCTGAGAAATCACCAAACTGCTTTCCACAGTTGCTGAACTAATCGACATTCCCACCAACAGCATATAAGCATTCTCTTTTCTCCGCAACCTTGCCTGCACCCGTTATTTTTTGCCTTTTTATTAATAGCCATTCTGACTATTTGAGATGGTATCTTTTTGTGGTTTTGATTTGCATTTTCCTAATGATTAATGATATTGAACACTTTTTCATATGCTTGTTGGCTGCATGCGTGTCTTCTTTTGAAAAGTGTCCATGTCCTTTGCCCAGTTTTTAATAGGGTTGTTCATTTTTTTGCTTTTTAAGTTCCTTATAGGTTCTGGATATTAGACCTTTGTCAGATGCATAGTTTGCAAATATTTTCTCCCATTCTGTAGGTTGTCTAAGGTTAATATTGATATGTGCAAATTTGGTCCTATCGTGTTGTTAGTGGTTATTATGCAGACTTGGTTGTGTAGTTACATTGTAGTGTCAATAGTCATGTACTTGAGTGTGTTTTTGTGGTGACTAGTAAAGGTCTTTTGTTTACATATTTAGCCCTCTCTTAAGGATCTCCTGTAAGGCAGGTCTTGTGGTAATAAATTCCCTTAACAATTGCTTGTCTGAAAAGGATCTTATCTCTCCTTCACTTATGAAACTTAGTTTGGCTGGATTTGAAATTCTTGGAGTTTCTTTTCTTTAAGAATGTTGAATACTGAACCCCAATCTCTTCTGGCTTGTAGGGCTTCACTGAAAGGTCTGCTGTTAGCCTGATGGGGTGCCCTTTGTAGGTGACCTGCCTCTTCTCTATAGCTGCCTTTAGTATTTTTTTTCTTTCATGTTGACCTTGAAGAATATGATGACTATGTGTCTTGGGGATGGTCATCTTGTATGGTGTCTCACAGGGATTCTTTTCATTTCCTGAATTTGAATGTTGGTCTCTCTAGTGAGGTTGTGGAAATTTTTGTAGCTGATATCCTCAAATATGTTTCCCAAGTTGCTTGCTTTCTCTCCCTCTCTTTCAAGGACCCCAGTGAGTTGTAGATTTGATCTCTTTACATAATCCCATATTTCTTGGAGGTTTTGTTATTCTTTTTTAAAAAAATTTTGCCGGATTGAGTTAATGTGGAAGACCGCTCTTCAAGCTATGAGATGCTTTCATCAGCATGGTCATTTTGCTGTTAATACTTGTGATTGTACTATGAAATTCTTGTGGTGTTTTTCAGCTCTATCAGATCAGTTTGGCTCTTTTTTTTAAAACGGCTATTTCATCTTTCTTCTCCTATATTATTTGATTGTATTCCCTAGATTCCTTGGATTGGGTTTCCACTTTTTCCTGAATCTTGATGATCTTTGTTCCTTTTCATATTCTGAATTCTGTGTCTGTCATTTCAGCCATTTTAGCCTGCTTACAAATCATTGCTGTGGTTAGTTGGAGGTAAGAACACAGTCTGGCTTTTTGAGTTGCCAGAGTTCTTGCACTGGTTCTTTCTCATCCATCTGGGCTGATGTCACTTTAATCTTTGAAGTTCCTGTCTTTTGGATGGGTGTTTTTTGTTTTTAATCTTCTTTAATGTCCTTAGGGGTTTGATTGTGGTATAAGGTGAGTTCAGTCAACTGACTTTGATCCTGGAAGATTTCAGGGGGCCAAAGCTCAGCCCAGCATTCCTGGGCTGCATTCTCTAACCCTGGGGGACTGGTATCAGGCCCCCAGCTTTGATCTCCGGCCTCTCAAAGTTAGGAACCTGTTTTTCTGGCAGGATTGAGGTGTTCTCTTAAACTGACCACAGCACTCTGATGGGAGATGCCAGCCAAAGCACTTTGTAGGGGCAGTGGCAGCAAAATCCATGCTTGCTTGTGAATGCCAGCAGCTGCAGCCATGCAGTGGGGTGCACACGCATCAGCTGGGGTCAGGGGCCAGCAGAAGCAAGGCAGTGGTATCTATACACATGTATGTGCCTGTGGCAGTGTTGTGATACCAGTGGGGGCAGGATTCAAGTGTCTGTGCTTGCACTAGAGCCATCAGCAGTGGCAGCGGCATGAAGGGCTGCTCATGCCTTGGGGGGGGGTGGAGCACTGGCAGGGATTGTCAGGGTGATGGGGTGTGCCCACTCCAATGGCAGTGGCGTGGTGCACACGTTTGCTGTTGGTGGGGGGAGGCGAGGTACTCCTGTGCACATGCTGGCGAAGTGGTAATGATATGGTTTGGCTGTATCCCTACCCAAATCTCATCTTGAATTGTTAGAATCCCCATGTGTCAGGGGCAGGTCCAGGTGGAGATAATTGAATCATGGGGCAGTTTCCCACATACTGTTCTCGTGATAGTGAATAAGTCTCATGAGATCTGATGGTTTTATAAATGCACAAGCTCTCTTGCCTGTCCCGATGTAAGATGTGACTTTGCTCCTCCTTTGCCTTCCGCCATGATTGTGAGACCTCTGGAGCCATGTGGAACTGTGAGTCAATCAAACCTTTCCTTTATAAATTACACATTTTTGGGTATGTCTTTATTAGCAGCATGAGAACAGACTAATACAGGGTCCATGGTCAGGGCATGCCAGAACATGGTGGGGGAGGCTGCAGTGGAACGAGGCTGTGAGTGGGCTGTTCTTGTCAGCAGAAGCCCATCTGCTGGAGCTCTCTAATGGTTAGGTATGAGCTCCTGACCAAGGAGCTATGATGTAGGCCCCCAGGAAGCACTGTGATTTGACATCTGAGGCTGCACTGAAAGTGAGCATAGCTGGGCTGGGGACCTAGAAGAGGCCAGCAGACAGGGGGTCACTCAGATTGGACTGGCCCTGTCTCATAGGCAAGGCTGCCCTGCTCTGTCCAGGTCTGACAGTCACCCAAAGGCTAAAGCCACGTACAAGATCTTGGCAAGCCTTGGGGAAAGGGTATCCCTGGCTGTGTTCCACTGCAGCCATTCCCATGCCAAACCCTCTGGGCTCTACACAGGCTGGAGTCCTGCCCCTGCCACCACTCTAAGCAGCTTTGCTTGCCAGCTCAAGTGCGGGTTGTGTGGTCTCCTGCAGCTAGGATTCTGGAGGTCCATAACGACAGTAGGTCACTCCTTAATTGTTCCACTTAGCCCTTCCCCAGGAGTTTCTGGGGGCCAGGAGTGGATCTTGGTGTTCAACAGCCCCATGCAGGGTTCCTAGATTCCTCTCCTTTCAGTTTAGCATCTGTGTCCTCCCTCCATCCACTCTCAATGCCTTTCCTCTGAAGATCTTCTCAGAGTGTGCCAGTCTTCCTAATGTCCGGCTCTCTCATTGGAAGATGTTCCTCTCAGCTGTGTCTAGTTGCCCATCTTGACTCCCTCTAAAATAAGATTTAGACCAGGACTAAAAAGAGATGTAAATAGATAAGACAGAAATAAAGGTTGATTAATACAGAAATTTCAAAAGGAAAGGGCTTTATCATGACTTAATTTTTTTGGTGTGCATTTAAAAGAGCTAATAACTCCTTTTCAAAAATCAAATCTTTCTTTTTACTCCGTGGTTATCACTTCAATAAAAATTATGGAAAAGTTACTAGATAAGTAGATTGGGAAATACTAGACATCTAGGGGAAGTATCTGAATCTATCAGTCTAGGGATATACTGAGAAATCAGAAATGAGGAATTGAATGATTGATAGATAATTCTTCATTACAAGGCTAAAAGACAATTGATTATAACGAATTCATTACAATGTTAAAATGTGTTTTAGTGTTATACAATGTTATGGTTTAGATATGGTTTGTTTGTCCCCACCAAAGCTCATGTTAAAATTTGATCCCCAATGTGGTGATGCTGGGAGATGAGACCCAGTGGGAGGTATTTGGGCTATGAGGGTGGATCCCTCATGAATGGCTTGGTGCTGTTCTAGCAGTAGTGAGTGAGTTCTCACTCTCTGGAGACTGGATCAGTTATCTTGAGAATGAGCTAGTTCCTATAAGAGTGGGTTGTTACAAAGCCAGGATGTTCCTCAGGTTTCCCCTGCTTTTAACATGTTCACTTCCATTTTTACCTTCTCTGCCATGTGCGATGTAGCGTAAAACCCCTTACCAGAAGCCAGGGCCATGCACTTCAACTTCACAGGCTGCAGAAAAATGAGCTCAAGAAACCTCTTTTCTTTATAAACTATTCAATATCAGGCACTCTTTTATAGCAACACAAAATGGGCTAAGACATACAATTAACTCAGAGCAACATCAACAAAACTTTGTTGAATGTCTGGTGTACTCAGTGCGTTATGCTATACAATAGAGAGTCTAAGAAATTAGATGACACAGTTTCCACCTTTAGAGCCATACAAACAGACATGAATCTAAGAGAGAAAATTCTAACTGTCATAAATCATGCCTGACTGTGAGACTTTATAAGGAAAAGGAGGAACAGAGTCTAGACAGAACTGGGACAAGGACAACTGACCCTTGATGGGGAACTGACTGTCCATTTTGCCATGTTAAAAGAGACTGGACAAAATTGGCATGATTCATATTCACAAATATCTAAGGAGGTCTAACTTAGCAGAGATTTCTTTGGTTCAAAAAATATGACTCATATGGTTACCAGGGCCTAGGTGTTGGGGAAGGTGTGTTGAGAAGATGCTGGTCAAAGGGTACAAAATTACAGTTAGATAGGAAGAAGAATTTCAAGAGCTCTATTATGCAATATGTTGACTATAGTTAATAATGCATCGTATTCTTGAAAATCACTGAGAGTAGATTTTAAATGTTTTCACCACAAAATTGGTAAGTATGCAAGATAATACACTTGCTAATTAGCTTGATTCAGCCATTCTACAAGGTATACATATTTCAAAACATCCTGTTTTACACAATAAATATATATAATTTTTATTGTCATTTAAGAAAAATAAATAAATTAGGGAAAGGAAACATCAGAGAAAACTAATGTTAAGGAAAATTCCCCAAAATCATGACTAATGCTCTTCACAAAAGTCATGGTCATTGAAAACAAGGAAAGATTATTTTGATTTATTGTCAAAGATTGGAAAAAACCAAGCAGACAAGATAATTACATTTAACGTGGTATCCTTGATTAGATCCTAGACCAAAAAAGGGACATTTGTGGATAATCTGTGAAACCTGGATTCTGAACCACTGGTTAATAGTACCGTACCAATATTAATTTTTTAGTTTTGATAACTGTGTATCATGGTTACATAAGAAGTTAACATTGAAGGAAGATGGGCAAAGGGATTACAGGAACTCTCTGTGCTATTTTTGCAACTTTTTTCATTAATCTATAATTATTAAAAAATTAAAAGTTTATTTTAAAAAACATGACTTACATACCTACTATGTGCTAGTTTCTGGGGACACAGAGACAAACAAGATAGATTCCTGCCTAAGAGGAACTAACTATAACAGAAGTAGAAATGGCAAGCAATATATATAGTGTGTCAGACGCATCTGTGAGAGAAGTTTGTTGGGAGTAAGTCTCCCAGCACACCAGGGAATAGAGGATCAAGCTAACAAGAGCTCAGTAAGGTTCTGAGGTCACAGAGCAGTAGAATGAGATTTAGAGCTGGGCTCAATTTTTTAGAAGAAACTGGAGAACCTGAAGAAAAATATGAAGCAGAAGTTCAGTGATATGAACAATGCCAACACTCCTGGGAGCAGAGAAAGGGTGTATTTCAATGACCTCATCGATATACAAGCTTATCGACACCAGGCTTGCCACCTTTGGCAACAAGACTAGTTTTAGGTGTGGGGATTTCTTTTGTACTACCTGTGTTAGACAGGAGTGTCTGGGGAGGTCGGAGTAGAGACAGATGAGTTGGCTTGTGGCATACACAGTATTTGACTATGGTTGGGGAAGGAAAGTACTCACATTTTGTTACTAAAATGAGTAGTGGGCCAGAGTGCTGCAAAAGTTTAGTGGAGAGAGCCAGCATATTGCTGAATCTGTAAAAAAAGGTTTTGGGGAGACAGAAAATTTGATGTGGCTCTTGAAGAAAAGAGATGGGACTTTAGATAAGGAGAAAAGGATGAGGAAAGCATTCAAGGCAGGAGAATCAGTATGCATAAGAGGAGGCTTCAAATATACATACTATGCATGGGGAATGACAAGTATATCAGTTTGGCTGGATCAGCAGGTATATATAAGCAAATAATCAAGAAGATTAGAAAAGTGGATTGGAGCCAGATTATAACAGATCTTGAAATAGTAGGCTAAGTATTTTGGACTTCATCCTATAAATAATAGAGAAAATTGATTTTATTTTTTATTTTGAAAGTGAGTCTAGCAATGCTTTAAAAAGATTAATGTGGCATTAGTGTATAGAATGAATAAAGTAGACATTAGAATGAGAAAGATTATTGCTGTAAAATAATGGAGCCTGGAATTTAAAAATAGCAGTGGGAAAGGAAAGGGGGAGTTGTGAAAGACATGAAGGAAGACTTGGTAGAACTTGGAATAATGGGAAAGGGAGGTATGAAAAATGTCTCCAGGGTTTTATATTTAGGAGGCTCAATAATGGTAGAATGATCATCTGAAATATCAAAAGCCAGAGGAGAAGCTGGTTTTGTGGGATGTAGATGTGCTAAATTGAGGTAATAATGAGATTTCTTAGGGAAAGACTCCTGCAGGTAATTATATATACCACATCTAAAATTCAGTAAACAGATTAGGGGCCAAGATATATGTCTGACAATCTTTCTGGTAGAAGTGAAAGTTTAAGCCCTTAACTTGATAAATCATTCTCTAGGAGAATGTGTGCAACAGTGATTCCAACCCAGGCTGTCTATCATAATCACTGGTACAGTGAGCAGCCATTGCCGCCTGCCTTCCCTCTTCTGGTAACAGAACCAATTCTTTTCATTTTCTTCCTCTCCATATGATTCTGGTGGGGAAATGGGGGAGCTAAGGTTATGGGATTCCACTTCCCACACCATAAAAGAAGGCCTGCAATTTGGTTCCAAGATGGCAGAATAGGAACAGCTCTGGTTTGCAGCTCCCAGAGTGATCAACACAGAAGATGGGTGATTTCTGCATTTCCAACTGAGGTACCTGGTTCATCTCATTGGGACTGGTTGGAAAGTGGGTGTAGCCCAGAGAGGGTGAGCCAAAGCAGGGCGGGGCATTGCCTCACCCAGGAAGCACAAGGGGTTGGGAGATTTCCCTTTCCTAGCCAAGGGAAGCTGTGACAGACTATACCAGGAAAATCGGGACACTGCCACCTAAACACTGTGCTTTTCCAACGGCCTTAGCAAAGGGCACACCAGGAGATTATATCCCACACCTGGCTCAGCGGGTCCCTATGCCCATGGAGCCTTACTCACTGCTAGGCAGATATCAAACTGCCAGGAGGCAAGCCTGGCTGGGGGAGGGGCGTCCACCATTGCTGAGGATTGAGTAGGTGAACAAAGCCACTGGGAAACTTGAACTGGGTGGAGCCCACCACAGTTCAATGAGGCCCACCTGCCTCTGTAGACTCCACCTCTGAGGGCAGGGCATAGCTGAACAGAAGGCAGCAGAAACTTCTGCAGACTTAAATGTCCCTGTCTGAAAGCTCTGAAGAGAGCAGTAGGTCTCACAGCACAGTGTTTGAGCACTGAGAGTGGACAAGTGGGTCCCTGACCCCCGTGTAGCCTAACTTGGAGACCCCTCTCAGTAGGGGCTGACTTACACCATACAGACAGGTGACTTTCTGAGATGAAGATCCCAGAGGAAGGATCAGGCAGTAAATATTTACTGTTCTGCAATATTTGCTGCTCTGCAGCCTGGGCTGGTGAAACCCAGGAAAACAGGGTCTGGAGTGGACCTCCAGCAAACTCCAACAGACCTGCAGCTGAGGGACCTGACTCTTAGAAGGAAAACTAACAAACAGAAAGGAATAGTGTCAACATCAACAAAAAGGACATCCACACCAAAACCCCATCTGTACGTCACCATCATCAAAGACCAAAGGTAAATAAAACCACAAAAATGGGGAGAAACCAGAGCAGAAAAGTTAAAAATTCTAAAAACCAGATTGCCCCCTCTCCTCCAAACGATCACAGCTCCTTGCCAGCAATGGAACAAAGCAGGACGGAGAATGACTTTGATGAGTTCTCAGAAGTAGGCTTCAGAAAGTTGGTAATAACAGACTTCTCTGAGCTAAAGGAGTATGTTTGAACCCATCACAAGGAAGCTAAAAACATTGAAAAAAGATTAGACGAATGGCTAATTAGAATAAACAGTGTAGAGAAGACCTTAAATGACCTGATAGAGCTGAAAACCATGGCATGAGAACTACGTGATGCATGTACAAGCTTCAGTAGCCAATTCGATCAACTGGAAGAAAGGGTATCAGTGATTGCAGATCATATGAATGAAATGAAGTGAGAAGAGAAGTTTGGAGAAAAAAGAGTTAAAAGAAATGAACAAAGCCTCTAAGAAATATGGGACTATGTGAAAAGACCAAATCTAAGTTTGATTGGTGTACCTGAAAGTGACAGGGAGAATGGAACCAACCTGGAAAACACTCTTCAGGATATTATCCAGGATAACTCTCCCAACCTAGCAAGGCAGGCCAACATTCAAATTCAGGAAATACAGAGAATACCACAAAGATACTACTCGAGAAGAGCAACCCCAAGACACATAATTGTCAGATTCACCAAAGTTGAAATGAAGGAAAAATATGCTACAGGCAGCCAGAAAGAAAGGTAGGGATACCCACAAAGGGAAGTCCAACAGACTAACAGTGGATCTCTTGGCAGAAACCTTACAAGCCAGAAGAGAGTGGGGGCCAATATTCAACATTCTTAAAGAAAAGAATTTTCAACCCAGAATTTCATATCCAGCCAAACTAAGCTTCATAAGTGAAGGAGAAATAAAATCCTTTCAGAAAAGCAAATGTTGAGAGATTTTGTCACCACCAGGCCTTCCCTACAATAACTCCTGAAGGAAGCACTAAACATGGAAAGGAACAACCAGTACCAGCCACTGCAAAAGTATGCAAATTGTAAAGACCATCGATGCTAAGAAGAAACTGCATCAACTAACGGGCAAAATAACTAGCTAACATCGTAATGACAGGATCAAATTCACACATAACAATATTAACTTTGAACATAAATGGGCTAAATGCCCCAATTAAAAGACACAGACTGGCAAATTGGATAAAGAATCAAGACCCATCAGTGTGCTGTATTCAGAAGACCCATTTCATGTTCAGAGACACACATAGGCTCAAAATAAAGGGATGGAGGAACATCTACCAAGCAAATGGAAAGCAAAAAAAAAAGCAGGGGTTGTAATCCCAGTCTCTGATAAAAAAGACTTTAAACCAACAAAGATCAAAAGAGACAAAGGAGACCATTACATAATGGTAAAGGGATCAATTCAACAAGAAGAGCTAACTATCCTAAATATATATGCACCCAATACAGGAGCACCTAGATTCATAAAGCAAGTCCTTAGAGACCTACAAAGAGACTTAGACTCCCACACAATAATAATGGGAGACTTTAACAACCCACTGTCAATATTAGACGGATGAATGAGACAGCAAGTTAACAAGGATATCCAGAACTTGAACTCAGCTCTGCACCAAGCAGACCTAATAGACATCTACAAAACTCTCCACCCCAAATCAACAGAACATACGTTCTTCTCAGCACCATATCGCACTTATTCCAAAATTGACCACATAGTTGGAAGTAAAGCACTACTCAGCAAATGTAAAAGAACAGAAATCACAACAAACTCTCTCTCAGACCACAGTGCAATAAAATTAGAACTCAGGATTAAGAAACTCACTCAAAACCGCACAGCTACATGGAAAGTGAACAACCTGCTCCTGAATGACTACTGGGTAGACAACAAAATGAAGGCAGAAATAAAGATGTTCTTTGAAACCAATGAGAACAAAGGCACAACATATTGGGATCTCTGAGACACATATAAAGCAGTGTGTAGAGGGAAATTTATAGCACTAAATGCCCACAAGAGAAAGCAGGAAAGATCTAAAATCAACACACTAATCACAATTAAAAGAACTAGAGAAGCAAGAGCAAACACATTCAAAAGCTAACAGAGGGCAAGAAATAACTAAGATTAGAGCAGAACCGAAGGAGATAGAGACACAAAAAACCCTTCAAAAAATCAATGAATCTAGGAGCTGGTTTTTTGAAAAGATAAACAAAATTGATAGACTACTAACAAGACTAATAAAGAAGAAAAGAGAAAAGAATCTAATAGATGTAATGAAAAATGATAAAGGGGATATCACCACCGATCCCACAGAAATACAAACTACCATCAGAGAATACTATAAACACCTTTACGCAAATAAACTAGAAATCTAGAAGAAATGGATAAATTCCTCGACACATATACCCTCCCAAGACTAAACCAGGAAGAAATTTAATTGCTGAACAGACCGGTAACAGGCTCTGAAATTGAGGCAATAATTAATAATCTACCAACCAAAAAAAGTCCAGGACCAGATGATTCACAGCCAAATTCTACCAGAGGCACAAAGAGGAGCTGGTACAATTCCTTCTGAAACTATTCCAATAAACAGAAAAAGATGGGATCCTCCCTAACTCATTTTATGAGGCCAGCATCATCCTGATACCAAAGCCTGGCAGAGACACAACAAAAAAAGAGAATTTTTAGACCAATATCCCTGATGAACATCGATGCAAAAATCCTCAATAAAATACTGGCAAACCGAATCCAGCAGCACATCAAAAAGCTTATCCACCATGATCACGTGGGCTTCATCCCTGTGATTCAAGGCTGAGTCAACATACACAAATCAATAAACGTAATCCATCACATAAACAGAACCAAAGACAAAAACCACATGATTATCTCAATAGATGCAGAAAAGGCCTTTAATAATATTCAACACCCTTCATGCTAAAAACTCTCAGTAAACTAGGTACTGATGGAATGTATCTCAAAATAATAAGAGCTATTTATGACAAACCCACAGCCAGTATCATACTGAATGGGTAAAAACTGGAAGCATTCCCTTTGAAAACTGGCACAAGACAGGGATGCTCTCTCTCATCACTCCTATTCAACATAACGTTGGAAGTTCTGGCCAGGGCAATCAGGCAAGAGAAAGAAAAAAAGGGTATTCAGTCAGGAAAAGAGGGAGTCAAATTGTCCCTGTTTACAGAAGGCATAATGGTATATTTAGAAAACCCCATCATCTCAGCCCAAAATCTCCTTAAGCTGGTAAGCAACTTCAGCAAACTCTCAGGATACAAAATCAATGTGCAAAAATCACAAGCATTCCTATACACCAATAACAGACAGAGAGCCAAATCATGAGGGAACTCCCATTCACAACTGCTACAAAGAAAATAGAATACATAGGAATCCAACTTGCAAGTGATGTGAAGGACCTCTTCATGGAGAACTACAAACCACTGCTCAACAAAATAAAAGAGGACACAAACAAATGGAAGAACATTCCATGTTCATGGATAGGACAAATCAATGTCGTGAAAATGGCCATACTGTCCAAGGTAATTTATAGATTCTATGCCATCTCCATCAAGCTACCAATGACTTTCTTCACAGAATTGGAAAAAACTACTTTAAACTTCATATGGAAACAAAAATGAGCCCACATTGCCAAGACAATCCTAAGCCAAAAGATCAAAGCTGCAGGCATCATGCTACCTGACTTCAAACTATACTACAAGGCTACAGTAACCAAAACAGCATGGT
Organism: Symphalangus syndactylus; assembly: GCF_028878055.3. Taxonomy (NCBI): domain Eukaryota; kingdom Metazoa; phylum Chordata; class Mammalia; order Primates; family Hylobatidae; genus Symphalangus; species Symphalangus syndactylus. Next base: position 35,208,372 of record NC_072440.2, read on the forward strand.
ACTGGTACCAAAACAGATACATAGACCAATGGAACAGAACAGAGGCCTCAGAAATAACACCACATATCTACAACCATCTGATCTTTGACAAACCTGACAAAAACAAGAAATGGGGAAAGGATTCCTCATTTAATAAATGGTGCTGGGAAAACTGGCTAGCCATATGTAGAAAGCTGAAACTGGATCCCTTCCTTATGCCTTATACAAAAATTCATTCAAGATGGATTAAAGACTTAAATGTTCAACCTAAAACCATAAAAACCCTAGAAGAAAACCTAGGCAATACCATTCAGGACATAGGCATGGACAAAGACTTCATGACTAAAACGCCAAAAGCAATGGCAACAAAAGCCAAAATTGACAAATGGGATCTAATTAAACTAAAGAGCTTCTGCACAGCAAAAGAAACTATGATCAGAGTGAACAGCCAACCTACAGAATGGGAGAAAATGTTTGCAGTCTATCCATCTGACCAAGGGCCAATATCCAGAATCTACAAAGAACTTAAACAAATGTACAAGGAAAAAAAAATAAATAACCCCATCAAAATTGGGTTAAGGATATGAACAGACACTTCTCAAAAGAAGATATTTATGTGGCCAACAAACATGAAAAAGAGCTCATCATCATGGGTCATTAGAGAAATGCAAATCAAAACCACAATGAGACACCATTTCATGCCAGTTAGAATGGCAATCGTTAAAAAGTCAGGAAACAACAGATGCTGGAGAGGATGTAGAGAAATAGGAATGCTTTTACAATATTGGTGGGAGTGTAAATTCAATCATTGTGGAAGACAATGTTGCAATTCCTTAAGGCTCTAGAACCAGAAATACCATTTGGCCCAGCAATCCCATTACTAGATATATACCCAAAGATTCATAAGTCATTCTACTATAAAGACACATGCACATATATGTTTATTGCAGCACTGTTCACAATAGCAAAGACTTGGAACCAACCTAAATGCCCATCAATAATAGATTGGATAAAGAAAATATGGCAGATATACACCATGGAATACTATGCAGCCGTAAAAAAGGATGAGTTCATGTCCTCCGCAGGGACATGGATGAAGCTGGAAACCATTATTCTCAGCAAACTAACACAAGAACAGAAAACCAAACACCGCATGTTCCCACTCATCAGTGGAAATTGAACAATGAGAACATATGGACACAGAGAGGGGAATATAATACACTGAAGCCTTTCTCCATAGTGGCTGTACTAATTTACAGTCTCACCAACAGTGTACAAGAGTTCCTTTATCTTCAAATCCTCACCAGCATTCATTATTTCCTATCTTTTTGATAAAAGCCATTAACTGGGTTGAGGTGATATCACATTGTGGTTTTGATTCACATTTCTCTGATGATTAATAATTTTGGGCATTTTCTCATATACCTGTTGGCCATTTGTATGTCTTATTTTGAGAAATGCCTATTCAGATCTTTTGCCTATTTAAAATCAGTTTTTTTTTTTTTTTTGGCTATTGAGTTGTTTGAGTTCCTTATATATTTTGGTTATTAATCCCTTGTCAGATGGATAGTTGGCAAATAGTTTTTTTCCTTTCTGTGGGCTGTCTCTTCACTATGTTGATTATTTCATTTACTGAGTAGAAGTTTTTTAGCTTGATATAATCTTATTTGCTCATTTTTGCTTTGGTTGCCTGTGCTTTTGAGATGTTACCCAAAAAACTCTTTGCCCAGACCAATGTTCTAGACTATTTCCCCAATGTTTTCTTCTAGTAGTTTCATAGTTTCGGGTCTTACGTTTAAGTCTGTAATCCATTTTAATTAGAATTTTGTATATGACAGAAGATGGAGATCTAGTTTTATTCTTCTGCGTATGGATATCCAGTTTTCCCAGCACCATTTATTGAAGAGACTGTCCTTTCCCCAGTGAGTCTTCTTGGCATATTTGTAAAAAGTTATTTGGCTGTAAATGCATGGATTTAAATCTAGATTCTCTATTCTGTTCCACTGGTTTGTGTGTCTGTTTTTATGCCAGTACCATGCTGTTTTGGTTTCTTTAGCTTTGTAGTATATTTTGACATTAGGTAGTGTAATGCCCCTAGCCTTATTTTTCATTTTTTATTTTATTTTTTTTTGCTCAGGGTTTCTTTGGCTATTTGGGGTATTTTGTGGTTGTATACAAAATATAGGATTGTTTTTGCTATTTCTGCAAAGAATGTCATTGGTATTTTTATGGGGATTGAGTTGAATCTGTAGATTGTTTTGGGTAGTGTGTCATTTTAACAATATTAAATCTTCCAATTCATTATCATGGAATGTCTTTCCATTTTTTGGTGTCCTCTTCAAGTTCCTTTATCAATGTTTCATAGCTTTCATTGTAGAGATCTTTCTACAAAATCTCTTGTAGAAAATTTGATAAAATAAATTTTATCAAAATTTGAGATTTATTTTTAAATATTTTATATTCTTTGTAGCTACTATAAATGGGTTGCTTTCTTGATTTCTCTTCCAGCTTGTTTGTTATTGGTGTATAGAAATGCTGCTAGTTATTGTATGTTGGTTTTGTATTCTGCAACTTTACTGATTTTTTTATTAGCTCTAAGAGTTTGTTTGACTGAGCTTTTAGCTTTTTCTATATATAAGATCATGTTTTCTGCAAACAGATATTTTGACTTCCTCCCCTTCAATTTGGATGTCCTTTGTATTTTTTCTTGCTTAATTGCTCTGGCTGGGACTTCCAGTTCTACGTTAGTAAGAGTGGTGAAAATGGCCATCCTTGTCTTGTTCCAGGGCTTAGTAGAAAAGCTTTCAATGTTTTTTTAGAATCCAGTACAATGTTAGCTGTGGGTATGTCATATATAGCCTTTATTATTTGGAGGTATGCTCCTTCTATACCCAATTTGTTGAGGCTTTTTTTTTATGTCAAATGTTTTTGGCATCTATTGAGATTATTATATGATTGTTGTTATTTATTATTTTGCTGTGATATGTCACATTTATTGATTTGCATATATTGAGCCATTCTTGCATCCTTGAGATAAATCCCACTTGATTGTGGTGTATAACCTTGTTATGTGTTTTTGGATTCAGTTTGTTAGTATTTTATTGAGGAATTTTGCATCTATATTCATCAGGGATATTGGCTTAGCATTTTCTTTTGTGTTCTGTTCTTGTCTGGTTTTGTTATCAGGGTAATGCTGGCCTTGTACAACGAGTTTGGAAGAATTCCTTTCCCTATAATTTTTTTGGAGTGCTTTTAGGAGAATTGGTGTTAGTTCTTCTTCCAAGTTTGATAGAATTCAATTGTGACAGCCATCTGGTCCTGGGCTTTTCTTGATTGGGAGACTAATTAATTAATTAATTAATTCAAAACAGGTCTTGTTCTACCACGCAGGCTGGAGTTCAGTGTTTCAATCACAGTTTACTGCAACCTTAAACTCTTGGGCTCCAGTGATCCCCCTGCTTCAGCCTCCTGAGTCACCGGGGCTAGGGAATCTTTTATTACTGCTTTAATCTTGCTACTTGTTATCGATCTGTTCAGGTTTTCTGTTTCTTTCTGGTTCAATCTTGGTAGGTTATATGTGTACAGAAACTTATCCATTTCCTCTAGGTTTTCCAGGTTGCTAGTGTATAGTTGTTCATAATAGTCTGTAATGATTTTTTTGTGTTTCCATGTTATCAGTTGTAATATCTTCTTTTTTGCTTCTGATTTTATTTATTTGAATATTCTCTCTCTGAATTACTAGTTATTTTGAATAAGGTTTGTTAGTTTTATCTTTTCAAAAACCAACTTTTTGATTTGTTGACGATTTTAGTCTTTTTTTATTTATCTTTGCTGTGATCTTTATTATTTCTTTCCTTCTACTAATTTTGGATTTGTCTTTTTCTTACTTTTCTAGTTTTTTGAGGTGCATCAAAAAGGTTATTTAGGTGGTGGAAGTGGCCATCCTTGTCTTATTCCAGGTCTTAGTAGAAAAATTTTCAACTTTTTTTTAGCATTCAGTACAATGTTAGCTGTGGGTTTGTCATATATAGCCTTTATTATTTGGAGGTATGCTCCTTCTGTACCCTATTTGTTGAGGGTTTTTTTTTTTTTAATCCTAAAGGGATAGCTTATTTAACATCTTTCACTTTTTTAATTCAGGCATTTATTGCTATAAAATTTCTTCTTTGTCCTGCTTTTGCTTTATCTTGTAAGTTTTTTATGTTGTGTTTCTGTTTTCATTTATTTTGAGAAAATTTTAAAAATCTTTTAAAATTTGTTCTTTGACTTATTCATCATTCAGGAATATGTTGTTTAATTTTCATATATTTGTACAGTTTCCAAAGTTCCTCTTGTTATTGATGTCTACTTTTATTCCATTGTGGTCAGAAAAGATATTTGATATGATTTCTACTTTTTTGTATTTGTTGAGACTTGTTTTTTGGCTTAACATATGATCTATCCTGGAGATTGTTATATGTGCTAATGAGGAGAATGTAAATTCTGCAGCTGTTGAATGAGATGTTTTATAAGTGTCAGTTAGGTCCATTTGGTCTAAGTGCACTCTAACTTTGATGTTTCTTTGTTGATTTTCTGTTCCCATGATCTTCCAGCGCTGATATTCAGGTATTAAGGTCCCGAACTGTTATTATATTGGAATCTGCCTCTCCCTTTAGATTTAATTATATTTGCTTTATGTATCTGGGTCCTTTGGTTTTGGGTGCATATATACTTAACATTGTTACATCATCTTGCTGGGTTAATCTTCTTGTCATTTTATGATAGTTGTCATTTTAAAAGTTTTTGATTTAAAGTCTATTTTACCTGATGTAAATGTTGCTATTCCTGCTTATTTTTGGTTTCTGTTGTATGGAGTATTTTTTTCTATCCCTATGCTTTCGGTCTATGTGTGCCTATAGTTGGAGCTTGATTTTTTCTTTTTTTTTGAGATGGGGTCTCCCTCTGTAACCCAGGCTGGAGTGCAGTGGCACTATCTCGGCTCACTGCAACCTCTGCCTCCCGGGTTCAAGCAATTCTCCACCCTCAGCCTCCTGACTAGCTGAGAGTACAGGTATGCACCACCATGCCTGGCTAATTTTTGTATTTTTATTAGAGACGGGGTTGCACCATGTTGGTTGCTGGTCTTGAACTCCTGTTTTTTTTTTTTTCTTTTTTTTTTTTTAAATCCATTCAGCCAGCCTTTTAACTGGGGGAATATAGTCTATTTACATTAAAGTTATTGATAAATGGGGACTTACTTTTATCATTTGGTTAATTGTTTTCTGTTTGTTTTGTATATCCTTTGTTCTTTTCTTCATCTCTTATTGTTTATCTTTGCGGGTTAGTGGTTTTCTTTAGTGATGAGGTTTGATTCCTAACCCTTTTCCATTTGTATATCTGCTCCACCAGTGAGCTTTACTCTTTCATGTGTTGTCATGATGGTAGTTTTTGTTCTTTCTCTTCCTATGTATGACTCCCTTCAGCATTTCCTATAAGGCCAGTCTAGTGGTAATGAATTCTCTGTTTTTGCATGTCTGAAACACTATTTCTCCTTAATTTCTGAAGGATAGTTTTGCTTGATATGGTATCCCTAGATGCTTGGATGACTTTTTTTTCTTTCATACTTTGACTATATCTTTGCATTTTCTCCTGACCAGTAAGGTTTTTGTGGAGAAATCCACTGTTACTCCAAAGGAGATTCCCTTATATGTGACTTAACTGCTTTCTCTTGCTGTTTTGAGAATTCTCTCTTTGGCTTGGAGTTTTGACAATTTGACTCTAATGTGCTTTGATTCTAGATGCATAGACTTCTGGCAGCTTCCTATACTAGGCTCACTTATCTGTGTATTGAAACATATTCTTGCAGTATTCATTTGGTTCAACAAATATTCATTGAAAGCATACCGTTTACTAGGTATAGAATACCTGGTAAAAATTCAATAAATATGGATGGGTTGAATCTATTTGAGGTCTTTTGAGCTCCTGGATCTGGATGTCCCTATCTCTCCCTAGACTTGGGATGTTTTCAGCTATTATTTCATTAAATTTGTTCTCCCTGCCTTTCCTTGTCTCTTCTCCTGCTGGAACTTCCATAATGTGGATATTTGTCTATAAGCCCTAGCCCTTCTTCATGCTGTTAAAATTCTTTTTCTCTTAATTTTTGCCTGGCTGGATTATACCAGAAGAGCTATCTTCAAGTTCAGATATCCTTTCTTCTGCCTTTTTTTCCCTATCTCTTTGTTAAATATCTCATTAAGATCATGAATTGTTTTCTGGGTTTCACTGAGTTGTCTTGTATCTCAGTGAGTTTCCATAAGATTATTACTTTGAATTCCTTTTCAGTTATTTCATAGTGAATTTCCATAAGATCATTATTTTGATTTCCTTTTCCTTGAAATCAGTTACTGGATAATTATTTTGTTCCTTTGGGGTGGCCCTGTTTCCTTGCTTTTTCATGTGCTTTGTGTTTCTATGTTGATAGCTACACATCTGCAATCACCTCCTCCAATTTTATGGGAGTAGCTTTTGTAGAGAAAGACTTTTTCCTGTAGATATGTCCTATAGTGTTGGTTGGGTAGGGTGTTTTGGCTTTGATTCTGGGTGGGTGCCAACGTGTAGTCTCCATGGGATTTCTTCAGCTGTAATTTATGTCAGTGGTGTCTGTGAATGTCTCCGTGGCTTAGACCGTGGGTGTTTGTGGAGGCAGCAGCATGCCTTTACTGAAGCTGGCAGCTGCCAGGTGGGCTGGTTCTCAGGCCCTGAAGGAAGTGTGTGCTGGCCTTTATGGCTCCTCTGGTTCTGGAACTGGAGTTGCCAGTGGCGGTGAATATAAGGTGGGCTGGTTCTTGGTCCCTGGGGGTGATGCTCTGCCAGTCACCTGGGTGGGATCACTGGCTTCTTTCAATGTTGGGTGGGCTAGTCCTTCTTACTTGGTAAGAATTCAATAAATATGTGTGAATTATTGAACTTACAGTGCTAGGCACTCTTTTAGGCAGTGGGGATATAGCAGGGAACGGAAGAGAAAAAAAAAATCCCTGCTTTCATGGAGCTTGTGTTTCAGTTGAGGAAGCAGACCATAAATAAGAAAATGCATAAAGCACCCCCCACCATCTGTGATTTTGCTTTCCATAGTTTCAGTTAACCATGGTCAACTGTGGTCTAAAAATATTAAATGGGAAATTCCAGAAATAAACAATTTGTAAGTTTTAAATTGAGGTCCATTCTGAGTAGCCTGATGAACTCTTGTGCTCTCCTGCTTTGCTCTGCCTGGGATGTGAATCATCCTTTTGTCTAGTGTATCTGCACCTTATATGCTACCTGCCTGTTAGTCACAGTAGTCATCTTGGTTACCAGATCAACTGTTGTGGTAGTGCAGTGCTTGTATTCAAGCAACCCTCATTTTACTTAATAATTGCTCCAAAGCACAAAAGTAGTGATGCTAGCATATTGTTATAATTGTTCTATTTTATTATTAGTGCTTGCTTACTGTGCTTAATTTAGAAATTAAACTTCATCAAACATATGTATGTATAGGAAAAGACATGGTATATATAGGGTTTGGTACTATCTACTGTTTTAGGCATCCACTGGGGCACCCACATATTCCCCATAGATAAGAGGAGACTACTGTAATATGTCAGATGGTAATAAATGCTATGGAGGAAAATAGTGCAGGGTAAGAATAGGAAGTGTGGAGAGTTGAGGGCAGGGATAGTTGCTATTTGTAAAAAGGTTGTTTAGATAAGTCCTCACTGATAGAGTGTTATTTGAGGAGATATCTGAGTGAAGTGAGGTAGTGTGAGATATTTGGCTGTCTATAGGAAAGTGTTTCAGGCTGAGAAAATTGCAGGAGTAAAGGTTCTATGGTAGGACTGTGGTTAGTGGGTTCCAATAATATCAGGAGGCCATGGTGGCTGCAGCAGAGTGAGTAGTGGAGATATTGGTAAAAGGTGAGATCGGAGAGGCAACAGGAATCAGGTCATACAAAGCTGTGTAGGCCATGTTGACAATTTTGGCTTTTACCTGGCATGAGCTGGGAAGCCACTGGAAGGTTTGAGCAGAGGAATGATATAAATGACTTAGATTTTGTAAAGAACTCTCTGACTGCTATACTGAGAATAGATCTTAGGGAGAGAGAGAGATTCTGGGGATGTAACCATGAACAAAATTAGACATTATCTCAATGATCTCAGCCCTTGTAGAAAATACAGACTAGCATTAGGCTGACAAAAATATCTCATAAATAAAAGTAAAATTATCATGTGCTAAGTGCAATGAGAATGCCTAACATGGCACTTCTTTGATTGGAGAGGGATCTGGAAATGTTTCTCTGGGGAATGTTTAAGCTGAGGGTTGACGGATGAGTATGGGTTATTTAGACAAAATGTGTACCATGTAGAGCACGTGCTTGTTTTCTTCTGGGCTATCACCTGGATTGTAAATATAAACTGGCAGTTCTCAAAGCATAGTCCAGGGACCCTTAGAGTGCTCTGTGAGATTCTTTTAGAGAAACCTCAAAGCCAAAACTATTTTTATTAACAGACCTAATAGATGCTATTCACCTTATCCACTGCCATTTTTTCATGCGTGTACAGAGTTTGAAAATTTAATTGATGTAGTTTGAGATTAGCACATTGAAACTACTTGTTGAGAAATTGTCTGGTTGAATTTTGGTATCATGTCAAAGAAAAATATCCACAGTTATCTGGAAATGTTATTGAAATATTTTTCTATTTAACTATTTGTATGACACCAGATTTTCTTCATATGTTTTAACCAAAACAACTTATTCCAACAGATTGAATGCAGCAGCAGATATGAGACTTCACCTGTCCCTATTAAGCTAGACATAAAAGAGATTTACAGCAGTCCACTCTTCTCAGTCATTTGTTTGTTTTTTAAAATATATTCCTCAGCTAGAAAGAGCCAACTTTAGGAGCAACTGAGTTATACCATTTTAGCTGGAACACTCATCAGTCATCACATATGCCTTGTACTTCTTTACTATATAATTTTGATTATATATTAACTATTTTTTATTATCCAGTTCCTGTTTGTTCAAGACTCAGGCCATACCCTTGGCTTTCACTTTCCACCTTAGATACAACTGTCCTGAATTTCTATACTGCTCAGTTTTTGTATTCATATATTTTCTACTGTCTTACATAGTACATATGTATTATTTTCTGTTTTCTCAGTTTTAAAAAGTGAGGTATCACTTAAATATGCTGAAGGACACAGATCTTTAGAGCTCAATAATGTTTTTACTAATATAATCAATGCCTAGATCAAAATATGGAATATTTCCAGAATATGAAATATTATGCTATATGACTTCCTTATGTCCTTCCAGTCATATAGTGCTATTCTTTTATCTATCACTGTAGGTCATATATCATGTGCTCTTTTATGTTTGGCTTCTTTCACTAAACAATATTTATTTGAGATTCATCCATATTGTTGCCTGTATTAGTAATTTGTTCTTTTTTTAATTGCTGAATTGTATTCTAATTTATGAATATACTGTAATCTATTTATCTGTTCTGTTGAAGGGCATTTGGATTGTTTCCAGTATTTGCTATTGTGGAGTTACTACTATCAACATACTTAATTTTTTTGATGGCCAGAAGCAATCATTTCTGTTGGGTATATCCCTAAGAGTGGAATTTTTGTATCATACGTAGATATATGTATAGCTTTAGTAGATGTCACCAAACATTTTCCCAAAATAGTTTTACTAGTTTATATTTCCATCAGCAATGTATGAGAGTTTTAATTTTTCCACATACTTGCCATTTGGTATTGTCTGTTTAATTTTACGATTCTGATGAGTGTGCAGTGGCATGGCATTATGGGTTTAATTTGCATTTACCATTGAGTAATGATATTGAGCATTTTTCTCATGTTTATTGGCCAGTTGGATTTGTATTTTGGTTAAGCCTTTTTTTTTTTTTTAAAAAAAAAAACCCTTTTAAAAATAGGGTTATCTTTTTTTGTTGATTTGTAAGAGTTCTTTATTTTTTGGATATGATTCCATTGTTGAATGTGTGTTTTGCAGATATATTCTCTACTTGGTGCTTAGCTTTTCACTCTTTTAATGGTGTATTTTGATCAGCAGAAGTTCTTAATTTAAATGAACTTTGGTTTACCACTATTGTCTTTTATGGTTTGTGGTTTTCTGGTCTGGCTTAAGGAATCTTTGCTCCAAGGTTATGAAGATACTCTTCCATGATTTCTTTTAGAACATTTATTGTTTTGGTTTTTACATTAGATCTGTGATCCACCTGAGGTTAATTTTTGTATATGGTTGAAGTAGGGGTCACCTTCTTTCCTCTGTATCATTCGTATATATTTATAGTTATATCCGTATTTATATATTTATAGTGACTAGCACCAGCACTGTTATTGCAAAGACTGTCATTTTCCACACTGAATTGCAGGGGTGCCTTTGTAATAAATCAAGTGGCTGTGTATTTGTCTGGTTCCAGTCTCTGCTCTCTTCCATTAATCTTAGACAATACTATACTGTTTTAATTACTTTAGCTTTATAAAAAGTCTTGATGCACAGCCATATGAGTCTGTTTTCTAGTTCTTTAGTATTTACTTTCTACTAGACTTTTGCATTTTCACATACATTTTATATGGAGATATAAACAATGTATATGGTCAGTTTCTACCCAAGGGGTTTTCTACCCCCAAACCTCCCTAATCTTAGTTTGCTGATAATTCTTTCTTTAAAATCATGCACAGGGATTGCAATTTTTCATATGCTTTTTCTGTACCTTTTTAAGATAAGTGCAAGAAATCATTATTTTATCTTTTATGTTAATGTGATATATTTGTTTTTGAATATTAAACCATTCTTGAAGTCCGAGAATAAACCCTACTTGCTTATTATGTCTTGTTATTTTTACATATACTGGATTCAATTTGCTAGAATTTGTGTAAGAGTTTTGTTACTATGTTCATAAGGGACATTGGTCTATAATTTTCTTTTCTTGTAATGTCCTTCAGGATTTGCTACTGAGATAATGCTGATCTTATTGATTGAGCTGGAAAGTGTTACTCTTTTTGTCTTCTTTGGAAGTGTTTATGTAAGAATAGTATTGTTTCCTCTTAAAAATATTTAAGAAAATTCACCAATGACGATCTAGGACTAGAGTTTTTGTTGTTGAAAAGTTTTAAATTATGGTTTTAATTTATTTAATAGATACAGGAAACTTCAGATTTTTATATATCTTTGTGCTATTTTTGCTGTTATATTTTCCAAGGAATTTGTCTATTTTATCTAAATTATATTTATTGATAGAATGATATTTATAATATCATTTTTACCTTTTGAAAATCTATAGGTTTATAGTGATGTTCTCATTTTTAATCGTTATTGGTAATTTGTATTTTTTCTCAATCAGTCTCGTCCCTTTTCATGTGCCTAGTAATCTTTAATGTAAGCCAGACATACATAAAAGAACTATAGAAGTTCTAGATGATGCTTTTCTTCTTCTAGAAATGAATTTCCTTTTTCTTTGTCATATAGATAAGATTAGGGGCTGATTACTTCAGTTCTGTCAGCTGAGTCAGTTTTGATTGCAGGTTTAGTAAAATTCATTCTGTCTTTGGTTCTTCCTTATTCCTTAAACTTAACCCTTCTGTACTTTTGATTGAGAATCTGCTAGGTCTTTACCTTATTAACTTTGAAAGATTGGGTGATTCAGTCTGCTCTTTGGAACTTCACTGTTTGGCCTCCCATACTGTTTATAGATTTGGCAGGTATTGTTCTTTTAGTAGAAAGTAGTCTCCTATCTACTATGAGACTACAGAAAATTTCATTCTATTTTATAGAAGTTTTCTACCTCTCCAGACAGCATCAGAATATAGCAAATATATTGTGATTAGTTAGCCACATATTAGGACACTCGAAATTTCCAAATTGTTACACCAGCTTTGTATGATCACCAACACATTGCTGGCTTTTTTTTTCTAGAAAAGTCACTCTTTGTGGACCAAGCTCATTCTTTTTTTCCCTTCCATCTATACTAAGACAAGTATCCCCAGAGAAGAAAATACCCAGTGATAGACTGCTTACCTCAGGAAGGTTTTCTACTTTCTGGAATTTCAGGTAACTTAATTGTTTTTACTGCCTTAGTTCTATGATGTCTTAAAAAATATTGTTTATTTGTTGAAGTGGGAATGTGGAATGTGGTCTGTCACAACCTATCACATTCTACCTAAGACCAGACGTTTTGCTTTGGCTGCAACCAGATTTTTTAAGCTCAAGTTTAGGTAGCATTCATTATACCTTTTATAGTATAGTACTTGGCTTTTACTAATTATTTGGTGATTGAGCTGAGATTTCAATTTTGGAAGTACAGACCATAGTTGAGAACATGTGAGTGGATAAGTTTTACAACAGAGGAATGCAAAATTAGGATATATTTATTGCATACATACTGAGTGCTAGGTATTCCACAAATTTAAAAGCATTGAGTGTTTAAAGTTAACTGAAACAAAAGCATTTATCCTCAGAAGCTAAATAGTCTTAGGGGACTGGAAGAAGACATGTAAATAGATTAAATGCCATACTTATATCATGAAGATATCAGCAGATACTTCACAGAGATAGTAGGCCTTAAATGAAATCTTAGGGACCAAGTAGGAGTGTCCTGGATTGGATTGGGAAAGGATGTTCTGGTTTGAAGGAGCAACAAGTATAAAATGGAGATTTTGGAGAGCTTCTCCAAGGTCCTGGTGAGTAGAGTGCATTTTAAAGGAGGAGATAAAACTGGAAAGATATGTAGGAAACAGGTGGGACCTTTAAAAGATCTCCCCCAACAACCCACCTTTTCTTTTGAGACAGAGTCTGGCTCTGTCACCCAGTCTGCAGTGCAATGGGCCATCTTGGCTCAATGAAACCTCTGCCTCCAGGGCTCAAGTGATCCTCCCACCGCAGCCTCCCGAGTAGCTGGGACCATAGGCATGTGCCACCATGCCTGGATAATTTTTGTGTTTTTGGTGGAGATGGGGTTTTGCAATGTTTCCCAAGCTGGTCTCGAACTCCTGGGCTCAAGCAATCCTCTGATCACAGCTTCCCAAAGTGCTAGGATTACAGGGATGAGCCATAGTGCCTGGCCTGATCTTCCCTTTTTGATAGCCAATGTGATCACAAAAGTGAGTTGCTGAAGTGAACTGGAGCTGGTCATTAAGGTAGGGGAGCCAACTAAGGCTTCTTCTATAAGGTATTAAAGTCACCAAGCTGGTGGCAGAATATGGAGTATAGGGAAAGGTGTAAGCCACGTGAATGTGGGGAAGCGAAGGGTGGTTTTCATTGGGAGAAAGCAGCAGATAAGAATTACCTGGGTAGATTTTTCAAAATACACAGGTTGATCCCCAAAGCTAAGGCTGTTATAAGATATACTTCAGAATTTCCTGGCATGAAGAGTGTTAGATTTAGATGCTCTGAGGCATACAAAGCAGGAGAGTCTTTGTCCAGTCTGAAATTAGCCCAAATATCCAACAACAATAGATTGGATTAAGAAAATGTGGCACATATACACCATGGAATACTATGCAGCCATAAAAAATGATGAGTTCATGTCCTTTGTAGGGACATGGATGAAACTGGAAAACATCATTCTCAGTAAACTATCGCAAGGACAAAAAACCAAACACTGCATGTTCTCACTCATAGGTGGGAATTGAACAATGAGAACTCATGGACACAGGAAGGGGAACATCACACTCCGGGGACTGTTGTGGGGTTGGGGGAGTGGGGAGGGACAGCATTAGGAGATATACCTAATGCTAAATGACGAGTTAATGGGTGCAGGAAATCAACATGGCACATGGATACATATGTAACAAACCTGCACATTGTGCACATGTACCCTAAAACCTAAAGTATAATAAAAAAAAAAACTAAAAAAAAAAAAGAAATTAGCATTGGAGAATGCCTGCCTTTTTTCTCCCTCTCCCTTCATTCCCTGTTCTGTCCATTGTGGGGAATCAGAGAATGGGTAATGGCCACTAGAGAGGGCTAGCATAGTTAATGCTGTCCTCAGGGGATGTTCAGATTTCAATGAAAAGCAGGGGGAAGCAGTAGGATGAAGGAAGTATTCAGTAATGAGATTGAGTAGATCTGTTTAGCATTGGAACATTGGATTATAAGGTTGCAGAGAGGGATTATCTTATGTCAAACTTGATGCAACAAAGTTAATTTTAAATATCTAGTAAGATGTCAGGAAAATCTTTCATCTTGTTCTCAGGGGACATAATTTATATTTAAGGATTTGTATTTTGTAACATAGTTTAAGTTTTCCTGTATATTTTAAGGTGTTTTCTTTTAAGTGATTTCAAATTATAATTCAAGGATATCTTCTGTGGTATAAATACATTTCATATTTCAATGCAAAATATGATTGAAGAAATTTGTTTTTTAGGTTATCCTTTGAGAAGGCAAATATGCTAAAAGGTGAGGTATGTTGGTTATGTGGGAAGTGATCTTATTAAAAACATTTTTGAAGGGTGGGCATGGTGGCTAACACCTGTAATTTCAGCACTTTGGGAGGTTGAGGCAGGAGGATTGCTTGAGTCTAGGAGTTTGAGACTAGCCTGGGCAGCATAACAAACCCCTATCTCTAAAAAAAAAAAATTAGCTGAATGTGGTGGCATGTACCTGTAGTCCTAGCTACTTGGAAGGCTGATGTGGGAGAATCACTGGAGTCCAAGAGAATCACTTGAGCAGTGAGCTGTGATGACACCACTGCACCCTAGCCTGGGTGATAGAGCAAGACCCTGCCTCTAAGAAAATTTTTTTAAAAAGTGTCCTCAAACTTACTTTAGTTTTTATTCTAATTTTTAGAAAAAAATTCATGTCAATATTTAAAATATTTTCTTTGTTTTTGATAAAGGCATAAATTTACAGCACATTAAATTATTATTTTTTAGACTTGCAACAGATGTGAAAAAGTTCATTTTCCTGAATCCACTTTTGATTTTTAGTGGCAATTGCTGAAATCCTTTGGTTTTAAGTACAATAATGAAAGGAAAGCATATGATTCCCATATTAAATGAATTGGGAGTGAATTTTGTAGTTTTTGCCAAGTATTTGTAAGCTATTATTTTTACTCTTTATTTGAAGCTTATAATGTAACTAAGGACTACTTTTAGATTATTTGATGTAAGAGGAATTGAATAATTCTGTTTATTGGCATATAGGTACTGAGACAGAGCATTTGGGAGCCCATTAACAGTATTGTTCAATGAATCTAAAAATTTGTAATTAAACCTAGGTTTGATTGTATGTGGTAAGATATTTTATTGTGTCTATACAAAAGTGAAAAGTATTATCAGAATAGTTAAGATTGTGAACTTTAGAGTTAGCTGGGCCTGGGTCTGAATCATGATTCCGCTATCCTCTAGTTATTTTTAAAAAAATGAATAATCACACAAACCCTTATTTTTATCAGGAGTAAAATTAGGAAAATAATGGTTCCTACCTCACAAGATATTTACGAGGATTAAACAAGATACCAAAGTAAATGAAATAATGCCAGGCACATAGTAAGCACTCGGTACATTTTAGCTGTTTTTATTAAGATGAACAGATAACAGGTTTTAAAAAAAGGATATTTGAACTGTTGGTGAAATGTGTTGGATTTTGATGAGAAGATAACGGTTTGGACATTATTTGGCTAATGTGAAGAGATAATTATGGAATTTAGATAGAGACTGAGATTAACAGGGATCGATCTCTGTATCTAACCACCATCCCATTATAGGGATATATAGTGATTAATAGTGGTTGTATCTGAATAGTATCAGAGGTTTTTTTTCTGTGAGATTTTCTATATTTTATACAGTAAACCACGGATTCCCAATGTTTAATTATTTGTTCCCATTGGTTCGTCACAATATAATGTTTTCACTTGGTTCCATATTATGGAATAATCATTTTTTATTATGGTAAAATATACATAACATAAAATTTACCATGTTAACCATTTTTATGTATAAGCTTTACTGGTATTATGTACCTTCACATTGTTGTATATGAAATAATTTAAAAACTATTTATAAATGCATAGCATTCCATTCAATGGGTGATGTTTCATTATTTAATCTATTAGATATTTAGATTTTTTTTGTTATTAGAATAAAACTGGGAGTTTGGAGAGGCTGATCTAGGGAAAAAAAGGATGTTGAAATATTTCACACCTATATTAGGGAATGTCTGTTTTAAGAGTAGGTAGGATGGCAAAGCCAAGTAGGTAAAGAATGAAATGGTTACATAGAATTCTATCATTTATGCCATCCTTCTTAATCCCTGAATGCACTTTGTTTCTTTGGGTGAAAGAGAAGATCGAGGAAAAGAAGTAGAATCAGCCCTGGGATATAACTGTTCTCTGTTCATCTTAACCTACTTACCATGTTCTTTGTTTCCTCTGCCACAGAATTCTGGAACTCACTACCATGTGGACTAAGATGTTAAAATCTAGAAATGTTCCATGTTTAAATCCAGTGTATATTTGGTAACCAATTTTAGTCCACACATTGAACTGGGCCATATGTCCTGACTTTTTCTACTTGCCTATATTGTGAAAGAAGGGACCTGTAAATGTTGAAAACCTGATATACTCGCTGCATACTCTGAGCTCCTTAGTGTTTGACTCCCCTTTCTGAGGAATGTATAGATTTGCTGCCAGTGATATTATTTTCAGTTTATTTGACACTCTGTTTATACCATAAATCTATATTTGAATGATTTCAATTTCCTTTTATAGGCTTTTTATGAGTAGGTTCTATTATAAGAAGGTGAGAACAAATAGTCCCTGTTTGTTATATTCAGCTGATCAGTTTTGCAAAGTATTATACTGCATTTTTGTTTTGACATTTTAAATTGTTTTTATGAATTGAATGCAATTTGGAGAGTGCAAAAATGTACCAAGAAACGGTGCTGTCAGTTTCGGTTAAGATCATGTGATATTTCTTTTCATTTTCTTTTATGTTCATTATTCGTGTAGTTGAGATGATAGTGTAATTGTACAATTTTGCCTACTACTTTTTCATGAACATTATTTCAAGGATTTCCCCATGTGTATTAGTTTCATCCTGGGGGAAAATAGTTGAGGCAACCATGAGGATAATTAAGGAGAGTTTAATAAAAAGACTATTTACAAAGGAATGGGGAGGAGGAAGGAAATCATCAGGAGGGATAAAATAATTGAGCACATAAAATGTGGCTAGTCCAAATTGAGGTGTGTTGTAAGTTTAATACATACACTGTGTTTCTGAGACTTAGTATGAAAGCAGAAGAATGTGAAATATCTCATTAATGATTTTTATACTTATCACATCTGAAATGATAATATTTTGGATGTATATTAAAAATAAAATATATTAATATTATAGTAGCCTATTTCATTTTAAAATGTAGCTACTAGAAAAATTAAAATTACACACATTGCTTACATTTTATTTTTATTAGTGCTAGTATGGGATATATATAGAGAGGCAGCTGTAAGCCTGAAAAACAAAGGCAGGAGCCTGTGGAAAGGTCAGCTGATAGGATACATGACCTTTATTAGAGGGATACAGCCAATCTACATTGACCCAAAAGGAAGAAGAAGGTTTGAGGAATAAATCCATGACCCTGTTTTCTGCCTTGACCATTTGCTCTCAAATTCCTGGCTGCGTCTACCATTAGTTTAATCCAAAGGAAGCCAACAGATAAGGGAGCCAGTTGATCCAGTCCACAGAGGTTGGCCTACCTGATCCAGAGCAGAGTAGAAAAAGGTAGAGAGTAAATCTAGAGGAGTCTACTGAAGATATCTAGCACATAGCCTCATTAAAATGCTTTGCAAATCTAATTTTCCAGGATTACACATTGCATTTTATATATTATGTTATATTGTATTGTAAATGCTTTGGGGGAAGTTGTAATGTAGCCTAATTATGGGAATTATTTAGGATATATAGTTTCATTTAATATAAAGATAAACTGAGTTTTTGGTTAGAACAGCAATCAAGCAGTTCACTGATAGAGTTTTTTAAAGTGTACTCCAGAATTTGAAAATCAATAGAATTTTGATGTTGCCTACTTTATGCCCATATTTAAAGGTAACGTTCTCTTTAAGATTTAAAATTTTTTCCTGTCTAAACTGATAGTGGAGTACACAACCTTGATTTATTGGGTTGTATTTCTTTAACTTGTTTCCATTTATTGCTTTAATTCTGATATATGGATTGAATAATTAATTCATTTTAAGGGAACTTGATTCCAAGGTGATGAAATTTAATAGTATATTTCAATTTTAAATGATAGAACATTTAAAAATGTAATTTTATTCATTAAAAGCACACAAAATATGAATCACTTGTTGATGAAGGTTTGGCAAATAGAAGACTTAAGGGGGGTGGAGCCAAGATGGCCGAATAGGAACAGCTCTGGTCTACAGCTCCCAGCCTGAGCGACACAGAAGATGGGTGATTTCTGCATTTCCGTTTGAGGTACCGGGTTCATCTCACTAGGGAGTGCCAAACAGTGGGTGCAGGACAGTTGGTACAATGCACTGTGCGTGAGCCAAAGCAGGGCGAGGCATTGCCTCACTTGGGAAGTGCAAGGGGTCAGGGAGTTCCCTTTCCTAGTCAAAGAAAGGGGTAACAGACGGCACCTGGAAAATCGGGTCAGTCCCACCCTAATACTGCACTTTTCCAACAGGCCTGGGAAACGGCACACCAGGAGATTGTGTCCCACACCTGGCTCAGAGGGTCCTATGCCCACGGAGTCTCGCTGATTGCTAGCACAGCAGTCTGAGATCAAACTGCAAGGCAGCAGCGAGGCTGGGGGAGGGGCGCCCGATATTTCCCAGGCTTGCTTAGGTAAACAAAGCAGCCAGGAAACTCGAACTGGGTGGAGCCCACCACAGCTCATGGAGGCCTGCCTGCCTCTGTAGGCTCCACCTCTGGGGGCAGGGCACAAACAAAAATTCGGCAGGAACCTCTTCAGACTTAAATGTCCCTGTCTAACTGACAGCTTTGAAGAGAGTAGTGGTTCTCCCAGAACGCAGCTGGAGGTCTGAGAATGGACAGACTGCCTCCTAAAGTGGGTCCCTGACCCCGAGCAGCCTAACTGGGAGGCACCCCGCAGTAGGGATAGACTGACACCTCACGTGGCCAGGTACTCCTCTGAGACAAAACTTCCAGAGGAACCATCAGACAGCTGAATTTGTGGTCTCACGAAAATCTGCTGTTCTGCAGCCACTGCTGCTGACACCCAGCCAAACAGGGTCTGGAGTGGACCTCTAGCAAACTCCAACAGACCTGCAGCTGAGGGTCCTGTCTGGTAGAAGGAAAACTAACAAACAGAAAGGACATCCACACCAAAAACCCATCTGTACATCACCATCATCAAAGACCGAAAGTAGATAAAACCACAAAGATGGGGAAAAAACAGAGCAGAAAAACTGGAAACTCTAAAAAGCAGAGCACCTCTCCTCCTCCAAAGGAATGCAGTTCCTCACCAGCAACGGAACAAAGCTGGACAGAGAATGACTTTGACGAGTTGAGAGAAGACGGCTTCAGACAATCAAACTACTCTGAGCTATGGGAGGAAATTCAAAACAATAGCAAAGAAGTTAAAAACTTTGAAAAAAAATTAGATGAATGGATAACTAGAATAACCAATGAAGAGAAGGGCTTAAAGGAGCTGATGGAGCTGAAAGCCAAGTATCGAGAACTACGCAAAGATTGCAGAAGCCTCGGTAGCCGATGCGATCAACTGGAAGAAAGGGTATCAGTGATGGAAGATGAAATGAATAAATGAAGCGAGAAGGGAAGTTTAGAGAAAAAAGAATAAAAAGAAATGAACAAAGCCTCCAAGAAATTTGGGACTACGTGAAAAGACCAAACCTACGTCTGATTGGTGTACCTGAAAATGATGGGGAGAATGGAACCAAGTTGGCAAACACTCTGCAAGATATTATCCAGGAGAACTTCCCCAATCTAGCAAGGCAGGCCAACATGCAGATTCATGAAATACAGAGAACGCCACAAAGATACTCCTCGAGAAGAGCAACTCCAAGACACATAATTGTCAGATTCACCAAAGTTGAAATGAAGGAAAAAATATTAAGGGCAGCCAGAGAGAAAGGTCGGGTTACCCACAAAGGGAAGCCCATCAGACTAAAAGCTGCTCTCTCGGCAGAAACTCTATGAGCCAGAAGAGAGTGGGGGCTGATATTGAACATTCTTAAAGAAAAGAATTTTCAACCCAGAATTTCCTATCCCGCCAAACTAAGCTTCATAAGTGAAGGAGAAATAAAATACTTTAAAGACAAGCAAATGCTGAGTGATTTTATCACCACCAGGCCTGCCCTAAAAGAGCTCCTGAAGGAGGCACTAAACATGGAAAGGAATAACCAGTA
The DNA here is from genome assembly GCF_028878055.3 of Symphalangus syndactylus. Taxonomy (NCBI): domain Eukaryota; kingdom Metazoa; phylum Chordata; class Mammalia; order Primates; family Hylobatidae; genus Symphalangus; species Symphalangus syndactylus. Next base: position 35,228,750 of record NC_072440.2, read on the forward strand.
CCAGCCACTGCAAAAACATGCCAAATTGTAAAGACCATCGAGGCTAGGAAGCAACTGCATCAACTAATGAGCAAAATAACCAGCTAACATCATAATGACAGGATCAAATTAGCACATAACAATATTAACTTTAAATATAAATGGGCTAAATGCTCCAATTAAAAGACTGGCAAACTGGATAAGGAGTCAAGACCCATCAGTGTGCTGTATTCAGGAAACCCATCTCACGTGCAGAGACACACATAGACTCAAAATAAAGGGATGGAGGAAGATCTATCAAGCAAATGGAAAACAAAAAAAGGCAGGGGTTGCAATCCTAGTCTCTGATAAAATAGACTTTAAACCAACAAAGATCAAAAGAGACAAAGAAGGCCATTACATAATGGTAAAGGGATCAATTCAACAAGAAGAGCTAACTATCCTAAATATATAAGCACCCAACACAGGAGCACCCAGATTCATAAAGCAAGTCCTGAGTGACCTACAAAGGGACTTAAACTCGCACACAATAATAATGGGAGATTTTAACACCACACTGTCAACATTAGACAGATCAACGAGACAGAAAGTTAACAAGGATATCCAGGAATTGAACTCTGCTCTGCACAAAGTGGACCTAATAGACATCTACAGAACTCTCCACCCCAAATCAAAAGAATATACATTTTTTTTCAGCACCACACAACACCTATTCCAAAATTGATCACATAGTTGGAAGTAAAGCACTCCTCAGCAAATGTAAAAGAACAGAAATTATAACAAACTGTCTCTCAGACCACAGTGTAATCAAACTAGAACTCAGGATTAAGAAACTCACTCAAAACCGCTCAACTACATGGAAACTGAACAACTTGCTCCTGAATGACTACTGGGTACATAACAAAATGAAGGCAGAAATAAAGATGTTATTTGAAACCAACGAGAACAAACACACAACATACCAGAATCTCTGGGACACATTCAAAGCAGTGTGTAGAGGGAAATTTATAACACTAAATGCCCACAAGAGAAAGAAGGACAGATCCAAAATTGACACCCTAACATCACAATTAAAAGAACTAGAAAAGCAAGAGCAAACACATTCAAAAGCTAGCAGAAGGCAAGAAATAACTAAAATCAGAGCAGAACTGAAGGAAATAGAGACACAAAAAACCCTTCAAAAAATCAATGAATCCAGGAGCTGGTTTTTTGAAAAGATCAACAAAATTGATAGACTGCTAGCAAGACTAATAAAGAAGAAAAGAGAGAAGAGTCAAATAGATGCAATAAAAAAAGAAAAAGGGGATATCACCACCGATCCCACAGAAATACAATCTACCATCAGAGAGTACTACAAACACCTCTACGCAAATAAACTAGAAAATCTAGAAGAAATGGATAAATTCCTCGACAAATACACCCTCCCAAGACTAAACCAGGAAGAAGTGGAATCTCTGAATAGACCAATAAGAGGCTCTGAAATTGTGGCAATAATCAATAGCTTACCAACCAAAAAGAGTCCAGGACCTGAAGGATTCACAGCCAAATTCTACCAGAGGTACAAGGAGGAACTGGTACCATTCCTTCTGAAATTATTCCAATTGAAAGAAAAAGAGGGAATCCTCCCTAACACATTTTATGAGGCCAGCATCATCCTGATACCAAAGCCTGGCAGAGACATAACCAAAAAAGAGAATTTCAGACCAATATCCTTGATGAACATTGAGGCAAAAATCCTCAATAAAATACTGGCAAACTGAATCCAGCAGCACATCAAAAAGCTTATCCACCATGATCAAGTGGGCTTCATCCCTGGGATGCAAGGCTGGTTCAACATACACAAATCAATAAATGTAATCCAGCATATAAACAGAACCAAAGACAAAAACCACATGATTATCTCAATAGATGCAGAAAAGGCCTTTGACAAAATTCAACAACTCTTTATGCTAAAATCTCTCAATAAATTAGGTATTGATGGGACGTATCTCAAAATAATAAGAGCTATCTATGACAAACTCACAGCCAATATCATACTGAGTGGGCAAAAACTGGAAGCATTCCCTTTGAAAACTGGCACAAGACAGGGATGCCCTCTCTCACCACTCCTATTCAACATAGTGCTGGAAGTTCTGGCCAGGGCAATCAGGCAGGAGAAGGAAATAAAGGGTATTCAATTAGGAAAAGAGGAAGTCAAATTGTCCCTGTTTGCAGATGACATGATTGTATATCTAGAAAACCCCATCGTCTCAGCCCCAAATCTCCTTAAGTGGATTAGAAACTTCAGCGAAGTCTCAGGATACAAAATCAATGTACAAAAATCACAAACATTCTTGTACACCAATCACAGACAAACAGAGAGCCAAATCATGAGTGAACTCCCATTCACAATTGCTTCAAAGAGAATAAAATACCTAGGAATCCAACTTACAAGAGATGTGAAGGACCTCTTCAAGGAGAACTACAAACCACTGCTAATTGAAATAAAAGAGGATACAAACAAATGGAAGAACATTCCATGCTCATGAGTTGGAAGAATCAATATCGTGCAAATGGCCATACTGCCCAAGGTAATTTATAGATTCAGTGCCATCTCCATCAAGCTACCAATGACTTTCTTCACAGAATTGGAAAAAACTACTTTAAAGTTCATATGGAACCAAAAAAGAGCCTGCATTGCCAAGTCAATCCTAAGCCAAAAGAACAAAGCTGGAGGCATCACGCTACCTGACTTCAAACTATACTACCAGGCTACAGTAACCAAAACAGCATGGTACTGGTACCACAACAGAGACATAGATCAATGGAACAGAACAGAGCCCTCAGAAACAATGCCGCATATCTACAACTATCTGATCTTTGACAAACCTGACAAAAACAAGAAATGGGGAAAGGATTCCTTATTTAATAAATGGTGCTGGGAAAACTGGCTAGCCATATGTAGAAAGCTGAAACTGGATCCCTTACTTACACCTTATACAAAAATTAATTCAAGATGGATTAAAGATTTAAATGTTAGACCTAAGACCATAAAAACTCTACAAGAAAACCTAGGCAATACCATTCAGGACATGGGCGTGGGCAAGGACTTCATGTCTAAAACACCAAAAGCAGTGGCAACAAAAGCCAAAATTGACAAATGGGATCTCATTAAACTAAAGAGCTTCTGCACAGCAAAAGAAACTACCATCAGAGTGAACAGGCAACCTACAGAATGGGAGAAAATTTTTGCAACCTGCTCATCTGACAAAGGGCTTATATCCAGAATCTACAATGAACTCAAACAAATTTACAAGAAAAAAACAACCCCATCAAAAAGTGGGCAAAGGACGTGAACAGACACTTCTCAAAAGAAGACATTTATGCAGCCAAAAGACACATGAAAAAATGCTCATCATCTCTGGCCATCAGAAAAATGCAAATCAAACCACAGTGAGATACCATCTCACACCAGTTAGAATGGCCATCATTAAAAAGTCAGGAAACAACAGGTGCTGGAGAGGATGTGGAGAAATAGGAACACTTTTACACTGTTGGTGGGACTTTAAACTAGTTCAATCATTGTGGAAGTCAGTGTGGCGATTCCTCAGGATCTAGAACTTAGAAATACCATTTGACCCAGCCATCGCATTACTGGGTATATACCCAAAGGATTATAAATCATGCTGCTATAAAGACACATGCACCCTTATGTTTATTGCGGCACTATTCACAATAGCAAAGACTTGGAACCACTTGGAACCAACCCAAATGTCCAACAACGATAGACTGGGTTAAGAAAATGTGGCACATATACACCATGGAATACTATGCAGCCATAAAAAATGATGAGTTCATGTCCTTTGTAGGGACATGGATGAAACTGGAAACCATCATTCTCAGTAAACTATCGCAAGGACAAAAAACCAAACACTGCATGTTCTCACTCATAGGTGGGAATTGAACAATGAGAACTCATGGACACAGGAAGGGGAACATCACACTCCGGGGACTGTTGTGGGGTTGGGGGAGTGGGGAGGGACAGCATTAGGAGATATACCTAATGCTAAATGATGAGTTAATGGGTGCAGCAAAACACCATGGCACATGGATACATATGTAACAAACCTGCACATTGTGCACATGTACCATAAAACCTAAAGTATAATAATAATAAAAAATAAATAAAATAAAATAAAAATTTAAGCTAAACCCCCCCCCCCAAAAAAAAAAAAGACTTAAAAGGCTGTCTAGGACTTTTTTTTCACTTATCTGGAGAACTGAGTGTCTGTTAAATACAACGTGGGTATATTACGATTTCTTACCTTCAAGGAGAGTACATGATCTTCATCAAAATCCTTAGTTTGTTTTCAAGTAGCTTTAGCTGTGACCCTCCAGTCTATTTTTGCTTTGTATTTTTATCATAGACATTACAATATAAACATCTGTTCAGTTCATTAGTGGAATAGACATTACAGTTTGTTTAATTTTCCCTAACTCTGCTTTTTATGAGTCATATTTCAGGAATAAACTTGCAGCATATGAAAGTTTCTGTAGATGATTGTTCTGCTCATTGATATGTGTAGAGAGACAAAACTCAACTGTAGTTCCTTTTATGTTTAGTTCTGAAAATGTTTTAAGACAAAAAATGATAATTTATGTTCTCTGAAACAAACTGTTTTTTGGGATAACTGAATTTGTGTTTTTATTAAGTGTTACTATTTTATTCATTGTATTTAAATTTCTCATCTAAATTATATATTCATGTGGTTCCAAATCCAAAAAAAATTTAATTATGGAGTTGGAAAAAAAAGTCTGTTTTTAATGCTTGGCCCCTTTTGCTCAGTTCCTGTGCCTCCAGGTAACTTTTTTTCTTTTTTTTTTTTTTTTTTAGTTTTTTAGGTTTCTTTCCAGGGTTTCTTTATGAGTGAACATAAACAAATGTGAATACTGATGCTTATTTTTCCCTTTATTACACAAATGGAGCATATTACATATATTTTTGTCATTCACTCTTTTCTCACTATCTTTTTCCTACACTGAAACAATTTCCCCTTGTGACCTTCCTTTCTTCTTATTTTAATTATTGAAGAAATGCTATACCAAAATTTTAATCTGTACTGTGGGAAGATTTTTTTTGAATATTTTTCTTTGGTAAGTTTTGCTGCCTTTCTTATCTTTTTTCTTTTACCAGTGTTGTGCCAGGCAGGATTCAGTGCAAGCAAATGGTGGGGAATTATAATTAGAGTTGTTCCTATGGCCTGTGGATTCCCAGGAAACTGAGTTTCTCATCCTCTCTTTCGGGAAGTAAAAGCACTTACCTCAGCAAGTGTTGGTGGGTGAAAGTAGTAGCATGACATGTTGCATTTGCTCTTTTATCAGGTTATTCCAGAGAGTTATTCATTGACCTCTCCCTTTTTAAAACTAGCTGGTATAGGTCTGGATTTTAATAAAAGTGACTTGGCATTAAGGTATGAGCTCCCCAGGTATACTGAGAGTGATCAAGGGTTCAGAAACCTGACCCGGCAAAAGTAACCTATCAGTCTTTAAAAAATATAAAGCAAAAAGCCACACGCTTAAATTTAAAACATAACACTGATATCTAAATTCAAGTTGGTGATATCTAACTTCATATCTAAAGTGAGATATATTCTTCAGCTACTTTAGCAGTAAGTCTGATGTCCAAATAAAAAGTAAATTTGATTTAGATTTAAAATCTAATCTTTAGATTTTTTTTGCAGGAGACCAGAGTTTTGTTATTACTCACATCAGTCTCCCTGAATGCTCAGAGATCAGAGTTTTTAAGAACAGCTTGGTGAGTTAAGGGGCACCAGTGAACTGGGAGTGCTGACTGGTCAAGTCACATATGAAATCATAAGAAGTCAAAGTTGCCTTCTTGCGCTAAGTCAGTTCCTGGGTAGGGGTGCCACAAGGTCAGATGAGCCAGTTTATCGATGTGGGTGGTGCCAGCTAATCCATCAAGTGCAGGGCCTGCAAATTATCTCAAGCACTGGTTTTAGGTTTTACAATAGTGATTTTATTTCCAGGAGCAATTTGAATAGGCTCAGAGTCTTGTAGCTTCCAGCTGCTTGACTTCTAAACCATAATTTCTAATCTTGTGGCTAATTTGTTAGTCCTACAAAGTCAGCCTGGTCCCCAGGCAAGATGGGGGTTTGTTTAGGGGAAAGGACTGTTATCATCTCTGTTTAAACTATAAACGAAGTTAGTGAGGCCTCTGCCCAGGAGTGAACAAGGATAGCTTGGCAGTTAGAAGCAAGATGGAGTTGGTTAGGTCAGATCTCTTTCACTGTCTCAGTTACAGTTTTGCAATGGGGGTTTCAATCCCTCCATTTGGGTTTTATAACACCTTAACCTTAAGGTGTTGGCTAATGAAGTTGAAGAACTTCCAAGTAACTTCGTCCTGCTGACCAGGGGCATAGTGGGGGTAGGTGTTGACTCCAAGGTGAGAGGATAGGAACTGCTTTGCAACTGTCTAAGCATACTCATGCAGACCTGGATGGGGTTCCAAGGCTTGCATAGCAAAGGCGTTAGTATTGTCATCTATAATTTTAGCACAGAATTTAAGGGAACAGCATACTACAGGGTAAATAATGAGTACTGTGGTAAGGAGTGCAATTCCTGGTTTTAAAAGTAAAGATTTGAAAGCATCAGCTTCGGGACTTGCAGCTTACAAAGAGTTTAGGATTTAGTCCAAACTGGAGAAAAAAACCCAAGAACAGCTAACAACAGGTGTATTGTAGTTTTTTTTTTTTTGAAACATAATTTTTCTCTCTCTAGTCCCCATTTTTATTAAAAACAAATCATGATAGGACTGACTTGTTCACAAAATATATTTACTTGGCTGGATTATTTGAATAAAGCATAACAAGAATAATTATTTTTTACATAGGCATTTAAAGTTGGCTTTGATGGAACTCTGTCATAAGGAATCTCAGATAAGACATTTTTTTGCAGCTGAGCCCAGCCATGGTTTTGTACCATCAAATATCTATGAATTTGATAAATTCCTCTCCTCTTGAGGTCCCAAGATAACCTGGGATTCCTGGGCCCATTAGAAAGTGACATTCTGTACTTACCACCGGTCAAAAACCTTGTTCAGGGACTGTGTAGACAAGTTATAAGGCCAATTTTCCCAAGGGTCTTCTATTGGCTGTATAAGTCAAATTTGATTCCTTAAAGGAAAGCACACCACTCCTGTCAAAGCCTTGGTAAAATAACCAGTTTCTCCAATTATGTCCTGTCCCAAAAGAAAACATTCTTATTGCACTTATGCAAATAACTATATTGCCATAAGTTAAGAATACTCACAAATAGTTTCCAAATTCTGGAGAAAGCAAGTAGAGAAAAACAAATATGCTTTAAAATTGTTCACAGGAGTATACTCAATTGTTAAAAGCTGTAAATAGCTCAAAAGAAAAGTTTTCTTGGCTCCGAAAAACAAAAAAGGATTAGCAAAATTTAAGCGAAAAGTCAAAAAAGATTACTTCAGTATTCTATCTGAACATTTTTCCTCTATTCTAATGTCACAGTCTCCCAAGTTATCAGTCAGAAACCTGCATTTAAGAATAACTGTTAGAATTTCATAGCTGATTTTAAAACCATCATTTAAAGAGGATCAAAACAAGACAACAGTGTTCTGTGGATGGCAAAAAGGGCAGCCACAGTTAAAGACACAATTGACAATGAAATTTCTTACCTCTGTGGCATATAATAATTTAACACAACAATTATTACTGGTAACATACAGTAAGTCATATCACAATTATAGGAGTTTCACATAATTTTGGAACATATACCAATAACATATTTACACAAATATAGCCCAAAGAAAGTGAAACACCATTTCATATTTGACAATGCTTCCTGTATGATTTTTATGCCACATAAGCCAGATGTCACTTTTGGACTGTAGAGGGCCTAATATCTGAAAGATTAGGTTAGAAAGACACAATTTATAATTTGATTTTGGGATGTTTGTCAAATACCAAAGGTTTAAAACACTGGAAGTCATAAAATAGAATCCCAGATCATCATACATCATTCATTTGGCCAAAATGATAAGTCCAAAAATTTGGAAAAGAAAAGCCTTTACCCTGATAGAGGAGACTTTGCTTTCCAAACAACAAGACCCAAGGAAGATAGCATGAGGCCAGCTGAATCTGTCTCTTCTCTCCCTCCCCACTTTTTGTAGTTTACTCAAAAGGCAAACAAAAATCTTCCATTGTCTCTCAATATTACATACAAATTTTTTTCAAAAGAAGAAACCAAATTTCATGTTTGCATTAGTGCATCTTTAATGCTATAGCTAGTTTTTAAATAAAATTTTATAAATCTATCCAGTTTTAATTAGTTTGACCGTAGGTAAGATTTTCATCAACTTTTTAGAACTTACAATTTTCTGTTAAATAGCAGATCAGTTTTCTAAGAAAACCCTGTGATTCAGACACACGGGCCCAGATTCTGGCCCTGCGTTAGTGTGCTTTAATTTTGAAGTTCAACCTATTGAAATAAATTAAATAATCCCCTTTAAGTCTTAGCCAACTTGCTTCTACCCACAGAACTTTCTTTACAAGACCAACCCTTCACAAACCATTTTCAACTTGTTTAAAACTTCAGTTTTGTCCCACTACTCTTTTACATTAAGATGATCTTTAAAACCCTCTGAACTAGACAAAATTACATTCCCTTTAACAAAACCATATTCCCATGCCTTATAATGTTTTACCAAAAACACATTCTACTTTCCTTACACACCTTGTATATGAAACTGTTTCTCCGGTAGTCTCAATTACACGTTATGATGTTAACTCTTAACAACATTTATTTTTGGTGAAATACCTGGTAAGTGATTTTAATTATGTACTAGGTGTGGAGCCTAGGAGATCAGACAGAAATGCAGATAAGGTCTGACGTTTTCCGTTATAGCTAGGGAGCATGGCTAACTCCACAGGTCCCCAGGCCTTATCTAGAATCTTATGCTCCAAAGTAGGTAAATCAAACAATTTTTGGAAGTCAAAGAAGTGGCTGGGCACGGTGGCTCACGCCTGTAATCCCAGCACTTTGGAAGGCCGACGTGGGTGGATCACGAGGTCAGGAGATCGAGACCATTCTGGCTAACACGGTAACCCCATCTCTACTAAAAATACAAAAAAAAATTAGCCGGGCGTGGTGGCGGGCGCCTGTAGTCCCAGCTACTAGGAGAGGCTGAGGCAGGAGAATGGCGTGAACCTGGGAGGCGGAGCTTGCAGTGAGCTGAGATTGTGCCACTGCACTCCAGCCTGGGCGACAGAGTGAGACTCCGTCTCAAAAAAAAAAAAAAATACAAAAAATTAGCCAGGTGAGGTGGCGGGGGCCTGCAGTCCCAGCTACTGGGGAGGCTGAGGCAGGAGAATGGCGTGAACTCCCAGGGGGCGGAGTCTGCAGTGAGCCCAGATCGTGCCACTGCACTCCAGCCTGGGCAACAGTGAGACTCTGTCTCAAAAAAAAAAGTCAAAGAAGCAAGTTATGACCTTAAAGCATTTAGCAAATCTCATATCTGCCTTAATTTAGACCAAATGTCTAAAATTTAAAGGCATTTTTATTTTACCAGTAATCTTTAACATTGTCTTTATTTCCAACAGATTACTAAAGTCATGGGAACAAAAAGGCATTAAAATTCTTATTTTTCCTGACAAAATATGATTTAAGCACTTATTTTTCTAAGCCAATTAATCAGAGCTTTTTTATATGTAAACAACACATATAAATACACAGAGAGATAGGCAGAAGATCCAGTAGTTGTAAGATTTTTCATTTGCCAGTTTCTTAATTGGATTACTGGCTTAAGGGTGGAGCCCTTAGAGGAATACGGCCAGGAAAACTTGCAGTTTCTAGGGCTTATAGTAAGCAGGCACAGAAGGCAAAACCAGATCCCCAAAATTAAGGGTACCATTTTATATTGGATTCTGGATCCCCCAAAAAGCAGGGAAACACTACAGTAGAAGATAGTGTAATGCTTCTGTCATGCATTTAATTGCATGGCAAGCCAAAACCAATCAGCCCATTTTGTAATCAGGCCATCCCCCATGGGAGTTTCATCTCTCAGTGGGGAGGTGGAGGGAGTGGGGATGTTTCCGTATCTTCCAGGTGGTCAAGACCATGCTTCTCTGATCCAAGTGTGCAAAGAGGCAAGTATCCCTCCAAAACTGCCATTAGCCATCCCTTATATTTCCTACCTAGTTATTACACACCAAGGCTAAAAGCTCTCCTGTAATGCAAAGTAATTTTTGATGCCCCCAAAAGTCAAAACTGTCAGCTAACACAGTGCAAAACAGAGCAGAGCCTTAGATTTTGAGAGGGATCTATCCATTTTTAATTCCTGGAGTTTCATGAGGAAAACAGAGGTTTTTCCAAGAATGGGCTCTGTGGTGCCTCCTCTGTTTTTCCCCAGGAGTCCCAGGTTATTAGTAATTATCTTAGGTTCTCTCATGTGGGCATCAGCAGTGGCAAGAAGACAAAATGGAGAAAAACAATTCAGTCAACTGAAAAGAAAATTTTTTTTAGAAAAGCACAATCCAAGAAGAGGAAAAAGATAAAGACCTTTTAAATACACATAGCTTGGATATCCATTTTTAATTAAGTGGGTTTTAACCATAGAGCTCTTTTTTTAAAAAAAAATCTTTTAAAATCTCTTATTATGAGACTGCAGCCAGGACAGACAATATTTCTGGCTTTTGAATTCTACCACAGGCTACTTCCCACCTGAAATTAGTAAGTTTTAACTAAGTTTATGACTTAACCATGGATGGATAAGGTGTCTCAAAGAAATGGTAAGCGGTTTCCTTGCTACAATAATTAGAATCTACCCAAAGTTAATTCAGTGAAAGGAAAAATAAAGACAGGAAATCAGAAGCAGTCCATGGAGGAAAAGAATTAATCAAAGGCAAAAAAAATTACACAGACAACAAACCAGAAAGGGCTCACTCCCTAAATCAAGAACTGAACCCAGGCTGCTACTGTCAAAAAGACAAAAACCTTAGTTACACAGCATTCAGCAGTTTCTGTTGCTCTCCCAGAAGAAGTCTAGAACAGCCAATTTGAAGCTTGCAAAAGGCTTTTAACTGCTTATGATAATTTTTAGGGCTAACTATGACGTTAACCCCCAAATTCCTGTCTTCTGGATGGCAGAAACCAAGAAAAAGTGTCCCCACCTGGTTACAATGTGAAACTCTTAAGGACACAAAACAAGACAGAGAAATTTCATCCAGTAATGGTTTCAGGGACCCACAGCAAAGTTTGTAACTAACGAGAATGCCAGTCTGGCTTGAAAAGTAGGCTTCTAGAGGTCCTAAACCCATGTTCTATCCTGTGATGCCCCTCTCTCCATTACAGAAAGATAAATTCTTAGCACAAAGTGCACCAGATTTGCTACAGCCTAAGTCTAGTCTCACAAATCCTTTTTTTTCTACTAAACACTTGCAAAGGAGACAAATAGTGACGTTTACCATTTATATACACGTACACACACAGACAGACAGAGAGAGACCAAGAACATAGCTAGTAAGAATTTCTTACCTTTTTCACCAGCGTACCAGGTTTCTGGGTTCTCTTTCTCTGCAGCTTCCAGAAGAATGGAGTGGCTTTTGATGACAGTGCCCACTGTACCATAGCTGTGGGGTACAAGCCACTTTACAGAAGAAAATCACCCTTTCCTGTTTTAGGGAACCACAGGCAAAGATTCTCAATTTTGCAAGATGCTGCCCAGTGGGTTGCATGAGGACCTGAATTAACATTTTCCATCCCAGCCAAAGCAAAATACACATAACAAAGCCGACAGTAGTCACCTTGTTCAGCACCCAACATTGACCTGGCAAGGCTCAAAATTTTTTTCGTTGGTCCCTGTTGTCTTTGATTCACTCAAAGCAGGGAGGGGTGTCCTCTGACCAGGAATTCAATGGGTGGTCTCTGGGCAAGGTGAAGAGTGGTCACCCCAAATCAGGCCTGTTAAACTTCTTCCAGGACTCACTGAATGTGACCAGACAGATGAGGGTTCTCTGAGTTGGGCCTGCTGAAATTCTGTCGGTAATTCCTTCAGAGATCCCTTCAACATATACAAACACACATACAAAGACAAGACAGACAGAAGGCCTTCCAAATCAATATTCCTTACCAAGAATTCCAGAGGTTTCCCTTCCAAATTATCCTCCTATTCTCCATCTGGGAAATCTCCTCAAAATCTTCCTGATTGAGAAGTCTCCCAAACCAAGACTCTTCCTACTAATTAAGGAGAGCCAACTTCAACCTCCGAAGGAGCTGAATCAAGACAGACACCTTGCACTGGGGCTACAGACAGGCACCCCACCATGGGGCTACAGACATCCTGTGATAGGGCTACAGTTATGCAACATCTCCCCAGGACTATTTCTGTTTTTCAGTTAAATCCATGCACATTGGGTCAGCAGTGCCCAGCCCATAGAGACAGTACCAGAGTCAGCCACCAGTCTAAGAGAACTAGGCAGCCACTTGGGCTGGCCTCTGGATCCATCACTGGAGAGAAGACTGAGCCGATTTATCAAGGCAGGGGAATTGCAATAGAGCTAGAGTAATTCATGCAGAGCTGGCTGTATGGGAAACTGGGGTTTTATTATTACTCAAATCAATCTCCTCATCTTTTGTGTTCTCATCACGAAAATAATTATATGAGGTTATGCATATATTTTTGACTATAAATTGTTATGCATATTTTGTTTTTTGAAAAATTTTAATTTAAAAATTAATATTTTAATTGACTAATATAGTCTATGGAGTACAATGTGATGTTTTGATATGTGTATAAAATGTGGAATGATTAAATCAAGCTAGTTAACATATCCCTCACCTCACTCACTTAACATTTTTATGGTGATATGTTTCAAATTTACTCTCGGTTATTTTGAAATGTATAACACATTATTGTGGACTATAGTCATGCTGCTGTGCAATAATTGTTAAAACTTACTCCTCTTGTCTAGCTGAAACTTTGTACCTTTTGACAAGCAACTTCACTTCCTGTCCTCCCTGCCCACCCCTGTAACTGTCATTCTACTCTGTATTTCTATAAATTCACTTTTAAAAGATTCTCCATATAAGTGAGATCATGTGGTATTTGTGTTTCTGTGCCTGGCTTATGTCACTCATGATAATGTACACCAGAGTCTACCATGTCATTCCAAATGACAGAATTTCATTCTTTTTTAAAGCTGAATAGTATTTCATTGTCTGTATATAGCACATTTTCTTTATATATTCATCCTTTGATGAACACTTAGGTTTATTCCATATTTTGGCTGTTGTAAATAATGCTGTAATGAATATGTGAGTGTAAATATCCCTTTGAAATACTGATTTCAATTCCTTTGGATATATTCCCAGAAAGGGGACTGCTGAATCATATGATAGTTCTATTTTAGTTTTTTTGAGGAAACTTCATACCATTTTCCATAATGGCTGTACTAATTTACATTCTCACCAGCAGTATAAAAGCATTCCGTTTTCTCCTCATACTCTCCAACACTTGTTGTCTTTCTTCTTTTTGATAAAAGCCATTCTAACAGGTAAGGCGATATGATATATCATTGTGGTGGTTTTGATTTGTATTTTCCTAATGATTTGTGATGATGAGCATATTTTGTAAATCTGTGGGCCACTTGTATGTCTTTTTTTGAGAAGTATCGTTCAGATCCTTTGCTCACTCTTTTTTTTTTTTTTTTTCGAGATGGAGTTTCACTCTTGTTGCCCAGGCTGGAGTACAATGGTACGATCTCGGCTCACTGCAACCTCCGCCTCCTGGATTCAAATGATTCTTCTGCCTCGGCCTTCTGAGCAGCTGGGACTACAGGCATGCCCTACTATGCCTGGCTAATTTTTTTTTTTTTGTATTTTTAATAGAGACAGAGTTTCACCATTTTGGGCAGGCTAGTCTCGAATTCCTGACCTCAGGTGATTCACCTGCCTCAGCCTCCCAAAGTGCTGGCATTACAGGTGTGAGCTACTGTGCCCAGCTTCTTTGCTCACATTTAAATTGGGTTGTTTTCTTGCTATTGAGTTGTTTGAGTTTCTTACATATTTTGGATATTAACCCTTTATTAGATGTATGCATTGCAAATATTTTTTGTGATAACACAATTTTCTTATTAAAAATAATTTAGAGCATCAGTATCATATACACAATTGTCATCAACTCAACTTTGCCTCCAATATATTTCTATACAATACTGAACATTATTTAGCTTAAAACTATTTTGTTGGCTTTAAATAATAGACTATGATTTTTAGTTAGTTAAGTGAGATATATAGTTTCATAGACACATATTATGTGTAAAATTGTTAGAAACATCGGCAATGTCACCCTTTAGGGGAAAAACTACTGAAAAAGCCAAAGTCCATCCTCTTCTCCTCTCTTATTACTCCAAATCAAACTAACATAGGATAAACATCCAGTATCCTAGTAGCTTCTCCTAAACCTAAAGGCAAAAAAGGTGTCTTCTATTCAACCACAGAAAAATGCCAGTAAAATAATTTCTCTTCATCCCCCAACTCATCACTGAGAAAGCAAATTCACACAATATTGTTACCATATATGTGGCAACTATGATTCTGATTTAGGTCCTAGCTTTGCTTTCCTTTGGTGCAGCTGCTGTTTGATTACCAACAAGAAACTGAGCAATCTGGCTAGAGGGATTCTAGTACCTTCTTTCAAGTGTCAGCATGGAGATAAAACAGAAAATAGCGACAACTGTCATCTTAGAACCTTTTTAGTGTAGTCGGGATTCATGGTATATTAGTCTGTTCTCACACTGCTAATAAAGACATACCTGAGACTGGGTAATTTATAAAGGAAAGATATTTAATTGACTGACAGTTCTGCAGGGCTGGGGATGCCTCAGGAAACTTAAAATCATGTCAGAAGGGGAAGAAATCACATCCTTCACATGGCTGCAGCAAGGAGAAGTGCAGAGGAAGTAGGGGAAAAGTCCCTTATAAAACCATCAGAACTGCTGGGCACGGTGGCTCCTACCTGTAATCCAAGCACTTTGGGAGGTTGAGGCGGGTGGATCACGAGGTCAAGAGTTCAAGACCAGCTTGGCCAAGATTGTGAAACCCCGTATCTACTAAAAACTACAAAAAATTAGGCGGGTGTGGTGGCAGGCACCTGTAATCCCAGCTACTCGGGAGGCTGAGGCAGGAGAATTGCTTGAACCTGGCGATAGAGGTTACAGTGAGCTAAGATAGTGCCACTGCACTCCAGCCTGGGTGACAGGGTGAGACTCTGTCTCAAAACAAAAAACAAAAAGCATCAGATCTTGTGAGAACTCACTCACTGTCATGAGAACAGCATGGAGGTAACCACCCTCATGATTCAATTACCTCCCACTGCCTCCCTCCCACAACACATGAGGATTATGGGCACTACAATTCAAGATGAGATTTGAGTGGGGACATAGCCAAACCATATCACATGGCATTTCACAGGACATATGTACAGAAAATAGCAGTGTTAGCATGATCCAAGGGTGGAGTTTTTGGCTCTCAGATGTTAAAAAGTTACCTCTTGGGCACTTGCACGGGCACAGTTGAAGGATCACCAGTATCAACCAGTTTGAACTGGACAGGAGCTACCCCAAGTTCCTGAAAAACAACTGAAGCAGCTATTACCATGGTGACTTATAAATGTAATCTATAAGGTAGCCAGTGAAAGTCAACTTTCAGTATTCAGCAATGTGACCTTTAGCTACTGTGGCCTTCAGCTTCATGGAAAAATAAAATGACAAGCCAAAAAAAAAAAAAAAAAAAGTGACCAAAAGCAAGCAGAGCAGGCTGTTTGGCAGACCTGATCAGATTAACCACTTGGTTTCCTATGATCTTGTCATCTTGGTAAAAAATCAATTGACTATGTATTTATGTGTTTAGGTTCTCTGTTGTGTCCCATTGGTCCACATGTCTGTTTTTATGCCAGCACCATGCTGTTTTGATGACAACTGTTTTCTAATATATTTTGAAGTCAGTTAGTGTGATGCCTCCAGTTTTATTCTTTTTGTTCAAGATTGTTTTGTCTATCAAGGCCTTTTGTGATTCCATATGAATTTACAGATTATTTTTTCTGTTTCTGGGCAAAATGATATTGATTTTGATAGAGATTGCATTGATTCTGTAGGTCACTTTGGGTAGTCTGGGCATTTTAACAAAATTAATTATTCCAATCCACGAACATGGGATATATTTGCACTTATTTTTGTTTTCTTCAGTTTCTTTCATCAATGTTTTATGGTTTTCAGTATACATGTCTTGTACCTCCTTGGTTAAATTTATACCTAAGTATTTTATTTTTTATTGCTATTGTAAATGGGATTTTTTTAAATTTACTTTTTAGTTATCTTTTTATTAGTGTATAGAAATGCTACTGATTATTGTTTGTTGATTTTATATCCTGCAACTTTGATCAGTTTTTTTTGTTTTATCAGTTGTAACAGTTTTTTTCGTGAAATCTTTAGGGTTTTTTAATATAAGAACAAGTCACCAGCAAACAGAGACAATATCACTTCCTACTTTCTTATTAGGATGTCTTTTATTTCTTTCTCTGCCTGATTGCTTTGTCTAGAACTTCCAAAATTATGTTGAAAAGAAGTGGTGAAAGTGGACATCTTTGTCTTGTCCCTGATTTTAGAGGAAAAGTGTTAGATTTTTCTTCATTGAGTATGGTGTTAGCTATGGGTTTGTCATATATAGCTTTTACTGTGTTGAGGTACATTTCCTCTATAACTCTTCTGTTGAGAGTGTCTATCATGAAAGGGTGTTGAATTTTGTCAGATGCTTTCTCTGCATCTATAGATATGATCATATGGTTTTTATCCTTCATTTTGGTAATGTGATGAATCATATTTATTAATTTGTGTATATTGAACCATTCTTGCATCCCAGGAATAAATCTCACTTATTCATGATGAATGATTCTTTTAATATATTGTTGAATTCAGTTTGCTGGTATGTTGCTAAGGATTTTATGTCAATGTTCATTGGGGATATTGACCTGTAATTGTCTTTTTTTTGTACTATCCTTATCTGGCTTTGTTATCAGGATAATCCTAGCTTTGTAAAAGGAGTTTAAAAGTATTCCCTCTTCCTTAATTTTTTTGGAAGAGATTGAGAAGGATTGGGATTTGTCCTTTTTTAAATGTTTGGTAGACTTCAGCTATGATGCTATCCAGTCCTGGGCTCTTTGAAGGGACTTTTTATTATTCATTCAATATCCTTACTCATCATTGATCTGTTCTGGTTTTGTTTCATGATTCAGTCTTGGTAGGTTATATGTGTGCAGGAATTTATCCATTTCTTCTAGATTATACAATTTTGTGTTGCATAATTTTTCATAATCATTTATTCTTCTTTGTATTTCTGTGGTGTGAGGCGTAACATTTCCACTTTCATTTCTGATTTTATTTGAGTCTTTTTTTCTTAGTCTAGCTAACTATATGTCGATTTTATTTATTTTTAAAAAACCTTCATAGTTTTATTGAATTTTAAAATTGTTTTCGTAGTCTATTTCATTTTTTTCTTCTGTGATCTTTGCTATATTCTTCCGTCTGCTAACTTTGGGCTTAGTCTGTTCTTCTTTCTCTAGTTTCTTGAGGTATGAATTAGGCTGCTTATTTGAGATCTTTTTGATGTTGATGTTTATTGCTGTAAGTTTCCCTCTGAGGACTGCTTTCACTGGATCCTATAAGTTTTAGTATGTTGTGGTTCTGTGTTTGTCATAAAGTCCCTTTTGATTTCTTCTGTGACCATTGGCTGTTTAGGAGCATGTTGTTTAATCTGGCATATTGTGAATTTCCCAAGATTTCTTCTGTTATTGATTTATAGTTTCATACCATTGTGATCATAAAAGATACTTGACATGATTTCAGTCCTCTTAAATTCTTTAAGACTTGCTTTGATGCATATGTGAATTAGCTTGATTTAGCCATCTCACAGGCATACGTATTTCAACATGTCAAGTATATGAAATTTTCATTTGTCAATTTAAAAAAAGACAACTAACATAAATAAATAAATAAATAAATAAATAAATAAATAAATAAATCTTGTAACAAAGTTAGATTTGCTTGGGAGCCTCAGGCTCCTGAAGGAGTATTGTATTTAAAGTACTTGACACATTGTTGGTGGAGGGTAGCTAGGGTAAATTTTAGTAAAGTACTGAAATAATTCAAAATCCAGTTTACATAGAGTAGCTTAAATATTATTTTCTTTTTTGGCAAGAAATTGAATTAGTTGTGAGGCTTTGGGTAACATTTCTCAAAGTAGCTTTTACAAAACATTATTACCACTAGGTGTTTTGCATAAAACAGGTTTCTATTTCCAAATGAATTTGCAAAACATTGTTTATTAGTTATCCCTGGTTTTGGAGATTCACACTGAATATTATAGTATATTAATGCAGAGAAGTTGGTGAATAAAGGAAACACATTAACTCTTGCTTAACTTGTTGTTTTTCAAACTTGACTGAAGAATTATGTAGAATCTATAAATATCCTGCGGAGCTGAGATTTCACAGAATACAGTTTGGTAAATATTGACCCAGAAGAAAGTCAGATATACTTTTATTCACACCTACTTACCTAGGACTTTTCTTTATTCTGCCATGGATTCCCTCACTGATATATGATTCCTAATATATTAGATGCAGGAAAAATGAACACATTTAAACTGAGATGAAGGTTTTAGGTGCTCTTTTCAGGGTTTTCAGTGGTTTACATGATGCTAAAGTCAATGGCCACTTCTCAGTACTTTTTGTATCAGCAGCATTTGACACAAATGATCCCTCCTTTCTCTCTGAAACACTTTCTTCGCTTAGTTTTCCTGGTTTTCTTCTAGTCACATTGGCTGCTGCTTCTTGGTATTTTTTGCTGGCAGCTTCTTATCTATCTAACCTCTGAATTTTGGACCATCTCAGGAATCAGTTCTTGTTTCTTTTCTCTATCTATATTTACTCCCTTAGTGACATCATCCAAATTCTGATTTCATATTTGCTGACTCCAAAAGCATATATTCAACCTAGACCTCTCCCTTCAAATCCAGACTGATTAACCAAATGTTTAATTGACATCTTAACTTTGATATTTAATAAGTCCAAAATAAACTTCTGATTTCCTGACAAAATGTTCTCCTCTGTAGATGTGCCTTTCTTAGTTAATATAACTCCATCTTCTTCATCCTTTCAGTTACTCAAGTCAAAAATGTTAGGTGTCATTCTTGACTTCTTTGAAGTCTTACAGCCTTCTTTGAACCCCGTTACCAATTTGCTAGCAGATCCCATTGGCTGTGCTTTCCAAAAATATCTAAAACCTGTCTACTTTCTATCACCCCCACTCTATCACCCTGCTCCAAGCACCTCTGTCTCTTTCTTTTCTGGATTATTATAATACCTTCTCAAATGGTTTCTCTTTTTCTGCTCTTTCCTTCCTATAGACTATTCCCACCATTGTTTCCAGATAAATCTTTAAAAATGTCAGATAATGTCATTTTTAAAATAAAAAACTGTGGTTATCGTGAACTTTTTCAGAGTAGAAGTCAAAGTCTTCTGTAGTCAATCAAACCCTATCTGATATAGGTCTCCATTACTTTTTTTTTTGTTTCATCTGCTACTTCCTTGTAACTCACTTATTTTGCTGAAGCTGTTTGTCAGTCTTCTTTATATTTCTTAAATATTATAAATATTCTTTATATTATTATCAACTTGAAGTCTATGCTTTTGCTATTTCATTTGCCTAGGAAGCTCTTCTCCCACATATTGACACAGCTGGCTTTTCTTGCTTAAATGTCACCTTGGAGTGGCTTCCTCAGAAGACCTTATTTTAAACAATATGCTCTACCCTGGCACTGTAGTTGTCTTTCTGGATTAGCTTCTATTCATAGCACTTACTAGCTTCTAATAGAGGATGCATTTCAATTAATCACTTTGTTTATTGTCTGTCTCTCCTCATTCCATGAGAGTAAAGATTTTTTGTCTGTGATATGTCTAATACCAAGAATAGTGCTTGTCATGAGGAGTTGTTCAAATGAAGGTATTTACAGGTTATTCACTGTTTTTAAGGTCATCAGATTACCTCATGGTGTGTCATAAATTATGCAATGTTAGTATGCAGGTTTAATAATTATGCCATAAGTAATAATGGGGGATATTTCATGTCACTATCTTCACTATCTTCTAAGTGAGATTACTCGTATTTATAATCAATGAAATTGTGGTGTTTAAAGCAGTCTACTAGACTTTTACACATTTTTATTGTTAACATCTTTTTACAATACAGACTTTTTTAAGAACAGTTGTAGGTTTACAGCAAAATCAAATGGAATGTGTAGAGATTTCCCATGTACTTCCAGTCCCTACACATGCATAGCCATCTCATTATCAACATCCCCAACCAGGGTGGTATATTTGTTATAATTGATGAACTTACATTGACACATTTGTACTCATTAATTAACCTCTCTTGATCTCTCCTTCTCTGCTACCTTTCCAATGCTCTGATAACCACTATTCTACTCTCTTCCTGAGATCCACATTTTTAAGCAACCACAGGTGAGTGAGAATATGCAATAATTGTCTTTCTTTGCTTGCCTTATTTCACTTAACATAGTGACCTCCAGTTGCATCCATGTTGCTGCAAATGACATGATTTCATTATTTTTTATGGCAGAATAATATTCCTTTGTGTGTGTGTGTGTATATATATGTGTATATATATACACATATATACGCGTATATATGTGTATATATATACATATATACGCGTATATATGTATATATATACGCATATATGTGTAGTGTTAAAAAATCTATTTATTCTTTTTTTTTTTTTTTGAGACAGAATCTCACTGTGTCACCCAGGCTGGAGTGCAATGGCGTGGTCTCAGCTCACTGCAACCTCTTCCTCCCAAGTTCAAGTGATTCTCATGTCTCAGCCTCCCGAGTAGCTGGGATTACAGGCATGCACCATCATGCCTGGCTAACTTTTCTAGAGATGGGGATTTGCCATGTTGGCCAGGCTGGTCTCAAACTCCTGGCCTCAAGCAATCCACCTGCCTTGGCCTTCCAAAGTGCGGTGATTACAGATGTGAACCACCATGCCCAGCCCTATTCAATCTTTGGTGGGCACTTAGGTTGGTTCCATATTTTGGCTATTGTAGATAGTGCTGCAGTAATCATGGGAGTGCAGATCTCTTCTCGATACATTCATTTCCTTTCTTTTGGATATGTACACACTAGTGGAATTGCTGGATCATATGGTAGTTCTATTTTTAATTTTTTTGGGAACCTCCATACTGTTCTCCATAGTGGCTGTACTAATTTACAATCCCACCAATAGAGTATAAGAGTTCATTTTTCTCCATATCCTCACCAGCATCTATTTCTTGTCTTTTTGATAAAAGACATTTTAACTGGGGTAAGATGATACCACATTGTGGTTTTGATTCACATTTCCCTGATGGTTAGTGATGTTGAGCATTTTCTCATATATCCTTTGGCCATTTGCATATCTCCTTTGAGAAATGTTTATTCAGATCTTTTGCCCATTTTTAGATTGGATTATTCGTATTATTATTTGCTATTGAGTTGTTTGAACTCTTTATGTATTCTGGTTGTTAAATCATCGTTAGATGGATAGTCTTCAAATATTTTCTTCCTTTCTGTGGGCTGTCTTTTCACTTTGTTGATTATTTTCTTTGCTGGGAAGAAGCTTTAAGTTTAATCTAATTTCATTTGTCCATTTTTGTTTTGGTTGTCTATGCTTTTGAAGACCTACACAAAATATTTTTGCCCAGATCAATGTTCTGGAGTGTTTCCCCTAAGTTTTCTTCTAGTAGTTTCATAGTTTCAGGTCTTACATTTAAGTCTTTAATCCATTTTGATATGATTTTTGTTTATGATGAGAGATGGAGGTCCAGTTTTAGTCTTCTGCATCTGGATATCCAGTTTCCCCAGCACCATTTATTGAAGATACTGTCCTTTTCCCATTGTGTATTCTTGGTAGCTTTGTAAACAATGATTTGGATGTAAATGCATGGATTTATATCTGGGTTCTCTATTCTGTTCCATTGGCTTATGTGTCTATTTTCATGCCAGGACCATGCTGATTTGGTTCCTAGAACTTTGCAGTATATTTTGAAGTCAGGAAGTATGATGCCTCCATCTGTTCTTTTTGCTCAAGGTTGATTTAGCCTTTCAGGGTCTTTTGTGGCTCCACTATAAATTTTAGGGTTTTTTCTATTTGTGTGAGTAATGTCATTGGTATTTTGATAGGGATTTAATTGAACCTGTAAATTGCTTTGGGTAGTATGGTCATTTTAACAGTATTAATTCTTCCAGTTCATGACCATGGAATGTCTTTCCATTTTTTTTGGTTCTGTTTCAACTTTCAAATTCAATGTTTTAAAATTTTCTTTGGATAGAAATTTCACATTTTGGTTAAATTTATTTCTAATTTTTTTATATTCTTTTTAGCTATTGTAAATTACATAGCTTCTTGATTTCTTTTTGATTTTTCTTTTTCTATTGGTGTATATAAATGTTACTGATATGTGTAGGTTGATTTTGTATCCTGTAACTTTGCCAAATTTGTTTATCAGTCCTAACAGTTTTTTGGTATTTTTTAGGTTTTCCTAAGTATAGGATCATGTCTGTGAACAAAGCTAATTTGACTTCTTGCCTTCTGATTTGGATGTCTTTAATTCTTTCTCTTACCTAATTGTCCTCTTCAGGACTTCCAGCATAATGGTGAACAAAAGTGGGTATTGTTGTCTTGTTCTAGATCTTAGAGGAAAGGTTTCCAATTTCCCTCCATTTAATACAATGTTAGCTATAGGTTTGTTGTGTATGGCCTTTATTGTTTTGAAGTATGTTCCTTCCATACCCAGTTTGGTTGAGAGATTTTATCATAAAGAATGTGAATTATTATCAAATGATTTTTCAGCACCTATTGAAATGATCATGTGATTTTTGTTTATTCTGTTAATGTGATGTATCATGTTTATTGATTTGCATATGTCAATCCATCCTTGCATTTCTGGGATGAATCCTGCTTGATCATGGTGAATAATCTTTTTAATGTTTTGTTCCATTTGATTTGTTAGTATTTTGTTGAAGATTTTTGCATATATGTTAATCAGTGATATTGGCTGGTAGTTTTTTTTTTTTTTTTTTCCACTGAATCCTTATCTCGTTTTGGTATCAAGGTAATGCTGGCCTTGTAGAATTCGTTTGGAAGTATTCCTTCCCTGTCATTTGTTTTTTGAACAGTGTGAGTAGAATTGCTGTTAGTTCTTCTTTAAATATTTGGCAGAATTCACAGTGAAGCCATCAGGCCCTGGGATTTTCTTTGACTGAAGACATTATTACAGCCTCATCTTGTTACATGTTATTGGTTTGTTGAGGTTATTTCTTCATGGTTCAGTCATGGTAGGTTGTGAATGTCCCAGAATTTATCAATTTCTTCCAGGTTTTCCACTTTGCTGATATATAGTTGTTCATAATAGCCTCTAATGGTTCTTTATATTTCTGTCTTCTCGATTATGTCTCAGTTTTTTTGTTTACAATTTTACTTATTTGGACCCTTTCCATCTTTTTTTTTCATTAGTGCAGTTAAGAGATTTTTCATTTTGCTTATCTTTCCAAAAAACAACTTTTCATTTTGTTGATTTTCTGTATTTTTCAGATCTTAATACAATTTATTTCTGCTCTGATCTTTATTCTTTCTTTCTTTCTACTAATTTTGCATTTTTTTTTCTCGATTTTCTAGTTTCTTGTGATGCATTGTTGGGTTTATTTGAAAGTCTTTCTGCTTTTTGATGTCAGTGTTTACTAATTTTGCATTTAGTTTTTTCTTGATTTTCTAGTTTCTTGTGTTCCTCTTCTTATTAATGTCTAGTTTTCTTCCATTGTCAGAAAAGATACATGATGTGATTGCTACCTTTTTGAATTTGTTGAAATTTGTTTGGTGGCCTAAGATATGGTCTATTTTGGAGAATGTTACATGTGTTGATGAAAAGAATGTGTATTCTGCAGTACTTGGGTGAAATGTTCTGTAAATGTCAATTAGGCCTATTTGGTCAAATGTGTAGCTTAACACCAATGTTTCTTTGTTGATTTTTGTCCTGGACTCTCTATTCATTACTAAGAGTGGGCTCTTGAGATCTTCTACTATTATTACATTGTAGTCTGTCTCTCCCTTTAGATATACTTACGTTTGCTTTATATACTTTGGAGGTCTATTGTTGGGTGCATACATGTTTATAATTGTTATATCATCTCACTGAATTGTCCCCTTCATTATTATATAGTGAACATAGATATTCCTGAGTTTTTTTTCTTTTTTTTTTTCTGGTTTCCAGTTGCTTGGAATGTCTTTATCCACTCCTTCACTTTCACTCTGTGTCTTTATGGATGAAGTAGGTTTCCTGTAGACAGCCTATAGTTGGGTCTCGTTCCTTCCTCCATTCAGTCACTCTGTGCTTTTTATTTTATTATTATTATACTTTAAGTTTTAGGGTACATGTGCACAATGTACAGGTTTGTTACATATGTATACATGTGCCATGTTGGTGTGCTGCACCCATTAACTCGTCATTTAGCATTAGGTATATCTCCTAATGCTGTCCCTCTCCCTCACCCCACCCTACAACAGTCCCCAGAGTGTGATGTTCCCCTTCCTGTGTCCATGTGTTCTCATTGTTCAATTCCCACCTATGAGTGAGAACATGTGGTGTTTGGTTTTTTGTCCTAGTGATAGTTTACTGAGAATGATGATTTCCAGTTTCATCCCTGTCCCTACAAAGGACATGAACTCATCATTTTTTTATGGCTGTATAGTATTCCATGGTGTATATGTGCCACATTTTCTCAATCCAGTCTATTGTTGTTGGACATTTGGGTTGGTTCCAACTCTTTGCTATTGTGAATAGTGCCTCAATAAACATACGTGTGCATGTGTCTTTATAGCAGCATGATTTATAGTCCTTTGGGTATATACCCAGTAATGCGATGACTGGGTCAAATGGTATTTCTAGTTCTAGATCCCTGAGGAATCGCCACACTGACTTCCACAATGGTTGAACTAGTTTACAGTCCCACCAACAGTGTAAAAGTGTTCCTATTTCTCCACATCCTCTCCAGCACCTATTGTTTCCTGACTTTTTAATGATGGCCATTCTAACTGATGTGAGATGGTATCTCATTGTGGTTTTGATTTGCATTTCTCTGATGGCCAGTGATGAGCATTTTTTCATGTGTTTGTTGGCTGCATAAATGTCTTCTTTTCAGAAGTGTCTGTTCATGTCCTTTGCCCATTTTTTGATGGGGTTGTTTGTTTTTTTCTTGTAAATTTGTTTGAGTTCATTGTAGATTCTGGATATTAGCCCTTTGTCAGATGAGTAGGTTGCGAAAATTTTCTCCCATTTTATAGGTTGCCTGTTGACTCTGATGGTAGTTTCTTTTGCTATGCAGAAGCTCTTTAGTTTAACCACTCTATGCTTTTTAATTGAAGAATTGAGTCCATTTACGTTTATTGTTACTACTGATAAGGACTTATTACTGCCATTTTGTTGCTTGGTTTTTGGTTGTCTTGTAACTTCTTTTTTCCTCTCTTCCTTTCTTACTGTCTGCTTTTGTGGTTAAGTGATTTTCTCTTGCAGGACATTTTAAATAATTGTCTTTTATTTTTAATGAAGCTATTGCAGAGTTTTGGGTTGCAGTTACCATGAGGCTTACAAAATTGTCTTATAGATATCAGAAGTTATTTTAAAGAGATGACACCTTATCTTAGATCACAATGAAGAAATAGAAGCAAACAGAAAAAGAGAAAAAGAAAACCTTTTCACTTTAACTTCATCACCCTCCAACATTCGACATTATGTTGTCTCAATTTACATGCTTTTAGTTTTATCTCTTAACAAGCTGCTGTAGCTGTTATTGTTTTTGATAATTTTTGGGGGGCTTTATATTAGAGTTGTAAATGGATTGTAAACCACAGCTACAGTATTAGAGTATTGTATATTTCTCCATGTACTTACTGTTACCTGTGGGTTTTGTATCTTCACTTTTTTTTTTTGCATGTTAGTGTTTTTTTCCTTCAGATGGAGGAACTTAGCATTTCTTACAAGATGGATTTGGTGGTGGTGGTGAATTCTCTCAGCTTTTGTTTATCTGGGAATGACTACCTCTCCTTCATATTTGAATAACAGCTTTGCAGGATAGACTATTCTTAGATGCCAGTTTTCTTTCTTTCAGCACTTTGAAAATGTTGTCCCACTTTTTCCTGGCTTGTATGGTTTCCATCAAGAAGACTATTGCCAGACAAATTGGAGCTCCTTTATATGTTATTTGCTTCTTTTCTCTTGCTGTTTTAAGGATCCTCTGTTTTTCATTGACCTTTCAGAATTTGATTTTATGCCTTCAGATAGGCTTATTTGGGTCAAATTTATTTGGGGTCCTCTGATCATCCTATACCTGGATATTTATATCTCCTCCAGGTTTTGGAAAGGTTTCTGTTATTAGTACTTTGAATAAGCTTTCTACCCGTTGCTCTTGCTCAACTCCCTCTTGAACACCGGTAATTCTTGTATTTGGTATTTTGAGGTAATTTTCTGTTTTGTGTAGGCTTTCTCTTCTTTTCTTTTTCTTTTTTTTTTTTGAGACAGGGTCTCATTCTGTTGCCTAGACTTGAGTGCAGTGGCATGATCTTGGCTCACTACCACCTCTGCCTCCTGGGGTCAACAATTCTCTTGTCTCAGCATCCTGAGTAGCTGGGATTACAGGCATATATCATCATATCTGGCTAAATTTTGTATTTTTTGTAGAGACAGGGTTTCACCCTGTTGCCCAGGCAGTTCTCAAACTCCTGGGCTCAAGTGTTCCACCTGCCTCAGCTTCCTAAAGTGCTGGGATTACAGGCATGAGCTACCTCACCTAGCCTTTTCTCTTCCTTTTTATTGTTTATTCTTTTTTCTCCTATTACCATGTATTTTCAGATAGCCTGTTTTTTAAATTTTTAATTTTTATGGGTACATACTAGGTGTATATATTTATGGGTTACATGAGATATATTGTTACAGGCATACAATGCACAGTAATTACATCAGGGCATATGGGGTATCCATCACCTCAAGCATTTATCCTTTGTGATACAAACAATCCAATTATATTCTTGTAAACTTGTTTTAAAGTTTACAATTAAATTATTATTGACTATAGTCACCCTGTTGTCCTAGCAAATACTAGGTCTTATTTCAATTTTTTGTACCCCTTAGCCATCCACGCTTATCCCTCCTACCCCCAACTACCCTTCCAAGCCTCTGATAGCCATCCTTCTACTCTATCTTCTACTCTCCATCTTCATGAGTTCAGTAGTTTTAATTTTTGCCTCCTTTAGCTCTACTTCTGCTCTCTATGAGTTCAATAGTTTCAATTTTTAGCTCCCACAAATAAGTGAGAACATGTGATGTTTGTCTTTCTGTGCCTGGCTTATTTCACTTAAAATAATGACCTCCAGTTCATCTATGTTGCTACAAATAACAGGACTTTTTTTTATGGCTGAATAATACCCCATTGTGTATATGTACCAAATTTTCTCTCTCCATTCATCTGTTGATGGACATGCAGGTAGCTTCCAAATCTTGGCTATTGTGAATAGTGCTGCACTAAACATGGGAGTGTAGAGATCTCTTCAATATACTGATTTCCTTTTTTTTCAGTATATACCTAGGAGTGAGATTCAGGGATCATATGGTAGTTTTATTTATTTATTTATTTATTTTTGAGGAACCTCCAAATTGCTCTGCATACTAGTTTTACTAATTTACCTTCCCACCAACTGTGTACAAGGGTTCCCACTTCTCCACATTCTCACCAGTATTTATTATTGCCTGGCTTGGATAAAAGCCATTTTAACTGGAGTGAGATGACATCTCATTGTAGTTTTGATTTGCATTTCTCTGATGATCAGTGATGTTGAGCACCTTTTTATATACCTCTTTGCCATTTGTGTCCTCTTTTGAGAAATGCTTTAGATCTTTTACCCATTTTTCAATTATATTATTATATATTTTTTCCTATAAAGTTGTTTTATCTCATTATATATTCTGTTTATTAATCCTTTATCAGATGAAGAGTTTGCAAATATTTTTTTCTAATTCTGTAGGTCATCTCTTCATTTTGTTGATTGTTTCCTTTGCTGTGGAGAAACTTCTTAGCTTGATGTGATCCCATTTGTCTATTTGTGTTTTGGTTGCCTGTGCTTATGGGGTATTACTCAAGAAATCTTTGCCCAGTACAATGTCCTGGAGAGTTTCTCCAGTGTTTTCTTTTAGTGGTTTTAAACTTTGAGGTCCTAGATTTAAGTCATTAATCCACTTTGACTTGATCTTTCTATATGGTGAGAGAGGGGTGTAGTTTCATTCCATTGCATATGGATATCCAGTTTTCCCAACACCATTTATTGAAGAGACTTTCCTTTCCCCAATGTACATTCTTCACACCTTTGTCAAAAATGAGTTCACTACAGATGCATGAATTTATTTCTGGGTTTTCTATTCTGTTCCACTGATTTATGTGTCGGTTTTTATACAATACCATTTTGTTTTGGTTACCATACCTCTGTAGTATAATTTAAAGTCAGGTAATGTGATTCTTCCAGTTTTATTCTTTTTGCTTAGGATACCTTTGACTATTTAGGGTCTCTTGTGGTTCTATATAAATGTTAGGATAGTTTTTTCTATTTCTGGGAAGAATGTCATTGGTAATTTGAAAGGGATTGCATTAAATCTGTAGATTATTTTGGGTAGTATGGACATTTTAACAATATTGATTCTTCCAATCTATGAACATGTAATATTTTTCCTTTTTTGTCTTCTTCAATTTCTTGCATCTGTGTTTTATATTTTTCATTGTAGAGATTTTTCAATTCTTTGGTTAATTCCTAGATATTTTACTTACAGCTATTATAAATGGAATTACTTTCCTGATTTCTTTTTCAGATTGTTTGCTGTACACAAATAGATGTGCTACCGATTCTTGTCTGTTAATTTTGTATCCTGCAACTTTATTGAATTTGTTTATCAGTTCTAATAGTTTTTTGGGTAGAGCCTAGGTTTTCCTAAATATAAGATCATATCAACTGCAAAGAAGAATAACTTGACTTCTTTCTTTCCATTTGGATACCTTTGCTTTCTTTTAATTTAATTTAATTTTATTTTTTAACTTTTATTTTAAGTTCAGGGGTACATGTGCAGATTTGTTACATAGGTAAATTTGTGTCATAGGTGTTTGTTGTATAGATTATTTTGTCACCAAGGTATTAAGCCTAGTACCCATTAGTTATTTTTCATGTTTCTCTCTCTCCTCCCACCCTCTCCCCTCCAATAGGCCCCAGTGTGTGTTGTTCCCCTTTATGTGTCCATGTGTTGTCATCATTTAGCTCCCACTTATAAGTGAGAACATGTGGCATTTGGTTTTCTATTGCTGCATTAGTTTGCTAAGGATAATGGCCTCCAGATCCATTTATGTTGCTGCAGAGGACATAATCTCATTCTTTGTTATGGCTACATAGTGTTCCATGGTGTATATGTACCACATTTTCTTTATCCAGTCTGTTATCAATGGGCATTTAGGTTGATTCCATGTCTTTTCTATTGTGAATAGTGCTAGAATGAATATACATGTGCATGTGTGTTCATAATAGAACAATTTGTATTCCTTTGGGTATATACCCAATAATGGGATTGCTGGGTCAAATGATACGTCTGTCTTTAGGTCTTTGAAGATTTGCCACACTGTCTTCCACAATGGTTAAACTAATTCATACTCCCACCAATGGTGTAAAAGTGTTCCTTTTTCTCTACAACCTCACCAGCATCTGTTATTTTTGGACTTTTCAATAACAGCCATCCTGACTGGTGTGAGATTATATCTCATCATGGTTTTGATTTACATTTCTCTAATGATCAGCCATGTTGGGTTTTCTTTTTTTCCATCTAGTTGTTGGCCGCATGTATATTTTCTCTTGAAAAGTGTCTGTTCATGTCGTTTACCCACTTTTTAATAGGGTTGTTTGTTTTCCTCTTGTAAATTTGTTGAAGTACCATATAGATTCTGGGTATTAGACCTTTGTCAGATGCATAATTTGTAAAAATTTTCTCCCATTCTGTAGGTTGTTTGTTTACTATATTGATAGTAACAACATGGTTGTTTCTATGAAAGAACATAGTGCTTTATTTTGGTGTGCAGAGTTCTTTAGTTTAATTAAATCTCATTTGTTAATTTTTGCTTTTGTTGCAATTGCTTTTGGCGTCATGATTATGAAATCTTTGCCCATGCCTATGTCTCGAATGGTATTGTCTATGTTGTCTTCCAGAGTTTTTATAGTTTTAGGTTTTACATTTAAGTCCTTAATTCATCTTGAATTAATATTTGTCTATAGTGTAACGAAGGGGTCCAGGTTCAATCTTCTTCATATGGCTAGCCAGTTCTCCCAGCTCCCTTTGCCGAATAGGGAATCCTTTCCTCATTGCTTGTTTTTGTCAGGTTTCTGGAAGATCAGCTAGTAGCAGGTGTGCAGTCTTATTTCTGGGTTCTCTATTCTGTTCCATTGGCCTATGTGTCTGTTTTTTTGTATCAGTACCATGTTGTTTTGGTTACTATAGCCCTATAGTATAATTTGAAGTTGGGTAGCATGATGCCTCCAGCTTTGTTCTTTTGGCTTAGGATTGCCTTGGATATTCAGGCTCTTTTTTGGTTTCATGTGAATTTTAAAATATTTTTTTCCAGTTCTGTGAAGTATCTAAATGATAGTTTGATAGGAATAGCATTGAATCTGTAAACTGCTTTGGGCAGTATGGCCATTTTAACAATACTGATTCTTCCTATCCATGAGCATGGAATGCTTTCCATTTGTTTGTATCATCTCTGATTTCCTTTAGCAGTGGTTTATAGTTTTCTTGTAGAGATCTTTCACCTCTCTGGTTAGCTGTATTTCTAGGTATTTTATCCTTTTTAGGGCAGTTGTGAATGTGAATTAATTTTTAATTTGGCTCTCGGATTGACTGTTGCTGGTGTATAGACATGCTAGTGATTTTTGCATATTAGTTTTGCATCCTCAGACTTTGGTGAGTTTATCAACTTAAGATTTTGGGCTGAGATGATGGGGTTTTCTAGATATAGGATCATGTCTTCTGCAAACAGGGATATTTTGACTTATTCTCTTTCTATTTGAACACCTTTATTTCTTTCTCTTGCCTAATTGCCTTGGCCAGGACTTCCAATACTATGTTGAATAGGAGTGGTGAGAGAGGACGTCCTTGTTCTATGCCAGTTTTTAAGGGGAATACTTCCAACTTCTGCCCATTCAGTATGATGTTGGCTGTGGGTTTGTCATAAACAGCCCATTACTTGGAGGTATGTTTTTCCTGTAAGTAGTTTATTGGGAATTTTTTTAACATGAAGAGATGTTGGATTTTATCAAAAGCCTTTTCTGAATCCATTGAGGTAATCATGTGGTTTTTGTCTTTAGTTCTGTTTCTGTGATGAATCACATTTATTGACTTGTGTATGTTGAACCAGTCTTGCATCCCAGTGATAAAACCTACCTGATCATGGTAGATAAGCTTTTTGATGTGCTGCTGTATTAGATTTGCCAGTATTTTGTTGAGGATTTATGCATCATTGCTCATCAGGGATATTGGCCTGAAATTTTCTTTTTTGCTGTTTCTCTGCCAGGTTTTGGTATCAGGATCATGCTGGTCTTGTAGAATGAGTTAGGGAGGAGTCCCCCCTCCTCATTTTTTGGAATGTTTCAGTAGGAATGGTACAGCTCTTTGTACATCTGGTAGAATTCAGCTGTGAATCCATCTGGTCCTGGGCTTTTTGTTGTTGTTGTTTGGTGTGCTGTTTATTTTTGCCTCAATTTCAGAGCGTATTATTGGTCTGTTCAGGGATTCAATTTCTTCTGATTCAGTCTTGCCAATGCCCTTTATTTGTTTCTCTTGTCTGATTGCCATAGCCAGGATTTCCAGTACTGTGTTGAATAACAATGGTGAAAGTGGGCATCCTCAATAGGCTTTCAGTTTCTCCTCTTTCAATATGATACTAGCTATGAGTCTGACATATATAGCTTTTATTACGTTGAGGTATGTTCATTCTATATTCAGCTTTTTAAGGGTTTTTAATCATCAAGGGGTTTGAATTCTATCAAATGCTTTTTCAGCATCAGTTGAAATAATCATATGATTTTTGTCTTTCATTCTGTTGACATGATGTGTCAAATTGATGGATTTGCATATGTTGCATCATTCTTGAATCCCTGAGATAAATTCTGCTTGCTCATGATGAATGGGCTTTTCAATGTGTTGTTGAATTTGGTTTTCTAGTATTTTGTTGAGGATTTTTTCATCAATATTCATCAGAGATATTGCCTATAGATTCCTTTTTTTTATGTATCTTTTTATGGTTTGGTATGAGGGTAAGACTGGCCTCACAGAATGGATTTGGAAGTATTTCCTCCTCCTATATTTTTTCAGAATACTTTGAGTAGGACTGGTATTAGTTCCTGTTTATATGTTTGTTTTAGCATTGAAGGCACCGGGGCCCAGGCTTTTTTTAAATGGGAGACTTTTTTTATGGCTTTGATCTTGTTACTTTTTATTTACCTGTTCTGGTTTTGGATTTCTTCATGGTTCAATCTTGGTAGGCTGTGTGTTTCCAGGAATTTATTCATTTCTTCTAGATTTTCCAATTTCAAAAAACTGAAATAATATGAAGTATCTTCTCTGACCACAATGGAGTTAGAAATCAATAACAAGAGGAATTTTAGAAACTACAAAAACACATGGAAATTAAACAACATGCTCCTAAATGACCAGTAGGTCAATGAAGAAATTAAGAAGGAAATTGAAAAATTTTGTTGGCGTATCATTGCTTATAGTAGTCACTAATGATCCTTTAAATGTCTGCGGTATCAGTTGTAATGTCTCCCTTTTCATCTGTGATTTATTTGAGTCTTCTCTCTTTTTTTCTTAGTAAGCCTGACTAAAGGTTTGTCAATTTTACTTTTTTAAACATATTTTTGTCTCATTAGTCTTTTGTATTTTGTTTCTTGAAACAAATGATAATGGAAATATAACATACCAAAACCCATGCAATACGGTGAAAGTAGTGCTTAAGAGGAAAGTTTATAGCTATAAATGCCCACATGAGAAAAAGAAGAAAAACTTCAAATAAGGAAGTTATTTGAATAAATAAATTAAAGAGAATATTACACCACAGTTATCGTGTTGTCATATTCTGTGTTTTCTGTGTATTTACCATGACCAGTGAGTTTTGTATCTTTGGATGATTTCTTCTCATTAGCATCCTTTTCTTACTTATTGAAATACTTCCTTTAGCATTTCTTATAGGACAGTCTGGTGTTGATGAAATTCCTAAGCTTTTGTTTGTCTGGGAAGGTCCTTTATTTCTCCTTCATGTTTGAAGGATATTTTCACTGGATATACTATTCTAGGGTAAAAGATTTTTTCCTCCAGCACTTTAAATATGTCATGCCGTTTTCTCCTGGCCTATAAATTTTCCACTGAAAAGTCTGCTGCCAGACATATTGGACTCCATTGCATGTTATTTGTTTCTTTTCTCTTGCTGCCTTTCAGATCATTTCTTTAACATTGACCACTGGGAATTTTATTATTAGATGCCTTGAGGTAGTCTTTGGGATAAATCTGTTTGGTGTTCTGTAACCTTCATGTACTTCAATATTGATATCTTTCTCTAGGTTTGGGAATTTCCCTGTTATTATCCCTTTGAATAAACTTTCTATCACTATCTCTTTCTCCCCCTTCTCTTTAAGGCCAATAACTCTTAGATTCCCCTTTTTGAGGCTATTGTCTAGATCCTGCAGGTGTTCTTCATTATTTTTTATTCTTTTCTGTTTTGTCTTCTCTGACTGTATTTTCAAATAGCCTGTCTTCAAGCTCACCAATTCTTTTCTCTTCTTGATCAATTCTGCTATTAAAAGACTCTGACACATTCTTCAGTATGTCAGTTGCATTTTTCAACTCCAAAATTTCTGCTTGATTCTTTTAAATTATACCTGTCTCTTTGTTAAATTTATCTGATTGGATTCTGAATTCCTTCTGTTTTTTTTTGTTTGTTTGTTTCCTCTAAACAGCTATTTAAAATTATCTGTCTACAAATTCACAAGTCTTTGTTTCTCCAGGATTGGTGCCTGGTGCCTTATTTAGTTTATTTGGTGAGGTCATGTTTTCCTGGATGATCTTGATGCATTTTGGTGTTTGTCTGTGTCTGGGTATTGAAGAGTTAGTATTTACTGTAGTCTTAATCTGGGCTTGTTTGTACCCACCCTAACTTTCCAGATATTTGAATGGACTTGGGTGTTGTGATCTCAGTCATGTCTGCATTAGGGGACACCCCAAGCTCAGTAACACCATTTCTTGCAGACTTGTAGAGATACTGCCTTGGTGGTCTTGGATAAGATCCAGTACAATTCTCTGGATTACCAGGCAGAGATACTTGTTTGCTTCCCTTACTTTCTCTCAGACAAATGAGTCTCTCACTCTGTTCTGAGCTGCCTGAAGCTGGGGGTATGGTGACACAAGCACCTCGGTGGCCACCACCACTGGGACTGTGCTGGGTCAGACCTGAAGCCAGCACAGCACTGGGTCCCACCCAAGGCCCACTGTAACCACTGCCTGGATATTGGCTATATTTGCTCAGGGCTCTGGGACTCTACAAACAGAAGTTGGCAAAGCCAGCTGTGCTTGTGTCCTTCCCTTCAGGGCAGTGAGTTCCCTTAGGCCCTGGGTGATTCCAGAGGTGCCATCTGGGATCCCTGGGACTAGAGTAAAAAAACCTTAGGAATCTATCCAGTGTTCTCTTGTACTGTGGCTGAGCTGGTGCTAAAACCATGAACTGCAATTCTTCCCACCCTTCCCTCCCCTTTCCACAGGTAGAGGAACCTCACCCTGTGGCCACCACCACCATAGGCCCATGAGAAGTACTGCCAGGCTACTGTCAATGTTCACTTAAGGCCCAAGGGCTCTTCAGTCAGCTCATGGTGAATGTTCCTAGGCCTAGGACTCACCCTTCAGGGCAGTGGGCTTCCTTGTGTCTCAAGGCAGGTCCAGAAATGCCATTGAAGAGCCAAGGCCTGGAATTGCAACTGCTAGAGCCCAATTGTTGCTCTACCCCCCTGTGGCTGAGCTAAGGTGCAAGACAGAATTCCTTTTAGATTACCTCTGCTTAACTTTTCTTTTTTTTTTCAATGAAGTTGAAAAGTTTATTCTGCCAAGGTTATGGACGTGACACAGCCTGTGGAGGTCCTGAGGACATGTTCCCAAGATGGTTGGGGTACAGCTTGCTTTTATACATTGTTGGGAGTTGTGAGACATCAGACAATATGTTTAAGACGTACATTGGTTTTGTCCAGAAAGCTGAGAGGACTTGAAGCATGGGAGGGGGCTTCCAGGTCATAAGTAGATAAGGCAAATGATTGCATTATTTTGAGTATCTGATTAGCCTTTTTCTGAATACACAATTTACATGTGAGAGGAGGGTAAAAGAATCTTCACTTATGCCTTAGTCTGGCTTAGTGAAATGATAGGGCAGAAGAAGCAATGAGATGTGCATTTGTCTCAGGTGAACAGAGAGATGGCATTGTGTTCTGTTCATCCTTTGCCCACAAGGAAATTCCCTAAGGGCAAATGGTGAGGGAGGTATGTAGCTTCCTTATCTTTGTAGCCATCTTATTTAGTAATAAATTGGGAGCAAGTTTGCTTGATGCAGTTCCCAGCTGTCTTCCCTTTGGATTAGTGAAAATTTATTTTATTTCATACCATAAACTTGCTCTGTGATTTAGTTGGTGTTAGTGTGATATTTGAGAATATAGCATTTGGGATTTGAAGATAATTAGCTAAGCTAGCGAGAAATTCCTAAAATAATTCTAAAAAGGAAATAAATAAATCCCTTTTCTTTATTATTGCTTCCTGGTCCTCTGCTTTTCTCAGGCAGGAGGAATTTAGTCCTGTAGTCACTGCAGCTGGGAATGTGCTGAGTCTCACCTGAAGCCAGCAAGTCTCAGAGTCTCTCCCAAGGCCTACAACGTATTATGTGGATATTACTGCTGGTTATTCAAGGACCAAGGGCTCTTTAGTCAGCAGGTGATTGTTCCTTTCTTTCAAGGCAGTGGGTTCCCTTCTGGCTCATAGTGTGTCTAGAAATGTTGTCTGTGAGCTTGGGCCTGGAAAGGGGGCCTCACAACCCTGACTGGTGCCCTATCCTACTGTGGTGAGCTGATACCCAATATGCAAGACAAAGTCTTCTTAGTCTTCCTTCTCCTCTCCTCAAGTGGAAGAAAAGGGTCTTTTTTGGCGGCTGTGGGCTGTACAGCCTGGGGTTGGGAGAGACGTGGCACAAGCACTCCCTTAACCATCTCAGCTGTATCTTAGTAGGTTGTGTGTCCCCCCCATGTCCACTGGCTCTGAGTCCAGTTCAAGAGGAGGACTCATGTAGTAGTTACAGTCTTTGTTGCCTAGGCTACCTTTTAAATTTATTTAGAGCCCTAGAGCACTTTAGCCTGTGGTGGTGAGGCTTGCCGGAACTCACATTCTGACCATTGGGATGGGTGATTCCCTTCTGGCTAGGGCTGGTTTTAATACGCCCTCTGTGCGTGGGTATCATCTGAGTTCAGTCCGGTGTTGCTTTCTGCTCTGATAGGGCAGCACTGAGTTCAACACAGTGTCTCACAATTGCTGCACTCTCCCTCTCCCAAGTGCACAGATTCTCTCTCCATGCCAAATGGCTGCTGCCAGGAAATGGGGGCGAGGTGGCATCAGCAATTCAAGACTGTTTTTCTACCTCTTAAGTGCCTCTTTCAGTTATATGTTAAAACCAGGTACTGGGAGTGCTCACTTCATTTTTGGTACTTATGAAGGTACTTTTTTTGTGTGCATGTAGATATTTGATAAATTTTGTGTTTCTGATCAGTGGAGCCTTCTATTAGGCTATCTTGCTCTGTCCCCCTCAACAGCTTGTTTTCAAGTTCACTGATTCTTTCCTCTGCTTGATTCATTCTGCTGTTGAGTGCCCCTAATGAGCTTTTCAGTTAAACAAATGGATTTCTCAGTTCCAAGATTTCTGTTTGATTTTTTTACATTACTATTATTATTATTTTTTGAGATGGAGTCTTGCTTTGTCACCCAGGCTGGGGTGCATGGTGCAATCTCAGCTCACTGCATCCTCTGCCTCCCAGGTTCAAGCGATTCTCCTGCCTCAGGCTCTCGAGTAACTGGGATTACAGGCGCCTGCCATCATGCCTGGCTAATTTTTGTGTTTTTAGTAGAGATAGGGTTTCACCATGTTGGTTGGCCAGGCTGGTCTTGAACTCTTGACCTCAGGTGATCCACCCACCTCGGCCTCCCAAAGTGCTGGGATTACAGGCGTGAGCCACTGTACCCAGCCCATTATTTTAATCTCTGTTAAATTTCTCTGACTAATTTCTGAATTGCTGTTCTGTATTATGTTAGAGATCATTAAGTTTCCTTAAAACTTTTTTTTTTTTTTGAATTCTTGGTCAGAGTTCACATGTCTCTATCTTCTTAGGATCAGTTACTGGTTTCTTGCTTTGTCTGTTTTAGGAGGTCTTGGTTTTGTTTGCCATTGTTTCTTGTGGATGTACATTTGTGTATTCATTGAAAGATTAGTGATTCCAGTTTACTCTGTTTGGCTTGGTTTGTTTTTTATTGACTATGCTTGCCTTGAGATTTTTTTTGTAATTTATCTGTTGATTGTTTTTACTTTCTGCTCGGTCACTTCCTCCTTCATAGCGCAGATGGCACCTTATGCCCAGGTTTGTCTTGGTTCTAGTATAGTTAATAATCAGAGTACTTCCTGTCCCAAATGGAGGAGGTTCTAATTGTGATATCCCAGTAGTGTGGGAAGGCTGGCTAGAAGTTTGTGTCCAGGGACTTGTGTAACAAGCCTCCTATAGTGTGGTGCCACTGAACAGTCACTCTGATCTGGCATCTCCTTTGATTGAGTTACAGAGCAGAGTTTCTAGGGCTAGAGGATGGTAGTTCTGTCTCCCTACTTTGATTATTCTCAGGGATATTTCTCCTTTCAGGCATTCCTGATGCTTCCCACGAGTTAAGGTGAAGACAGATCTCTTGCTAGGCAACCCAAGATGGTGGGGAAGCTGGTTGTCTAACTCAGTATCATTTTTCCAGTGTAGAAATAGAATTGGGGGGGGACTTTTTTGCACACTTGGTGTCAGCAGATTGGGGGTAGGAGCATTGTGGATGTGGGAGTCTGATTCTCTTACTGTCTGCTCAGAATTTTTTCACTCTTCTGTAACTGTGGGACTTGTGTTATCCTTATATTTGAGTTCTGTGATATTGCTAGTTATAATCTTGTGCTATACATTTGTTTTTGGTTTTTCTGGGAGGGGGTGGGGGAGACTGAAGCCAGTTTGCTTCTATATTGTCATTGGAATTGGGTGTTATTAAATGCCTGGAATTAACCACTTGACAATATTGTCTTCCTATCCATAGACATGGAACATCTCTCCAGTTATTTAGTTCTTTTTTCCTCTCATCAGAGTTTTGTAGTGTTCCTCATATAGATCTTATACATCCTATACACATTTTGTTAGTTTTATACCCATTTCAGTACATGGCATTGTGTTTCTAATTTCAAATTCCAGTTCTTCATTGCTAGCACTGTAGTCTCCTCTTATCTACAGTTTCACTTTCTGTGGCTATAGTTACCTGTAGCCAACTATGGACTGTAAATATTAAATGGAAAATTCCAGGCCGGGCGCGGTGGCTCACGCTTGTAATCCCAGCACTTTGGGAGGCCGAGGCGGGCGGATCACGAGGTCAGGAGATCGAGACCACGGTGAAACCCCGTCTCTACTAAAAAATACAAAAAATTAGCCGGGCGCGGTGGCGGGCGCCTGTAGTCCCAGCTACTCGGAGGCTGAGGCAGGAGAATGGCGTGAACCCGGGAGGCGGAGCTTGCAGTGAGCCGAGATTGCGCCACTGCACTCCAGCCCGGGCGACAGAGCGAGACTCTGTCTCAAAAAAAAAAAAAAAAAAAAAAAAAAAAAAAAAAAAAAATAAATGGAAAATTCCAGAAATAAATAATTCATAAGTTTTAAATTGTGAAGTGTTCTAAGTAGCATAATGAAATTTTGCACCATCCCACTCCATCCCTTCTGGGATGTGAATCATCCCTTTGTCCAGCGTATTCACACCGGACTCCCTGCCCTTTCGTCATGGACATAGTCTGCTTCTGACTTCCAAGCATCAACACTGTCATGGCTTGATGATCTAGGATCACGTGAAGCAGATGATCCTCCTTCTGATGTCTTGTCAGAAGGTCAGTAGTAGCCTAATGCTATATCACAATACCTATATCATTCACATCACTTCATCTCATCCTGTAGGCATTTTATTATCTCGTATCTTCACAGGAAGAAGAAGGGTGAGTACAGACAATGAGATATTTTGAGATAGAGATACCACATGTACCCCATATAACTTTTATTTCAGCATAGTGTTATAATTGTTCTATTTTATTATTGGTTATTGTTGTTAATTTTTTACTACAACTTATTTATAAATTAAACTCTCTCATAGATGTGTATATATAGGAAAAAAACAGTACATATAGGTTTTAGTACAATGGTTTTAGGCATCCACTAGTACTTTTAGAATGTATTCCCCACAGATAAAGGGGGACTACTGTGTATAGACAAGTGATTGACTTTCACATATTAACCTTACAACCTTGCTATAATTATTTCCATTCTTGCTCATTATTTACACTCATATCTTCATAAGATTTGTGAACATCAAAGGTGTTATTATAGGTAATTGTCAGTAGTTTTTCAACTCCTACTTCATAATCTCTAATGGTCCCACTGAAGTGTTTTCCCAAGAAGTGCTGTGGGGAAAATATATGCCAGAGGTATCAGTGATAAAAGATTGGAACTAACTTAATGATTACAGAATTCCCTAAGAGTGTAAAAAGGCAAATATAATTCATAAAGATCTCTGCTCTTTAAAAGAAAGTGCACATACATTCATATCATTTGTTTTAATGTTTTATTTTTATTTTGCTCGGAATAGTTGGTTTTCTATATCATGCTGATTTAAAAATGCATACACTTTTTTTACTCTATTGTTCAAGCATCCTACTTCATGTAAATCTGATGCTTTAAAATATTAAATGATAAAAAAATCAATCAATGGAAAGTAATCAATATTATTGGTCTTTAAAAAATTTACAAAGGAACCTACCACAGGATTAGTTTTTAGTAATAATTCATATTAGTGATTTCAAAACATCACGGATTTTGATTTTCAAAATCAGTACTTATTTACCCCAATAAGGAATAAAGCTATTTAAGAAAATGCAGGGGAAAAATATCAGGATTTCTTTTTAGTCCTTTGCCGTGACTATGAATGAATTAAAAAATTATTTCAGTTAGGAATAACAATATGTATTTTTATAAAGTAGGCCAGTGTGCCTACACCAGCTAAAAATAATATTTAAGTTAGCATGTTATTTACCTAAGATTCATCATATCATTGCATTTCCCCCATATTGTAAGGCATTTTTTCCTTCCTACTTCAGAATTTTTTTTAGAATGTAGTGCTACCCGGATTACAGAGAAATTTTGTATAACAAAAGCTTCTAAAATTTTTTATCATTTGTAAGTAAATACTGGCATAAGTAAATGCAGTGTATGATAAAATGCATTCTCTTAACATACAGTCTTGCAAGTGTAGGAAACTTTACTACTCAGAGAACAATATTTAAATATGAAAATGGAATAACATTCTTATGAATTAATTTTAAAACTTTTTGTGTTTATTTTTAGGAAACCGTGAGTTTGATTTTGGTGTGGATATTTTGGAAGAGTACATGAAACAAATGCATTTTACGTGGTTTCTCAGTAATGTCTATGACAGATTTGCTTCTGAACCTCTTGGACATGGTGCAGTAAAAAAAAAAAAAAGAGTTAATTGGAACAATATAAAAGTTGGCTTAATGGGATTAATTGAAGAAGATTGGCCAGATACATTGGCTATAGATAATAAGTCAAAAATAAACCATAAAGATTATGTTGAAGTTGCTAATAAAAGGAAGGGAAGTAGAACTTAAAGAAGAAGTATCAGATCTAGTTATTGCAATAACTCATATGAAATGGGGAAATGATACAAGGCTTGCCCAAAGAGCAGAAGGGGTCAGTTTGATTCCTGGAGGCCAAGACCATGATTATGGAATAAGTAAGGTGAATGAAACTTGGATTGTCAAAAGTGGATCCGATTTTAAAAACTTAACAAAAATAAATATAAGACTTTTTGGTGCGTATTTCCAATATGTATCTGAGAAAGTGGACATTTTGAATTATTTGGAAGAAGATTCATATATTAAAGCAATAGTAAAAGATTTTACTCAAAACATACAGGTACATGAATATTGCTTATATTATTTAGCAAAGTACAGATTGATCACGTTCACATTTATTGGACA
This sequence comes from Symphalangus syndactylus, assembly GCF_028878055.3. Lineage (NCBI taxonomy): Eukaryota > Metazoa > Chordata > Mammalia > Primates > Hylobatidae > Symphalangus > Symphalangus syndactylus. The sequence goes on from NC_072440.2 coordinate 35,270,334, forward strand.
ATACATTAACATGGTGGCATATGATTAATGACTAATCGACACTGTAGAAGGCATATTTAATCACAATAAATTATTGTAGTTTTAGATTTATTGGATTTTAATTTTCATATTCAACTTATACTTCATTTTGGCTTTATAAGTAACAGGAATTTAGATCTACTTTAATGTTTGAACTTACATTAACTATCATTATGAAAATATTTTTAAACAAACTCTGCAATTATTTATTTCTTGAATAAAGGGATTAGTACTCAAATTTAAGAAGTACTGGGTTAACAATGGAAAAGGTGAATTTTACATCAGCCTGTAATGAGAAAATGCACTTTTTCTTGCCTTCTCTCCTTAACTACCTGAAATGTTGAGTGGTTTGTAATCATGCCACTTAAAACTTTTATACGCATTTGAAGCCTTGAGGTTTGTCTTTTTTCCAGGCAACCCTACACATTGGAAAATCAATATGTGTGTGTGTGTGTGTGTGTGTGCGTGCGCGTGCGTGTGTATGTGTGTGTGTGACATTTTTAAGAACTGATGGGCAATATGAGCCATGTTCTATTTATATTTATTCATGCATTATCTCATATAACTTCTGGTGTCTCTGTTAGTTCTGTGGGAATGGAGCATTCTGTTTTGATTAGGGTCTAAGTATTAATGGATGGCTTCATGTTTGGACCAGCTTGGTATCATGAATATTAGATATTTTATAACAGTTTTCTGGTTCCTGAAAGTATAGATGGGGGCTCCTAAAATCTATGATAGCCTGGCTCATTAAATGGCTCTGAAAAGTAAATGATTGTTGAAATATACAGTATTTTGGTATCCCTTTCATATTTGGTACTTTCATATTTGGAGAGGAAGAATTACAGTAAATTTATCTGATTTTGACGTGGAGGTGAATAAATGATCAAGAGGAGAAAAAATAATTGAAAAATGAGAAATGTTGGTTTTTAGATAACTTTTTCTTTTTTAATATATTTTTTGTTTTTATTTTTATTTTATTTTTATTATACTTTAGGGTACATGTGTAGAACGTGCAGTTTTGTTACATAGGTATATACTTGCCTTGGTGGTTTGCTGCACCCATCAACCCCTCACCTACATTAGATATTTCTCTTAATGATATTTTTCCCTCCCCTAGCCCCCCGCCCCCCAACAGGCCCCAGTGTGTGATGTTCCTCTCCCTGTGTCCGTGTGTTCTCATTGTTCAACTCTCACTTATGAGTGAGAACATGAAGTGTTTGGTTTTCTGATCTTGTGATAGTTTGCTGAGAATGATGGTTTCCAGCTTCATCCATGTCCCTGCCAAGGACATGAACTCATCCTTTTTTTATGGCTGCATAGTATTCCATGGTGTATATGTGCCACATTTTCTTAATCAAGTCTATCATTGATGGACAATTGGGTTGGTTCCAAGTCTTTGATAGCAAAGTGTGAATAGTGCCACAATAAACATAATGTGTGCATGTGTCTTCATCATAGAATGATTTATAATCCTTTGGGTATATGCCCAGTAATGGGATTGCTGGGTCAAATGGTATTTCTAGTTCTAGATCCTTGAGGAGTCGCTGCACTGTCTTCCATAATGGTTGAACTAATTTACGCTCCCGCCAACAGTGTAAAAGCATTCCTATTTCTCCACATCCTCTCCAGCATCTGTTGTTTCCTGACTTTTTAATGATCACCATTCTAACTGACATGAGATGGTATCTCATTGTGGTTTTGATTTGCATGTCTCTAATGAGCAGTGATGATGAGCATTTTTTCATAAGTTTGTTGGCTGCATAAATGTCTTCTTTTGAGAAGCATCTGTTCATATCCTTTGCCCAGTTTTTGATGGGGTTGTTTGCTTTTTTCTTGTAAATTTGTTTAAGTTCTTTGTAAATTCTGGGTACTAACCTTTTCTCAGATGGATAGATTGCAAACATTTTCTCCCATTCTGTAGGTGGCCTGTACACTCTGCTGATAGTTTCTTTTGCTCTGCAGAGGCTCTTTAGTTTAATTAGATCCCATTTGTCAATTTTGACTTTTGTTGCCATTGCTTTTGGTGTTTTAGACATGAAGTCTTTGCCCATGCCTATGTCCTGAATGATATTGCCTAGGTTTTCTTCTAGGATTTTTATGGTCCTATGTTTTACCTTTAAGTCTTTGATCCATCTTGAGATGATTTTTGTATAAGGTGTAAGGAAGTGGTCCAGTTACAGTTTTCTACATATGCTAGCCAGTTTTCCCAACACCATTTATTAAATAGGGAATCTTTTCCCCATTGCTCGTGTGTGTCAGGTTTGTCAGAGATCAGATGGTTGTAGATGTGTGATGTTATTTCAGAGGCCTCCATTTGTTCCATTGGTCTGTATATCTGTTTTTGTACCAGTACCGTGCGGTTTTTGTTACTGTAGCCTTGTAGTATAGTTTAAAGTCATTTAGCGTGATGCCTCCAGCTTTGTTCTTCTTGCTCATGATTGTATTGGCTATCTGGGCTCTTTATTGGTTCCATATGAAGTTTAAAGTAGTTTTTTCCAATTCTGTGAAGAAAGTCATTGGTAGCTTGATGGGGATAGCATTGAATCTATAAGTTACTTTGGACAGTATGGCCATTTCACGATATTGATTCTTCCTATCCATGAGCATGGGATGTTTTTCTATTTGTTTGTGTCCTCTCTTGTGTGCTTGAGCAGTGGTTTGTAGTTCTCCTTGAAGAGGTCCTTCATATCCCTTGTAAGTTGTATTCTTAGGTATTTTATTCTCTTTGAAGCAATTGTGAATGGGAGTTCACTCACATGTGGGAGTTTATTTGCATAGAAGTGTTTCTAATATTCTCTAATGGTAGTTTGTATTTCTGTGGGATTGGTGGTGATATCCCCTTTATTATTTTTTTTGCATCTATTTGATTATTCTATTTTTTCTTCTTTATTAGTCTAGCTAGTGGTCTATCTATTTTGTTGATGTTTTCAAAAAATCAGCTCCTGGATTCATTGATTTTTGGAAGGGTTTTTTGTGTCTCTATCCCCTTCATTTCTGCTCTGATCTTAGTTATTTCATGTCTTCTTCTAGCTTTTGAATTTGTTTGCTGTTGCTTCTCTAGTTCTTTTAATTTTGTTGTTAAGGTGTCAATTTTAGATATTTCCTGCTTTCTCTTGTAGGCATTTAGTGCTATAAATTTCCCTCTACACACTGCTTTAAATGTGTCCCAGAGACTCTGGTACGTTGTGTCTTCATTCTCATTCATTTCAAAGAGCATTTTTATTTCTGCCTTCATTTCATTATTTACCCGGTAGTCATTCAGGAGCAGGTTGTTCAGTTTCCATGTAGTTGTGTGGTTTTGAGTGAGTTTCTTAATCCTGAGTTCTAATTTGATTGCGCTGTGGTCTGAGAGACTGTTACAATTTCTCTTCTTTTGCATTTGTTGAGGTGTGTTTTACTTCCAATTATGTGGTCAATTTTAGAATAAGTGCAATTAGGTGCTGAGAAGAATGTATATTCTATTGATTTGGGATGGAGAGTTCTGTAGATGTCTATTAGGTCTGCTTGGTCCAGAGCTGAGTTCAAGTCCTGAATATCCTTGTTAATTTTCTGTCTTGTTGGTCTGTCTAATATTGACAGTGGGGTGTTAAAATCTCCCACTATTATTGTGTGGGAGTCTAAGTCTCTTTGTATGTCTCTAAGAACTTGCTTTATGAATCTGGGTGCTCCAGTATTAGGTACATATATATTTAGGATAGTTAGCTCTTCTTGCTGCATTGTTCCCTTTACCATTATGCAATGCCCTTCTTTGTCTCTTTTGATCTTTGTTGGTTAAAGTCTGTTTTATCAGTGATTAGGATTGCAAATCCTGCTTCTTTTTGCTTTCCATTTGCTTGGTAAATATTCCTTCATCCCTTTATTTTGAGCCCATGTGTGTCTCTGAACCTGAGATGGGTCTCCTGAATACAGCACACCAATGGGTCTTGACTCTTTATCCAATTTGCCAGTCTGTGTCTTTTAATTGGGGGCATTTAGCCCATTTACATTTAAGGTTAATATTGTAGTGTGTGAATTTGATCCTGTCATTATGATGCTAGCTGGTTATTTTGTCATTAGTTGATGCAGTTTTTTCATAGTGTCAATGGTCTTTACAATTTGATATGTTTTTGCAGTGGCTGGTACCAGTTGTTCCTTTCCATGTTTAGTCCCTCCTTCAGGAGCTCTTGTAAGGCAGGTCTGGTGGTGACAAAAATCCCTTAGCGTTTGCTTGTCTGTAAAGAATTTTATTTCTCCTTCGCTTATGAAGCTTAGTTTGGCTGGATATGAAATTCTGGGTTGAAAATTCTTTTCTTTCAGAACATTGAATATTGGCCCCCACTCTCTTCTGGCTTGTATGGTTTCTGCAGAGAGATCTGCTGTTACTCTGATGGGCTTCCCTTTGTGGGTAATCCAACATTTCTCTCTGGCTGCCCTTAACCTTTTTTCCTTCATTTCAACCTTGGTGAACCTGATGATTTTGTGTCTTAGGGTTGCTCTTCTTGAGGAGTATCTTTGTGGTGCTCTCTGTATTTCTTGAATTTGAATGTTGGCCTCTCTTGCTAGTTTGGGGAAATTCTCCTGGATAATACCCTGAAGAGTGTTTTCCAACTTGGTTCCATTCTCCCCATCACTTTCAGGTACACCAATCAAATGTAGATTTGGTCTTTTCACATAGTCCCATATTTCTTGGAGGCTTTGTTCATTCCTTTTTACTTTTTTTCTCTAATCTTGTCTTCTCTCTTTATTCCATTAAGTTGATCTTCAATCACTGATATCCTTTCTTCCACTTGATCGATTCGGCTATTGATACTTGAGTATTCTTCATGAAGTTCTTGTGCTGTGGTCAGGTCATTTATGTTTTTCTCTACATTGGTTACTCTAGTTAGGAATTCAACTAATCTTTTTTCAAGGTTCTTAGCTTTCTTGCATTGGGTTAGAATATGCTCCTTCAGCTTGGAGGAGTTTGTTATTACCCATCTTCTGAAGCCTGCTTCTGTCAGTTTGTCAAACTCATTCTCTGTCCAGTTTTGTTCCCTTGCTGGTGAGGAGTTGTGATCCTTTGGAGGAGGAGAGGTGTTCTGGTTTTTGGAATTTTCAGACTTTTTGCACTAGTTTCTCCCCATCTTTGTGGATTTATCTACCTTTGGTCTTTGATGTTAGTGACCTCCAGCTGGGGTCTTTGAGTGGACGAGCTAATCCTTTCTGTTTGTTTCTTTTCCTTCTAAAAGTCAGGACCCGTTGCTGCCTGTCTGTTTGAGTTTGCTGGAGGTTCATTCCCGACCCTGTTTGCCTGGGTATCACCAGCGGAGGCTGCAGAGCAACAAAGATTGCTGCTGTTCATTCCTCTGGAAACTTTGACCCAGAGGGGCACCTGCCAGATGACAGCCAGAGCTCTCCTGTATGAGGTGTCTCTCGGCCTCTACTGGGAGGCTTCTCCCAGTCAGTATACATGGGGCTCAGGGACTCAGTTGAGGAGGCAGTCTGACCCTTAGCAGAGCTCGAATGCTGTGCTCAGAGGTCCACTGCTCTCTTCAGAGCCGTCAGGCAGGAACATTTAAGTCTGCTATAAGCCCCTGACTGGGGCTGCTGCCTTTTTTACAGAGATGTCCTGTCCAGAGAGAAGAAATCTAGCAGTCTGGCCACAGCAGTCTTGCTGAGCTGCAGTGGTCTCTGCCCAGTTCGAACTTCCTAGTGGCTTTGTTTACACTGTGAAGGTAAATACACCTACTCAAGCCTCAGCAATGGTGGACACTCCTCCCCCCACCAAGCTGAAATGTCCCAAGTGGAGCTCAGATTGCTGCTTTGCTGTCAGTGAGAATTTCAAGCCAGTGGATCTTAGTTTCCTGGGCTCCATGGGGGTGGGACCCGCCAAGCCAGACCACTTGGCTCCCTGGCTTCAGCACCCCTTTCCAGGGGAGTGAATGGCTCTTCCTGCTGGTATTCCAGGCGCCACTGGGGTATGAAAAAAGAAAAAAAAGAGCTCCTGCAGCTAGTTCGGTGTCTGCCCAATTGGCGACCCAGTTTTGTGCTTGAAACCCAGGGCCCTGGTGGACTAGGCACCAGAGGGAGTCTCCTGGTTTGCTGTTGCAAAGACCATGGGACAAGCACAGTATCTGTTCCAGAGTTCCTCAGGCTCAGACCGTCAAGGCTTCCCTTGGGTAGGGGAGAAAATTCCCCGACCCTTTCTGCTTCCCAGGTCAGGCGACACCCCACCCTGCTTCAGCTTGCCTTCCGTGGACTACACCCACTCTCCAACCAGTCCCAATGAGATGAACTGGGGACCTTATTTGGAAATGCAGAAATCACCCACCTTCTGTGTTGATCTCACTGGGAGCTGCAGACTGGTGCTCTTCCTATTTCGCCACCTTGAATCCCCCCCCCACCCCCTTTTTTCCTTTTAGTATATGTTAGAAGAAGTTCTGTGCCCAACTGATACGCAATTAGATGGCTGTGAAATTACAGTAAGAAAATCTGACAGCAATCTTGGAAATTTGGTAACTAAGGCAATGTTAGAAGCTACTCGTGCAGATGTAGCACTACTTAATTTAGGTGATTTCATTATGTAGTTTTTTAAAAATAAACAGTTATACTTTTAAAAGGACTAAAACTAGTTTTTAAAACTTATAGTTGCAGTAGACCGTTTTTATTACATGCAAAGTCCTGTTTAGAAATCCATTCCATCAACTTCATGAGATTAGTTCTTCATTTTCTGTTTTTCTTTGGTACAGTATACACAATTAGTTGTTTATTTGAAAAAGCATCAGGTTTTAAAAATTCTGACTTTTGTATTCTGTGAGATTTTGAATGAAGATGTAGCCTGGTTATTCATTTTAAACTTGGTGTGCAGTGAATTGTTGATTATACAGGAAATAATGGACTGAAATTGCTACTGCAGCTTGGACCTCGAGTTCTTGGCCCTTATGTAAATATAAATTAATACCAGGCCAAATATAGACTTTCTTCAGGCAATGTTTAATAGGCTTGCAGCTTAAACAATCGCAAGGGAGCAGCATATAGGAAGGGGATCCTGGTGCTGGCTCCCCAAGGGGCTAGGCTTTTGTCATTTTAAGGAAGTTGAGATGGGAAAAGCAATGATATACAAGCATGGTTAGGCAGGGTCTTTTCCATGCTTGTGTAGTGGGACATCATGCTTTAACATGCATCACATGACCAGAAAATGTTGGATATGCCCCATCTTGAGCAGGGATTTTAGTATTACAATGAGATTATAACGAGGAAAAAGTCAGTAAAATGTCAGTGCTGGAGTCCATCTTGTCTTCCGCCACTGGATCTGGTCAGGTTCTCATCAGGAATGCCACAGTCTTGTTTCAGTGACCTTGGAGGGAATTACTCAAAGAGATAAATAATTAGGTTCTTCCTTTTATAATTAGGAATTCAGCCTGGTCAGCTAAGTTAGACAAGGTCCCCTTTCCTGCTATGTGACTTGAATAAACTTGTTAAGGGAGGAAAAAGGTAGGGGAGGGAATATGCTTGGACATGTAAGGCCCATCGGGCCCTTGGTTACCATGTCACTTCTCTTCTAGGACTGAGTCTCTTCCCCATATTGCCTCAAAATCTTTTATTTAGGTTCTTGCTCTTTTACCAGTTTTCTTTTCTTACCTGTGCAATAAGAGGAAGTGATAAGAGAAACCTTGTAGGGTGAATGGGGAGACTCCTCCTTAATCTTAGTATTTTTGTGTACTACTGTAATCATCTGAAGTTGTCCTAGCTAGGGTTATAAAGTATTAAGAATCTCTGTAGAGAATAGAAAATTAAAACCAAGTCTTTTGTTGAAAGCAACCTTGATTCATGTGCCATAATCCAGAGCTTTAGATGCTGTGACAAGGTTACTGATTATTTAAAAAATGTGGAATGTTGCATCATGTAACATCCTAATAACAAACTTCTTATAATGCCATTTTCACTGAAAATACAAGTGATCTTAATCTTTCACATGGATAATTAAGTTAGTTTATGGAAAAATTTCCTAAGAGTGAAATTTGTAAAGCTTTAGTATTGTTTACTTAGGAAGTTTCTGGAATTCCTTTCTTTGGAGATCTTTAAAAATAGAACATCTTTGCTTTGGCATGATCCTGTCTGAAAGCCAGAGTAGAAATAGTAGTTTTTCAGTTGGAATATTCTGTAAAGAGAAAATGGTAGCTAACATAAAATCACATCTTCTAAAAAGGAGTAAGTAGGTTAGATATAATCACATGATTAAAATGGAAGTAAATGTGGAGAAAGGATTGGAGAAATAATTAGGAAATTTTGGCAATGTAGTGTATAACTGTAGTTTTGAACATAGTATTGAGTCATAAAGGTGATATTTTATGGAAAATATTAAAGTATGTATTTTTTTCTCTTAAATTGCTATAGGCACTGTCAGATCAGATTGAATACATCCAGTGGGGGATTTCACTTTGCATGATCTTTTGGCTATTCTTCCCATAGTGGATACAGGTATAGTTGTCAGAGTGACAAGGTGCTTAGCTGCTTGAAGCACTTGAAAATGGAGTTCATAAATACCCTCTCCAGATGGGAGGTATGTATATATACTAATTGATGTACTCATCAACTATTTTTTTTTGTATCATGGAACTGAAAGAAAACTCTGTATTTAAATGTGAGTTAAGATTTAAAAATTTTAAATATATAAAACTTTAAAATTTTAGTACATAAGGGTGATTTTTTAAATTCTCTTTTAAATTTTTTAATTCTTTTTAAATCCTTTTTTAAATAGCGTGAGATTGGCAAAGTGTTGGTCTATAAAAATTATACTTTCTATCAAAATTAGGATTATTTTTAGATGTATATGGTTATTTTGGGGTGAGTCCTTAATTTCAATATTTAAGTACATAATTTTTTTCTTTTTTTTCCTTGTTTAAGAAATAAGGTACTACCTTGTTGGCTGGATTTATATCCAAATCCCACTGTAGAATTCTTAGGTAAATGGTGCAAAACTAGTAGATTTAAAGGGTTAAGGTACTTCTCTCCCTTCGTCTAACTCTTAAACAAAAATATATGATGAACCAGTAATCCAATATTGTAATCTATGGTATCATTATACTGTATATATTATAGAGTATTAAAGTGGCAATAGTTAAGATGCTAAAAAAGAATGAGACCAACCATCTGGCAAGAAAGCTTAAAGAAAAATCTTTTGCTTTTATAAAATATTACACCAAGTTTTGTTTAAAACGTTTTATTGAGATATTTACATACCATACAATTCAGTCATTTATAGTATACAATTCAGTGGTTTTTAGTATGTTCACAGACTTGTGCAGTTAGTACCACAATCAGTTTTAGAACATTTTCCTCACTCCAAAAGGAACCGTGTATCCATTACCAATCAGTCACCATTTCCTCCCAAAGCCCCCAGCCCTAGGCAACCACTAATCTATGTTCTGTCTCTGTGTTTGCCTATTCTGTACGTTTCATACAAATAGAATCATACAGTATGTGGCCTTTTAACTGGCTTCTTTCACTTAGCATGTTTTCGAGGTTCATCCATATTGTAGCATGTATCACATTTTTTATTGTTGAATAACATTCATTATATAACACATTTTTCATTCATCAGTTGGTGGACATTTGGATTGTTCCCACTTTTTGGCTATTATGAATAATGCAGCTATGAAAATTCATATAAAATGTTTATGTGGACACATATTTTATGTCTTGGGTTATATCTTATGAATAGATTTGCTGGGTCATATGGTAACTCTTAAGTTTAATCTTTTGAGAAACTGACTGACTGTTTTCCAAAGTGGCTGGACCATTTTAAATTCCTCCCAGCAGTGTATGTAGGTTTCAGTTTCTCTACTTCCTTGCCAACATTTTCTGTTTATTTGTCATTTTTCTTTTTTTTTTTTATTATACTTTAGGTTTTAGGGTACATGTGCACAATGTGCAAGTTTGTTACATATGTATCCATGTGCCATGTTGATTTCCTGCACCCATTAACTTGTCATTTAGCATTAGGTATATCTCCTAATGCTGTCCCTCCCCCCTCCCCGCACCCCACAACAGTCCCCGGAGTGTGATGTTCCCCTTCCTGTGTCCATGAGTTCTCATTGTTCAATTCCCACCTACGAGTGAGAACATGCGGTGTTTGGTTTTTTGTCCTTGTGATAGTTTACTGAGAATGATGTTTTCCAGTTTCATCCATGTCCCTACAAAGGACACGAACTCATCAGTTTTTATGGCTGCATAGTATTCCATGGTGTATATGTGCCACATTTTCTTAATCCAGTCTATTGTTGTTGGACATTTGGGTTGGTTCCAACTCTTTGCTATTGTGAATAGTGCTGCAATAAACATACGTGTGCATGTGTCTTTATAGCAGCATGATTTATAGTCCTTTGGGTATATACCCAGTAATGGGATGGCTGGGTCAAATGGTATTTCTAGTTCTAGATCCCTGAGGAATCGCCACACTGACTTCCACAATGGTTGAACTAGTTTACAGTCCCACCAACAGTGTAAAAGTGTTCCTATTTCTCCACATCCTCTCCAGCACCTGTTGTTTCATTATTTGTCATTTTTCTAATAGCATTCTAATAGATGAAAAGTAGTATTTCATTTTGGTTTTGGTTTGCATTTCTCTGATGTTTGTTGATATTGAGCATCTTTTCTTGTGCTTATTGGCCATATGTATATCCCCTTTGGAGAAATGTCTATTCATATATTTTGCTCTTTTAAAAACTGTTTTTTTTTAAATTATAGTTATAGGATCTCTTGGTATTTTTAGATAGAAGTCTCTTGTTAGTGATATATGATTTGCAAACATTTTATCCCTCTCTGTAGTTTGCCATTTTACTCTGTTGATGGTGGTCTTTGAAGCACAAAAATTTTTAATTTTTAGTATCAAATTGATTTATGTTTTTCTTTTGTTGAATGTGCTTTTGTTGTAATAGTAAGAAACCATCACTTAATGCAGTATCATAGAGATTTATGCCTATGTTTCTTCCAAGAGTTTTATAATTTTAGCCTTACTTTTGGGCCTGTGATCCATTTTGAGATAAATTTTGCATAAGGCGTAACAAGATAGTTCAACTGCATTCTTCTGCCTATGGATATCCGGTTATTTCAGACCATTTGTTGAAAAGGCTACTGACCACCCCCCACCACCCATAGAATTATCCTGGTACTCTTGTCAAAAATCAATTTACCATAAGTGTAAGTGTTTATTTCTAGCTTCTCAAGTGTGTTCCATTGACCTATGTATGTCTTTTCTTAATGGCAGTGCCACATTACCTTGATTATTCAACCTTTGTAGTAAGTTTTGAAATCTGGAAATGTGAGTCCTCCAACTTTGATTTTTTTCTTTCAAGATTGTTTTAGCTATACAGCATCCCTTGTATTTCCATGTGAATTTTAGAATCAGCTTGTCAATTTTTGCAAAAAAAGGCAGCTGGGATTTGATATGAATTGCATTGAATATGTAAATTTGGGAGTATTGCCATCTTAACAATATTAAGTCTTTTACTGTAACAGCACAGAATGTCTTACCATTTATTTGGTTGTTTAATTTCTTTAAACAATGTTCTATAGTTTTAAGAAGTTTTACATTTCTTTTATTACATTTATTCCTAAATATTTTTTTATTTTGGATGGTATTATAAATGGAATTGTTTTCTTAATTTTTTTAACTGCTCATTGTTAGTATATAGAAATGCAATTGAGTTTTATATATTGAGTCAATTATGTCTTAACATGAAGCCAACTTAGCACTAACGTAGAGAAGAAACTCAAGGAGAAATTTACAATAGTGTAACTGGCTTTCTGTGTATATAGTTTAAAGTGAAGTGCTTAGGAAGGTCTATAAGTACCGTCTTTTTCAAAAGTAGAAATGTTAATTTCACATAATAAGTGCAGTTAAGAAAAGTAAGCTATAGCCAGTAGTGTTTTTTTTTCACAAATAGTCAATTTCTTGATATTCATTATTGGCATGTATTGCAAAGGGATTTCCAACATGATTTTAATTTAGCCTAGATTTTAGACCAGTTTTATTTAGATTTTTGATTTTTCTTCAACCTTTAGTTATATTACTTGACTTTATAGCTCTTTATCCTATGTCCTCCTTTCCAGTATTGGTCATTTCCTTCAGGACAATTACAAACACAGGTAGAAATGGATTTTATGAGGACTACATGTATTCTGATCCTGGAAGCAGTTTTTTTTTCTCTTGCAGTCTTTCTGGTGTAAAATTATTCTATGTCGTTTTCGTTTTTGAATATTTATGGTATCAAAATTGTATCTTGCACATAGGCATTTCATAAATTCTTAACTGATTTTACTTGATAATATGGAATTAGAGGCAATAATTAATAATATTTTCACCTATTTTGCTGGAATAAAGGCTGAGGGGTAGGCATAGCAGGAGCAGGATAGATTTTTTGGAGTCAAAAGTAAAACATTTTAAAAGATTATGTTATACTATTTCAGACTTTGTCTTGGTTGACTGAATTTCAGCCAAATTGTAAAATGTTAGTTTGGTAGGGTTAAGATGGTGTTAGGAAGGATGAAGCAGTTACAAAGAGATAATGTCAGATATATAGAAGTGCTTTCTAGTTCTTTCTTATCAGTGTGGCTAGTGGGTGTTCTAGGATTAAAACTAACCTGAACTAGTTGACAAGTGTTGCTGTTTGCCTGGAGGTGGACTCACTGAAACAGGCATCATTCTGGCTGTCAGAATTAACTGGGCTGGGAAGGGGAAACTGATAAAATGCCAAAATCAACCAGCTTCAGACCTGTAGAAGTACTTTGTCAGCTTTTCTTAGTGAATAGCTATTGGCCAAGCATTTGCATGTGCCATGTCTCGGGTAATCATGAAACTGCTGTGTATACAAATTATTGTATTATTTAGTGTTAACTACTAATATATTTGCAGGAAAATCATCAGTGAATTAGACTCCAAGTCTGCCTTTAGGAAAAGCCTGAGTTTTCCAGTTAGGGTGAACTCTTTCATACCAGAACTTAAATTTTATCCTTTTGGGTGAAAACTTACTATAATATACTATCTTGTCTTCTGCCTTCAAATGTATCACTAAAGTTTATCCTGTTTAATGACACAAAAGTTGTCATCATTAACTGTAGGTACTATAATGTGCTGAAGATATAGTTATATGCAAACATCAGTGATGTAAGTCCTCACAGAAATAATTTACTTGGATTTTGCTCTCTTGACATAATTCACACAGTTCACACATTTAAAGTATACAATTAAATGATTTATCATATATTCACAGAGTTCTGAACTATCACCATAGTTCATTTTAGAATATTTTCATCATCTCAAGAAGAAACTTTGTACTTACCAACAATTGCCTCACATTTTCACAAAACACCTTCAGTCCTAGGCAACCGCCAGTCTACTCTGCACATTTCATGTAAATGGAATAACATAATACGTAATGTTTGTGATTGTCTTCTTTCACTCACCAAATATTTTCAGGTTTATCCATGTCGTAGCATGTATCAGTAATTCATTATTTTTTATTGATGAATTATAGTCCATTATATGTGTAAACCACATTTTATTTATTCATCAGTTGATGGACATTTGATTATTTTTGCTTTTATTCTATTATAGATAATGGTGTAATAAAATTAATGTGCAAGTTTTTATGTGGGTCTGTGTTTTCATTTCTTTTGATTTGCCTAGGAGTGTAGGAGTGGCTTTTATTATTTTTTTGATTACTTGCTTTTTGTTTCTCACAAAGGTGGAGTTATGCATGTACATTGGTAAGACATCTTATCTTGGGCATTGTAAAATGTAGAATGGCTGCCTTTCTGTAAAATTAATTAGCAGATCAAAGACTGAAGTTTTTCATAAGTGGCTTTCCCTGTAGAACGTTACCATCTTTTTTTTTTCACTGATGTGTAATTTTTCACTTGTTAGCACCATTTAAAAAATCATCTAAATATTATAAGAAATATTGTAAGATTGAAGTCCTGGATAGTATGTGCATGATGAACCCATTATCTCATGTAGAGTCTTTATAGTTTGAATAGTATCATTTTGCATAGGTTGAATTACTGTGGTAACACCGAGGGGCAGGACAATGGAAAAAATATTCACTAACAATGCTTTGGGAGTAAATTCTAGAATTATGTTATAAAACAATAGCTTTGATATTCTTTGATAAGCTTATGAGTCTGAAAAGATTATTATTTCAGAAAAGCCAATAGAATCACTGATAAAATATTATCTTAGTTTATTATTTATTATTTTATTCATCAAAAATTTATTGAATCCCTGCTGTATACTGGGCACTATAACTGGTTCTGAAGATTAAAAAAAATAAATAGGGCATGGTTTATGCCCATGAGAAGTTTATCATGTAGTAGATTTTATATCTATCTGTATCTGTGTACATAAACATATGCATACATATCTCTCCCAAGAATAACAGTACAGCAGATCCCTGAATAACATTTCATTCATCATCGTTTTGTTATATATGTATTTTTTCAACTTTTAAGTTCTGGGGTACATGTGCAAGATGTGCAGGTTTGTTACATAGATAAATGTGTGGCACGGTGATTTCCTGCACAGATCAACCCATCACCTAGATATTAAGCTCAGCATCCATTAGCTATTTTTCCTGATGCTGTCCCTCCCCCTACCCTCTCAACGTGCCCCAGTGTGTGTTGTTCCCCACCATGTGTCCATGTGTTCTCATCCTTCAACTCCCACTTACAAGAGAGAACGTGTGGTGTTTGGTTTTCTTTTCCTGCGTTAGTTTGCTGAGGATAATGGCTTGCAGCTCCATCCATGTCCCTGCAAAGGACATGATCACATTCTTTTTTCTGGGTGCATAGTATTCCATGGTGTATATGTACCTCATTTTCTTTATCCAGTCTATCATTGATGGGCATTTGGGTTGATTCCATGTCTTTGCTATTGTGAATAGAGCTGCAGTGAACATAAGCATTCATGGATATTTATAACAGAATGATTTACCTTCCTTTGGGTATATACCCAGTGTATTGGTCTGCTCTCATGCTGCTAATAAAGACATACCCAAGTCTGGGTAATTTATAAAGTAAAGAGGCTTAATTGACTCACAGTTCAGCATGGGTGGGGAGGCTTCAGGAAATTTACAATCATGGTGGAAGGTGAAGCAAACATGTCCTTCTTCACATGGTGGCAGCAAGAAGAGTACAGCAGGGGCAAAGGCCCCTTATAAAATCAGCAGATTTCATGAGAGCTCACTTATATGAGATTAGCATGGAGGTAACCATCCCCATGATTCAGTTACCTCCTACCAGGTCCCTCCCACGACATGTGGGGATTATGGGAACTACAATTCAAGATGAGCTCCAGATGGAGACACAGCTAAACCATATCATCCAGTAATGGGATTACTGGTTCAAATGGGGTTTCTGCTTCTAGATCTTTGAGGAATCACCATGCTGTCTTCCACAATGGTTGAACTAATTTACACTCCCACCAACAGCGTAAAAGCAACCTCATCATCATCTGTTGTTTCTGGACAATTTAATAATCGTCATTTGGACTGACATGAGATGGTATCTCATTTGTGGTTTTGATTTGCATTTTTCTAATGATCAGTGATGTTGAGCTTTTTAAAATATGTTTATTGGCTGCACAAATGTCTTCTTCTGAGAAGTGTTTGTTCAATCATCACAAAGACCTCCGTCATGTTACCTACTGTGTATGGTCACACCCATCACTTTCCCTCTCACCATTTCTAATACCTGGCAACCACTACCCTGTTCTCCATCTCTATCATTTTTTTTCATTTTGAGAATATGAGATAAATGGAATTATAAGTAATGTAATGTTTTGTGATTGGCTTTTTTTCACTCACTATAATGCCGTTGAGATGTATCCAAGTTATTGCATGTGTCAGCAGTTCATTTCTTTTCATTACTAAGTAATATTGCATGGTATGGATGTATAGTAGTCCCCTCTTATCCAACTGGGATACATTCCAAGATCCCCAGTGGATGACTAAGAAGCCACAGATAGTACAAAACCCTATATATACTATGTTTTTTCCTATACATACAGATTGATGATAAATTACAAATTAGGTGTAGCACTCTTGTGCTTTTGGGCTACTAAGTAAAATAAGGGTTACTCGTTTACTGTAGGGGTACTAATAGCAAATAAAAGTAAAGGTTAAAATAAGGGTGCCTGTGTTACAAGCACTGTGATACTGCAACAATCAATCTGATAACTAAGTGACTGACAGGCAAGATTTCACCATGCTACTGAGAACAGTGTGTAATTTAAAACCTGTGAATTTTTTATTTCTGGAATTTTCCATTTAATATTTTCAAACCACAATTGACTGCAGGTAACTGAAACTGTGGAAAGTAAAACCATGGGTGAGGAGGGACTACTGTATATCAGTTTAACCATTTACTTATTGAAGAACATTTTGATTGTTTCTTATTTCTAGTTTTTGGCTATTATAAATAAACCTGCTGTAAGAATTTTGTGTATGTGTTTGTGTGAATGTAAAATTTCACTTCTCTATAATAAATGCCCAGGAGTGCAATTTCTGGAGCATATGGTAAATACATATTTTATTCCTTAAGAAACTGCCGGCTGGGCACAGTGTCTCATGCCTGTAATCCCAGCACTTTCGGAGGCTGAGGCGGGTGGATCACCTGAGGTCAGGAGTTTCAGACCAGCCTGACCAACATGGTGAAATGATATCTCTACTAAATACAAAAAATTAGCCGGGCATGGTGGTGCATGCCTGTAGTCCCAGCTACTTGGGAAGCTGTGGCAGGAGAATTATTTGAACCTGGGAGGCGGAGGTTGCAGTGAGCTGCGATTACACCATTACACTCCAGTCTGGGCAACGAGTGAAACTGTAAAAAAAAAAAAAAAAAAAAAAAGAAAGAAAGAAGAAAGAAATAAACAGAAAGAAGGAAAGAAAAAAGAAGAAAGAGAAAGGAAAAAGAGAGAAAGAATGAACGAATGAACAAACGAAAGAAAGAAACTGCCAAACTCTTTTCTAATGTGGCTGTACTATTCCCACAAGTAGTGTAGTGATGCTGAAAATCTTTTACAGTGCTAATTTACCATCTGTATCTCCTCTTTGGTGAAACGTCTGTTCATGTTTTTCTTGGTCATTTTTAAAGTGTATTGTTTTTTCACTGTTGAGTTTCAAGACTTCCTCATACATTCTAGATATCAGTCCTCTGTCAGATATGTGGTTTGCAAATGTTTTCTTCCATTTTTTAACTTGCTTTTTCATCTTCTTAATAGGGTCGTTCACAGAGAACAAGTGTTTATTTAATTAAGCCCTACTTATTGATTTTTTTCTTTCATGTATTATGCTTTTGGTGTCATGTTTAGGAACTCTTCACCAATGTGAAGATTTTCTCCTATGTTTTCTTCCAAAAGTTTTATAGTTTTATGTGTTATATTTAAATCTGCAATTCATTTTGAGTTAAATCCTGTATAAGACATGAGGGTTAGGTTGAAGATCTTTTTTTTTTTTGCCAATTAATATCTGATTCCTCCAACTTAATTTGCTATCCTTCTTTCATTGAATTACTTGTGTACTCTTGTAAAAAAATTAGTTATCCATAATAATGTGGGTCTATTTTTGGGTTTGCTATTCTGTTTCATTGGTTTATGTTCCTTTCCAACAATACTACATAGTCTCGATTATTATATTTTACATGTCTTGAGACCACTTTTTTCTTCTTTTTCAAAATTGTTTTAGTTATTTTAGTTCTTTGCCTTTCCATATTAATTTTAGAATAAGCTTGTCTACAGCAGAAAATCTTGCTGAATTTTAATATGAATTATGTTAAACCTGTGTATCAGTTTGGGAAGAACTGACTCTTCACTATGTTGAATCTCCCAATCTATGAATGTGGTAAGCCACTCCACTTTATTTATATATTTCTTTGATTTCTTTAATCAGTATTTTGTAGTTTTCAGCATGTAAGTCCTGTATATATTTTTTAAGGTTTATACTTAAGTATTTCATTGTTATGTGCAAATGTGAATGGTCTTGTATTTTTAATTTTGTTTCTATGTGCTCTTTGTTATACAGATGCTCCTCAGTTTATGATGTGGTTTTGTTTTGATAAACCCATCATAAGTTGAAAATTCTGTAAGTTGAAAGTGCGTTTTCTACTTAAGGTATTTTTAACTTATGATGAAAATGGGTTTATCCAGATGTAACCCCATTGTAGGTCAATGAGCATAAGGAATGCATATCATTTCCACAATTGGAAGTCAAAACATCATAGGTTGTGACATTTGTATAGAAATATCACTGATTTTTGTCTATGGCCATTCCACCCTGAATGCACCTGATCCTGTCTGATCTCAGAAGCTAAGCAGGGTTGGGCCTGGTTAGTACTTGGATGGGAGAAATATCATTGATTTTTGAATGTTGATCTTGTATCCTGTAATCTTACTAGTTAATTTCAGGAGTTTATTTGTATATTTCTTCAGATTTAAACCATGTGCCATTTGTAAATATGCAAAAATTTTTTCCTTTATAGTCTGTATGCCTTTTATTTACTTTTCTTGCCTTATTGCACTGGCTGGCACTTCCAACACTGTAGAATAAGGTTGCTGAGAGCAGACATACTTCCCTTCTCCTAATTTAAGGGGGAAAAACACTCATGCTTTCACCATTAAGTGTGATGTTAGCTGTAGATTTATTGTAGATGCTCTTTATTAAGTTAAGGAGATTCTGCTCTATTCTAAATTTTTGGAGAGTGTTTAATCAGGATTGAGTGTTGAATTTTTTCACATGCATTTTTTGCATCAATTTATAAAATCATGTAATTTTGCTTCTTTAGGTTGTTAATGGGAACCATCCTACATCCCTGAAATAAACTTAACTTGATAAAGGTGTACTTTTTAAATATATTACTGAGTTCTATTTTTAATATTTTGTAAAAGATCTGTGTGTCTATATTTAATATTCAGAAGGGATAATAGTCTGTAGGTATTGTTTTTATCATCTTTTTCTGGTTTTGATATTAGGGAAATATTGGCTGCATAACATGAATTGGTAAGCATTCTTCCCATATGTTTGTTGGTAAGATTGTGTAGAAATAGTGTTAATTCTTTTTTAAGCATTTCATAAAAGTCTTCATTAAAACCCTGGGGGCCAGATGTCCTTTTTTGGAAACTTACTTCATTGTAGGTATATACTACAATTCATTTATCCATTCACCTAATTGTGGACATATGAGTTGTTTCCAATTTTCTCCTTTTATAAACAGCATTGATGGGTATATCCTCTCACACACAATATTGTCTGTAGAAGCACCAACTTTCTGTAGGATCTACACATAGAAATGGAATTGCTGGGCATGTACACATTCACTTTTACAAAATTTCATGACCCTGTAGTGGTCATAAAAATTAACACTCCCACCTGCAGTGTATAAGGTTCAAATTTTCTCATTTTGTGTTGTCAGATGTTTTAATTTTTTCCACTTTCATCGTTAAGAATTATTCCAGTATGGGCTTCTGTATAAAAAAGATGGACTGAGAATTTAGGTATAGTTCCTAGAGCACTTGCTTTAACTCTTTTTGTTCTCTACTGAGCTATAGCTTTAAATACCAACACTAGCTGAGAGCCAATACTCTATCATGTTATGAGTGATCTTTGTTGTCACATGCAGTGACTGCCTTCTCTTTCTTCCCATGTTTTATTTACTTATTTATTCAAAAAATCATCAATAAAATTGATTTTTTTTTGTTATACATGTCAGTGAAGCTTAACAATACATGCATAGGTTTATGTAACCATTGCCTCAATCAGGTTATAGAAAAGTTCCATCATCTCCCAAAAAACTCATTCGTGCTATTCTTTATAATGCAGTCCTATATTCCTCCCTTCTTAAGCTCTACAACCACTGATCAAGTCTCAATCACTATAGCAGTGTTTTTCTTTTTGATAATGTTATGCAAATGTAATTATACAGCACATAACTTTTTGAAAGCAGCCTTCTTTCACTCAGCATAATACCTTTGACATTCATTCAAGGTGTTGAATGTTAAAAGTTTGTTATCTCTTATTGTCCAGTAGCATTCCATTGTATGGACGTATCCCAGTTTGTTTATCTGTTTGCCCACTGAAAGACCTTTACGTTATTTCCAGGTTTTGACAATTACAAATACAACTACTATAAACATTTTGTACAGATGTCTATGTGAATATAAATTTTCATTTTTTTTCTGGAATAGGTGGCCAGGAGTGGGATTGCCTTGTAACATAGTAAGTGTATATTTGTTTTTACAACAAACTGCTAACTTTTTCCAGAGGAGCTGTAGTATTTTTACATTTTCACCAGCATTATATGAGAGTTTTGACTGTTTGCTGTTCTTACCAGTATTTTTATTTTATGTATTCTAATAGGTCAGTAGTAGTATCTCATTGTTGTTTTAATTTGCATTTCTCTTATGACTAATGATGTTGAGCATATTTTTATGTATTTATTTTCTATCCATATATCCTCTTTGGTGAAGCATTTAAATCTTTTGCCCATTTTTATATATATATTTTTTATTTTCTTACTGTTGAGTATTGATACTTTTTGGAATGTTCTGAACACAGGAAATTCACTCCAAGTTATTTATAGATATGTCTATCAATCTGCAGCTTTTCATTCTTTTCATTGAATATCTTTTGTAAAAAATTATTTTAATTTTAATAAAATTTAATTATTTTTTTCCTTTATGGATCTCACTTTTGGTATCACGTATAAGAATTATTTGTCTGACTTCAGTTAACAAAAATATCTTCTATTTTTTCTAAAGGTTTTATATCATTTAGATCTGAGATTTATTCTGAGATATTTTTGTATAAGTCGTGCGATTCATTCTGAGATACGTTTGTATGTATTGAAATTCATTTTATTTTCCATATGGATGTCCCATTGTTCCAATACTATTTGTTATATAGACGAACCTTTCCCTATTGAGTTCCTTTTGCATCTCTGTTAAAAACCAGTGGCCAAGACAGACAAAGATAAAAGAAGGGTAAGACACAAAATCCCAGTATCACGAATGAAACAAGATATTACTATAAATTCTGCAGCCATTAACAGAATAGTAAGGGAATACAGCAAATATCTCTACATAGATAAATTTGATTTGACAACTTAGAATAAATGAATCAATTCCTAGAAAACTACAAAATACAAAATTCATCCAAGATGAAATACAATATTAATCCAATAACCTTTAAATAAATGGAATTCATGATTTAAAAGCTCCCCCAAAAGAAATCTTTAGGCCAACATAATTTCTCTGGGGAATTCTATTGAACATTGAATTTAAAATTAACATCAATTTTGTACAATCTCTTCCACAAAATAGAAGAGGAGGGAACATTTCCAAATCATTGTATGAGGGTATTATTACATCAATACAAAAACCAGACAAAGATAGGGCAAAACAATTCAGTTATAGACCAATATCTTATGAATTTGGGCACAGATATCCTCAACAAAATGTTAGCAGATTTAATCTCATAATGTATAAAAATAATTATAAAACATGATCAATCATGGTTATTCTAAGTATGCAAGGCTGGTTCAATATTTGAAAATCAGTCAATAAAATTCACTGTATCAACAGGCTAAAGAAGAAAAATTACATTAATTGATGCAGAAAAGACATTTTACAAATTGCTTATTTTTGGTAAAAATTCTCAGCAAATTTGAAGAAGAGGAAAACTTCCACAACTTAAGAACATCTATAGAAACCTAAAGCTAACATCGCACTTCTCAATCTTCTTCCCCAATATTGGAAATAAACCAAATATAACCTGCTATCACCTCTCTTATCCAATACAACACCAGAGGTCCTAGCCAGTGCAATATGCAAGAAAAAAAAGGCATACGGATTAGGTAGGAAGAAATAAAATTATACTTATTTGCTGATGACATGAAGGTCTACATAAAAAATTCCCAAGAAATCTACAAAAAATATCTCTGGAAATAATAAATGAGCTCAGCAAGGTTGCAGGCTACAAAAATCAATCACACTTCCATATATTAAGAATGCACATGTGGAAACCAAAATTAAAAACACAATGCTACTTACAAATCATTCAAAGAATGAAATGCCTTAGTACAAATCTAAAAAAGTATATATAGAATATGTGTGCTGAAAATTACAAAGTATTGGTGAAAGAAATCAAAGGAAACTTAACTAAGTAGCAAGATGTACCATGTTCATGGATTGGGAGACTCAACATAGTAAAGATGTTATTTCTCTCCAAATTGATCTGTAGGTTTAATTCAGCATCTTTCAGAATCCTAGAAAGGTTTTTGTAGATGTAAAAGAGTCTACTCTAAAATTTATATGGAAATGCAAAAATCTAGACTCACATAATTTTGGTAAAGAATTGTAAAATGTGGTGAATAACTGATGCTCAGGCTTTACATAACTATAGTAATAAAGACTGTGGTATTTAATGGAGGAATAAATATATAAATGGAACAGAATAGAGAACCCCAAAATAAATCACACACATATGCTCAATAGATTTTGACTTAAGCTTCATGCCTTATGTAAAAATTAACTAAAAATAGATTAAATACTTAAATTTATAACATAAAACTATAAAACTTTTAGAAAAATACACAGGAGAAAATCTTTGGGACCAAGGACTAGGCAGAGTCCTTAGACTTGGAAAAAGCATGATCCGAAAAAGGAAAAAATTATAAAATTTGGACTTTATCAAATCTGAGAACTTTCGTGATCTGAAAAACATTGTAAAGAGGAAGAAAACAAGCTACAAACTGGGGGAGAATATTCACAAAACACATATTTAACAAAGAACTTGTATCTAGAATTTATAAATACCTCTCAAAACTCAACAGTGATGAAAAAATTGCCCAATTAAAATGTAGGCAACAGACATGTACAGACGGTTTATCAAAGAGAAAAGTCAGATGAAAGATAATCACATGAAAAGATGTTCAATATCATTAGCCATTAGGGAATGACAACACTATAATGTATATCACTAGATACCTATTAGAATAGCTAAAAATGAAAAACAATAGTGATAACACCAAATGCTGCTGATGATGAAAGACACCATGTTGCTGGTAGGAACATATACCCTCTCTGGAATAGAATAGGGCAAATTTTTTTTTCCCCCAGAAAATTGCTCCTTATCATATGACCCAGCTGTTGCATGTTTAGGTATTTATCTCAGAGAAATGAAAACTTATGTTCACACAAACGCTTATGCCAAAATGTTCATAGCAGCTTTTTTCATAATAGGAAAAACTGGAAACAACCTAGTTGTCCTTCGATAGGTGAATGGTTAAAGAAACTGTAGTACCTCCTATCACCCCTCAAAGAACTCTGTCACGCTATTCGACATAGTCATATCTTCCTCCCTTTTGCAACCACTGATCTATTCTCAATCACTGTATATGTATTTTTTCTTTTTGGTAATGCCACATAAATGTCATAATACAGTATATAACCTTTTGAAAGTAGACTTTCACTCAGTATAATATCTTTAAAAGTTATTTAGGTTGTTGATATACTACTCTAATATAAAAAAAGAACAGGCTTTTGTTTTTCCCCTGCCTGTGGAGTCTGCACACTGGATTCAAACTCTCTCCTGAGTTCTGGCCAGGAAACTTCTCCATCAGTTCAAATTGTTAGCAAAGTTCAGCTGGAGGTTTCCTTCTCCTGGAAGCCTTTTTCCAGTGCCTCTGGCTGCCCTCTCCAAGGACCCCTGTGAGGCAGGGTAGAAATAGCTTGCTTGGGGACTCAGCAAGCCCACAGGGCTTTTCCAGCTGCTTTCTCTACCTTCATATTCCTCTCAGGTCTCTAAATTGACTCAGCTCCAGAATTCATGGCAGCTAAAACTGTTTTGCTTTTAAAACAAAATATAGCAGAAGCATTTTTCTCTCAACCCATTCTTTTCCCTTCATCCTTTCACAAAGTAAATACACAAAAGGGGAGTCTCTATAGAATTCCTGCATCTTCAATTTTCCTAAAAATTATAAGAAGTTGCTCATTGGAGGTAGAGCCAAGATGGCTAAATAGGAACAGCTCCGGTCTACAGCTCCCAGCGTGAGCGATGCAAAAGACGGGTGATTTCTGCGTTTCCATCTGAGCTTTGAAGAGAGTAGTGATTCCCCAGCATGCAGCTGGAGATCTAGAACAGACAGACTGCCTCCTCAAGTGGGCCCCTGACCCCCAAGCAGCCTAACTGGGAGGCACCCCCCAATATGGGCAGACTGACAGCTTGCATGGCCGGGTACTCCTCTGAGATAAAACTTCCAGCAGAACGATCAGGCAGCAGCATTTGTGGTTCACCAACATCCACTGTTCTACAGCCACCACTGCTGATACCCAGGCAAACAGGGTCTGGAGTGGACCTCTAGCAAACTCCAACAGACGTGTAGCTGAGGGTCCTGTTTGTTAGAAGGAAAACTAACAAACAGAAAGGACAACCACACCAAAAACCTATCTGTACGTCACCATCATCAAAGACGAAAAGTAGACAAAACCACAAAGATGGGGAAAAAACAGAGCAGAAAAACTGGAAACTCTAAAAAGCAGAGCACCTCTCCTCCTCCAAAGGAATGCAGCTCCTCACCAGCAACATGAACAAAGCTGGATGGAGAATGACTTTGACGAGTTGAGAGAAGAAGGCTTCAGATGATCAAACTACTCTGAGCTACAGGAGGAAATTCAAACCAATGGCAAAGAAGTTAAAAACTTTGAAAAAAAAATTAGATGAATGGATAACTAGAATAATCAATACAGAGAAGTCCTTAAAGGAGCTGATGGAGCTGAAAGCCAAGGCTTGAGAACTATGTGAAGAATGCAGAAGCCTCAGGAGCCGAGACGATCAACTGGAAGAAAGGGTATCAGTGATGGAAGATGAAATGAATGAAACGAAGCGAGAAGAGAAGTTTAGAGAAAAAAGAATAAAAAGAAACAAACAAAGCCTTCAAGAAATATGGGACTATGTGAAAAGACCAAATCTATGACTGATTGGTGTACCTGAAAGTAATGGGGACAATGGAACCAAGTTGGAAAACACTCTGCAGGATATTATCCAGGAGAACTTCCCCAATCTAGCAAGGCAGGCCAACATTCAGATTCAGGAAATACAGAGAACACCACAAAGATACTCCTCGAGAAGAGCAACTCCAAGACACATAATTGTCAGATTCACCAAAGTTGAAATGAAGGAAAAAATGTTAAGGGCGGCCAGAGAGAAAGGTCAGGTTACCGACAAAGGGAAGCCCATCAGACTAAGAGTGGACCTCTCAGCAGAAACCCTACAAGCCAGAAGAGATTGGGGGACAATATTCAACATTCTTAAAGAAAAGAATTTTCAACCCAGAATTTCAAATCCAGCCAAACTAAGCTTCATAAGTGAAGGAGAAATAAAATACTTTACAGACAGGCAAATGCTGAGAGATTTTGTCACCACCAGGCCCACCCTAAAGAGCTCCTGAAGGAAGCACTAAATGTGCAAAGGAACAACCAGTACCAGCCACTGCAAAAACATGCCAAAATGTAAAGACCATCAAGGCTAGGAAGAAACTGCATCAGCTAAGGAGCAAAATAACCAGCTAACATCATAATGACAGGACCAAATTGACACATAACAATATTAACTTTAAATGTAAATGGGCTAAATGCTCCAATTAAAAGACACAGAGTGGCAAATTGGATAAGGAGTCAAGACCCATCAGTGTGCTGTATTCAGGAAGCCCATCTCACATGCAGAGACACACGTAGGCTCAAAATAAAGGGATGGAGGAAGATCTACCAAGCAAATGGAAAACAAAAAAAAGGCAGGGGTTGCAATCCTAGTCTCTGATAAAACAGACTTGAAACCAATAAAGATCGAAAGAGACAAAGAAGGTCATTACATAATGGTAAAGGGATCAATTCAACAGGAAGAGCTAACTATCCTAAATATATATGCTCCCAATACAGGAGCTCCCAGATTCATAAAGCAAGTCCTTAGAGACCTACAAAGAGACTTAGACTCCCACACAATAATAATGAGAGACTTTAACACCCCACTGTCAACATTAGACAGATCAATGAGACAGAAAGTTAACAAGGATACCCAGGAATTGAACTCAGCTCTGCACAAAGTGGACCTAATAGACATCTACAGAACTCTCCACCTCAAATCAACAGAATATACATTTTTTTCAGCACCACATCACACCTATTCCAAAATTGACCACATAGTTGGAAGTGAAGCTCACCTCAGCAAATGTAAAAGAACAGAAATTACAACAAACTGTCTCTCAGACCACAGTGCAATCAAACTAGAACTCAGGATTAAGAAACTCACTCAAAACCACTCAACTACATGGAAACTGAACAACCTGCTCCTGAATGACTACTAGGTACATAAAAAAATGAAGGCAGAAATAAAGATGTTCTTTGAAACCAACGAGAACAAAGACACAACATACCAGAATCTCTGGGACACATTCAAAGCAGTGTGTAGAGGGAAATTTATAGCACTAAATTCCCAGGAGAGAAAGCAGGAAAGATCCAAAATTGACACCCTAGCGTCACAATTAAAAGAACTAGAAAAGCAAGAGCAAACACATTCAAAAGCTAGCAGAAGGCAAGAAATAACTAAAATCAGAACAGAACTAAAGGAAATAGAGACACAAAAAACCCTTCAAAAAACCAATGAATCCAGGAGCTGGTTTTTTGAAATGATCAACAAAATTGATAGACCTCTAGCAAGACTAATAAAGAAGAAAAGAGAAAGAATCAAATAGACGCAATAAAAAATGATAAAGGTGATATCACCACCGATCCCACAGAAATATGAACTACCATCAGAGAATACTACAATCACCTCTATACAAATAAACTAGAAAATCTAGAAGAAATGGATAAATTCCTGGACACATACACTCTCCCAAGACAAAACAAGGAAGAAGTTGAATCTCTGAATAGACCAATAACAGGCTCTGAAATTGTGACAATAATCAATAGCTTACCAACCAAAAAAGTCCAGGACCAGATGGATTCACAGCCGAATTCTACCAGAGGTACAAGGAGGAGCTGGTACCTTTCCTTGTGAAACTATTCCAATCCATAGAAAAAGAGGGAATCCTCCCTAACTCATTTGATGAGGCCAGCATCATCCTGATACCAAAGCCTGGCAGAGACACAACAAAAAGAGAGAATTTTAGACCAATATCCTTGATGAACATTGATGCAATAAAATACTGGCAAACCTCAATAAAATACTGGCAAACCGAATCCAGCAGCACATCAAAAAGCTTATCCACCATGATCAAGTGGGCTTCATCCCTGGGATGCAAGGCTGGTTCAACATATGCAAATCAATAAATGTAATCCAGCATATAAACAGAACCAAAGACAAAAAACACATGATTATCTCAATAGATGCAGAAAAGGCCTTTGACAAAATTCAACAACCCTTCATGCTAAAAACTCTCAATATATTAGGTACTGATGGGACGTATCTCAAAATCATAAGAGCTATTTATGACAAACCCACAGCTAATATCATACTGAATGGGCAAAAACTGGAAGCATTCCCTTTGGAAACTGGCACAAGACAGGGATGCCCTCTCTCACTACTCCTATTCAACATAGTGTTGGAAGTTCTGGCCAGGGCAATTAGGTAGGAGAAGGAAATAAAGGGTATTCAATTAGGAAAAGAGGAAGTCAAATTGTCCCTGTTTGCAGATGACATGATTGTATATCTAGAAAACCCCATTGTCTCAGCCCAAAATCTCCTTAAGCTGATAAGCAACTTCAGCAAAGTCTCAGGACATAACATCAATATACAAAAATCACAAGCATTCTTTTACACCAATAGCAGCCAAACAGGGAGCCAAATCATGAGTGAACTCCCATTCACAATTGCTTCAAAGAGAATCAAATACCTAGGAATCCAACTTACAAGGGATGTGAAGGACCTCTTCAAGGAGAACTACAAACCACTGCTCAATGAAATAAAAGAGGATACAAACAAATGGAAGAACATTCCATGCTCATGGCTAGGAGGAATCAGTATCATGAAAATGGCCATACTGCCCAAGGTAATTTATAGATTCAATGCCATCCCCATCAAGCTACCAATGACTTTCTTCACAGAATTGGAAAAACTACTTTAAAGTTCATATGGAAACAAAAATGAGCCCGCATTGCCAAGTCAATCCTAAGCCAAAAGAACAAAGCTGGAGGCATTACGCTACCTGACTTCAAACTGTACTACAAGGCTACAGTAACCAAAACAGCATGGTACTGGTACCAAAACAGAGATATAGATCAATGGAACAGAACAGAGCCCTCAGAAATAATGCTGCATATCTACAACCATCTGATCTTTGACAAACCTGACAAACAGAAGAAATGGGGAAAGGATTCCCTATTTAGTAAATGGTGCTGGGAAAACTGGCTAGCCATATGTAGAAAGCTGAAAGTGGATCTCTTCCTTACACCTTATACAAAAATTAATTCAAGATGGATTAAAGACTTACACATTAGACCTAAAACCATAAACACCCTA
This sequence comes from Symphalangus syndactylus, assembly GCF_028878055.3. Classification (NCBI taxonomy): domain Eukaryota; kingdom Metazoa; phylum Chordata; class Mammalia; order Primates; family Hylobatidae; genus Symphalangus; species Symphalangus syndactylus. Next base: position 35,298,875 of record NC_072440.2, read on the forward strand.
GAATAAAACCTGGGCAATACCATTCAGGACATAGGCATGGGCAAGGGCTTCATGTCTGTAACACCAAAAACAATGGCAACAAAAGCCAAAATTGACAAATGGGATCTAATTAAACTAAAGAGCTTCTGCACAGCAAAAGAAACTACCATCAGAGTGAACAGGCAAGCTACAGAATGGGAGAAAATTTTTGCAACCTACTCATCTGACAAAGGGCTAATATCCAGAATCTACAATGAACTGAAATTTACAAGAAAAAAACAACCCCATCAAAAAGTGGGCAAAGGATATGAACAGACACTTCTCAACAGAAGACATTTATGCAGCCAAAAAACACATGCAAAAATGCTCATCATCACTGGCCATCAGAGAAATGCAAATCAAACCACAATGAGATACCATCTCACACCAGTTAGAATGGCGATCATTAAAAAGTCAGGAAACAACAGGTGCTGGAGAGGATGTGGAGAAATTGGAACACTTTTACACTGTTGTTGGGACTGTAAACTAGTTCAACCATTGTGGAAGTCAGTGTGGTGATTCCTCAGGGATCTAGAACTAGAAATACCATTTGACCCAGCCATCCCATTATTGGGTATGTACCCAAAGGACTATAAATCATGGTGCTATAACGACACATGCACACATATGTTTATTGCGGCACTATTCACAAGAGCAAAGACTTGGAACCAACCCAAATGTCCAACAATGATAGACTGGATTAAGAAAATGTGGCACATATACACCATGGAATACTATGCAGCCATAAAAAATGATGAGTTCATGTCCTTTGTAGGGACATGGATGAAACTGGAAACCATCATTCTCAGTAAACTATTGCAGGGACAGAAAACCAAACACCGTATGTTCTCACTCATAGGTGGGAATTGAACAATGAGAACACATGGACACAGGAAGGGGAACATCACACACCGGGGCCTGTTGTGGGGTGGGGGAAGGGGGGAGGGATAGCATTAGGAGATATAACTAATGTTAAATGATGAGTTAATGGGTGCAGCACACCAACATGGCACATGTATACATATGTAACAAACCTGCACATTGTGCACATGTACCCTAAAACTTAAAGTATAATAATAATAAAATTGAAAAAAAAGAACAAATAACTTATTCACACAATAATTTGAATGGATCTCAAGGGCAGTATGCTGAGTGGAAACAGCCAATCTCAAAAGGTTATATACTGTATAATTCAATGTATATAACATTTTTGAAATGCCAAAATTACAGTGATGCAGAACAGATTAGTGGTTGCCAACAGGTGGGGAAGACTGTCCCTATGAAAGGCTAGCACTAAAGGTCCTTGTAATGGAACTGTTCTGTATTTTTACTGCTGTGGTGGTAATATGAATTTGCACATGTAATAAAATTGCATAGAATACACAGACACATAAATTAGTTCATGTAATTGGTGAGATCTGAATTCACTTTACCATTTTAAAATAATTAGTATTTCAGTATTTTCTGGAGACGTTTGGTACTTCTTAAAAAAGTTTGCTTTCCAATTGTAGATTCATAGTATATTGAAATATGGTCAATTTTTCATGTGGTTGTATCGTGTCCTCATGTTATATTCAGATATTGTAGTAGTTCGGTGTAGATTTCTTGGCATTTTCCTCATGGACAATCATGCCATCTGCGAACAGAGACAATTTAGTTTCTTCCTATCTCTTTTTCTTGCTTTATTAAATTAGCTAGGACTTCCAATATGATGATGAATAATTTGGTGAATGTGTTTGTCCTTGCTTTGTTTTCCCATTACAGGAGGAAAACATTCAGTCTTTCACTGTGATGATTTTATTTATGGGATTTTTAAAAATGATGAACTTTATCATCTACCAAATTATAGGGAGCCGAGGAAGTCCCTTTCTATTCCTAGTCACTGAGCGTGTTTTTAAACAATCATGTGTGAATTTTGAATCTTGTCAAAAGCTCTTTTTGTATTAATTGAACGATTATGTATTTTTTTCTTCTTTAGACTGTTGATATGGTGGGCATTGATTGGTTTCTTAATGTTGAACAAGGCTTACATTTTTAGAATAAACCCTAATCACGGTGTATTCATTTTTTGGTGTATTGTTGGATTTGAATGGATATTGTTAAGGTTTTTTCTTCCACTTCTATATGAAGAATATTGTGTAGTTTTTTCTATACTGTCTTTGTCTGGTTGAATATGAAGGTAATGCTGGTCCCATAAAATAGGTAGTGTTTCTTTCTTTTCTGTTTTCTGGAATATAGTAGCGATATTATTTCTTTTTAAAACGTTTGGAGGCCAGGCGTGGTGGCTAACACCTGTAATCTCAGCACTTTGGAAAGCCTGAGGTGGGCGGATCACTTGAAGTCAGGAGTTCAAGATCAGCCTGGCCAACATAGTGAAACACTGTCTCTGCAAAAATACAAAAATTAGCCAGGCATGATGGCAGGTGCCTGTAATACCAGCTACTTAGGAGGCTGGTGCAGGAGAATCGCTTGAAACTGGGAGGTGGAGATTGCAGTGAGCCGAGATTGCGCCACTGCACTCCAGCCAGGGTGACAGAGCGAGACTCCGTCTCAAAAAAAAATAAAAAATAAAAAAATAAAATAAAATAAAATAAAATAAATGTTTGGTATAATTCACCAGTGAAACCATTTGAGTCTAGAGATTTCTTTTTTGGAAGGATTTTGACTACAGATAAAATTTCTTTCTTTTTTGAGACAGAGTGTCACTCTTTCGCCCAGGCCGGAGTGCAGTGGTGCTATCTCAGCTCACTGCAAGCTCTGCCTCCCGGGTTCACACCATTCTCCTGCCTCAGCCTCCTGAGTAGCTGGGACTACAGGCGCCCGCTACCGCACCCGGCTAATTTTTTGTATTTTTAGTAGAGACGGGGTTTCACTGTGTTAGCCAGGATGGTCTTGATCTCCTGACCTCGTGATCCGCCTGCTTTGGCCTCCCAAAGTGCTGGGATAACAGGCGTGAGCCACCGCACCCAGCCAAAATTTCTTAATATAGTACTGTTTTGTTCATTTTGGTTGAGTTTGGGCAGGTTGCGGTTTTTGAGGAATTGGTTCATTTTATTTAAGTTTTTGAATTTCCTTATGTAGAGTTTTTCATAGTATTCCTTTGTTATATTTTATAATGTCTGTAGGGTATGTAGTAAAAGCCCTTTTTTACATCTGATATTGGTAGCTTGTATCTTCTTTCTTTTAGTCTTGGTCAGTCTTTCTTGATAATTAACAATAATTTATTGATCTTTTTAGAGAATCAGTTTTTTATTTCATTGATTTCCTTTATTGATTTCTGTTTTCAGTTTCACTGATTTCTGTTCTTATTTATATCACTATCTTCTTTACATTGCTTTGGGTTTTTCTCTTTTTCTTGTTTCTTGTGGTGGAAGCTTAACTCATTGATTTGAGATCATTCTTCTATTTTAATATGAGCATTTCATGCTGTAAGTTTCACTCAGGACTACTTTAGCTGTATCACACAGATTTTGATATGCTATATTCTTATTTTTGTTTAGAATATTTTTAAATTTTCCTTGAGACTTCCTTTGAACTATGGATTATTTAGAAGTATGCAATTTAATTTCTAAGATTTTCTTGTTACCTTTACTACTAATTTCTAGTTTAATTTTATTATAATTAGAAAATATATGTTGTAGGATTTCAGTTCTTTGATATTGAAAGATTTTTATGACCCTGGATATGGACTGCCTTGATTAACTTTCCATGTATGCTTGAATAGAATATATTATATATCCCACTCTTGTAGGTGAAATATTCTGTCAATGTCAATTAAATCAATTGGGTTCAGTTCTTCTCAATCCTTAAAAATTTTCTGTTAACTACTTCTGTCTGTCTGAGTGAAGAATATTCAACTCTCCAACTGTAATTGTGGTTTTGTTTCTTCTTTTAGTTCTGTCAGGTTTTGCTTCATGTATTTGTAGCTCTGTTGATAGGTACATACATATGTAAAGTTGTATCTTGTTGACCAGTTAACCATTTTACTTTTATATAAAGTACTGGGGTCCGTAAACTCTAACTCACACTATGGCAGGCCAAAATCCAGCCTGCCATCTGTTATTGTAAATAAAATTTTATTAGACTACATTCAAGCCTATTGATTTATGTATTTTTTTATGGTTTGTTTTGTACCACAGTGTCAGAATTATACTTTTGCAATAGAGACTATATGGCTTGCCAAGACTAAAATATTTATCTGGGCTTTTATAGAAAAAGTTTATTGCTCTCTGATATAATATCTCTCTTTATCACTGGTAATTCACTTTGCTGTGTAGTATACTTTGGCTGGTATAAGTATATCCAGTTTAGCTTTCTTTTGACTAGTGTTTCTATGGTATATCTTTTTTATCCTTTAACTTTTAACTGAACCATGTCATTATATATTTGAAGTTAGTTACTTATAGACTGTGTATAGTTGGTTCACGTGTTTAAAATAGATCCATTCCACAATTTCTGTCTTGCCTTTTGTAGGTTGAATTTGCCTCTAATTATTTCAATGTTGGGAGTATTTCTAAAATTTTAGTATTTTTTTTGGTTATTCTCTTTGTTTTCCATTCCTTTGTTTTACGTTTCCTGCCTTCTTTGGGGTTATTTGACTATTTTTTAGTGTCCAGCTTTAATGTGTAGCGTTTTTATATTTTTTTAAGTAGTTGCTCTAGGGCTTCCTATATGCGTATTTAACTTTTCACAGGCTATTTAGAATCAATATTCTTGTTACTTAAAGTGGAATACAGAAACTTTCCCACTATGTAGTACTATGTATTCTCTCCTTTTTATGTTGTAGTGTTCTTATACATTACATGTAGTTACATCGTAAATCTCATCACAAGGTATTATAATTTTTCTTTCAACTGTTTAAACATATTTTAGACAACTTAAAAGAAACATAGTTTCCTATTTACCCAGATATTTTCCATTTCTATTGATTTGTCTTCATTTATGATATTCCAAATTTATTTTCTGGTCTCATTTCCCTTTTGTCTGAAGAAGTTGCTTCAGAATTTCTTTGAAAGCATGACTGCTGACAATTAATTATCTTAGTTTTTCTTTATGTGAGAATGCCTCTATTCCTGAAGAATATTTTTGCTGGACATGGAGTTCTTAGTGGACAGTTCTTTTCTTTCAGCTCTTTAAATCTCTTGTTCTGCTCCTTTTTAAACTCCAGGATTTCTGATGAAAATTTTTAGTCTTTAAAATTATTTTTCCTTTATGTATACAGCATTGTTTTTCTCTGGTTGTCTTTTATTTTCAGCAGTTTGATTTTGATGTGCCTAGGCCTAATTTCTTTGGATTTCTCCTTTTTGGGTTTGCTGTGCTTTTAAATCTATATGTTTGTCTGTTATCAAATTTGCAAAGTTTTCTATCATTATTTCCTTAACATTTTTTTTAGCATCACCCTGTTTCTTCTGTATTTCTGAGACTGTGATAACACAAAATTAGACTTTTTGTTATAGTCTTATAGGTCCATGAGGCTCTGTTCAGTTATTTTAAAAAATCATTTTTTCCTCTTTGTTCAGACTGATTCAGAACATATTTGCTAGTTCACTGATTTTTTTTCTGTTATTGACATTCTGCTATTGAATGTCTCCTTCTCTCCCACCCTTCTTCCCTCCTTGCCTCCCTTCCTTGCTATCCAATGAATTTTAAATTTTGATTGTTTTATTTTCAGGTCAAACTTTTCTTTTGATTTTTTTTATATTATCAATTTCAGTGCAAAGATTTACACTATTTTCTCATTGGTTTCAAGAATTCTTTTGATTGCTTGCTGGAGCATTTTTATAATGGCTGCTTTAGAATCTTTGAAAAGTTCAACATCTGTGTTATTTTAACACTGGCATTCTTTGATTATCTTTTACCTGGTGCTTTGGCATTTTCCCAGTTATTTGCCAGTAATTTCAGGTTACCCAGCAAAGAACGAGGTAATTCTAGTTACCTGGTAATTTATTACCCCAAATTACTAGGCTATGCTAGACATTTTGAATCTGATCTTATAAGAATCTGATGTTATTTCATTTCTATGGAGAATGTTAAATAATTTTGTTTTAGCAGGCAGTCAACCTGCGTAGATTCAGGCCACTGGTTCCAACCCTCCACTGTAGGCTGTGGTTTCAATGTCAGTTCCATTTTCAAAGTCTTCATAGTACCATGTATCTTTCCTGGATGTGTGTCACCCAGTGGTCAGTCTTGGACCTTGGCTATGGTCTGTCTGTTCAGTTTTCAGTCACCATTATGCTGAATAGGATCAGGTCCACACTTGTGCAGCTCTGGGGTGAGCTTAGGAGTTCATAAATGACTTTGTGGGTTTGCTTTCCTGAGCTTTCACCTCTCCACCATCTCCCTCAAACTTTCTGGTTCCTCAAGACTCCTCTTTTTAGTTGTTCAGCCAGAAAGCCAAGACTTTAGTTATCACATATTGCCATATACTTCTTCAAGTACTCCACATCAAGGGTCAAGTGGTAGTGGGGAGGGGGAACTAAGGGAGAAAAAGGCAATGGGGAGTTTTCATACACTCTTTGAACCATAGCTCCTCTCTTTTAGAGTTTTGGTTCTTGCAGTCTCCTGTTGCCTCTGCCTGTTGACACCACCATTGTATTGCTTGGGGGCTTGATGTGGTGGAAAGAAGCGGTCTCTCTGAGCTTTTGTAGTTATTTTTCTCTGCTTGCAGCCAGAGCTAGTGGGCTTCTCTTGGAGCTCTCTCTGCCTACATGTTGCTGCCCACTTCTGGTATGTTAAAGTTAGGCTGAGAGTTACTGGAGGAAAAAAAATTAGTAAACTCACTGTCAATTCAGCGACATTTCAAATTCTGTTCTTTTTCCAGAATCCAACTGCAGCAGTTTAGCACTCAAAATCTCTCATATATCTGTTCCATCTGTTCTGTTCAGGTTTTATTGATGTATTTATTAGGATATCCAGGGTGGGGTGTGCTTATCTCTAACCCAGAATTGGAACCTCCTCCCTTAGATTGCAGATTGTGATTGTGTGACCATCTTTGGTCAACCTCAAGTATTAGGCCATCCAAGTCTCTTTCTCTCTTGCTTGCTTTCATTCCTCCATCTCTTTCTCCTTGTTTCTTTCTCTCCCTCCCTCCCTCTCTTCATGTCTCCTTCCCTCCCTCCATTTCTCCTTTCCTCCTTGCGTCCCTTCCTTATAGAATCTGGTTGCTTTTGGTCTTTTACATAAACTGGTAGAGGGAAAATAGAAAAGTACATATGGCTTTGTTTCTTTCTTCTCTCCTATTGCAAAACCATTTTATTTCTTTTCATTGTTGGCATCTTTCCATTGGCCGAGTCTTCTCCTTGCCATCTCTGTCATCATTACTGATTGCCCTGATTGCCATGTCATCACTGCTAGCAGATCTGCTCATGGTCAGTCATATGTGCTTCTCATTCACTCCCCACCCCCTGCCCCAATCTTTTTTGTATTTTATGATTATTCCTTTTCTCATACTTCTCTGCTTTTATGCAAAATCCCACATCCGTCCAGTTTTTCTATTCTACCAATGTACCAATTATAGTGAAAATCAGAGGTATTTTTTTCTTTGTCTCTGTGTTGTTTCTCTTTTTTCTTTTTTTTTTTTTTTTTTTTTGAGACGGAGTCTCGCTCTGTCACCCAGGCTGGAGTGCAGTGGTGCGATCTCGGCTCAATGCAAGCTCCGCCTCCCAGGTTCACGCCATTCTCCTGCCTCAGCCTCTCCGAGTAGCTGGGACTACAGGCGCCCGCCACCACGCCTGGCTAATTTTTTGTATTTTTAGTAGAGATGGGGTTTCACCGTGGTCTCGATCTCCTGACCTCGTGATCCGCCCGCCTCGGCCTCCCAAAGTGCTGGGATTACAAGCGTGAGCCACCGCGCCCGGCCTGTTGTTTCTCTTTAATCAGAACTCGTTGTAGTGTTTGTATGTATATTTGTGGATACTATATTAGTTATCTGGAGACACATTGGAAGCCTGAGGCTTTGAATAATTTGATTTTTGGTATTTCTTTAAGATTAAAACAAGTAGTGTGTTATACAGGAAACAATTTATGTGCACTAATGAACATGTTTGTGATTGACATATATATGCTGTATACTGTTTCCAGATTAAATGACTTCCATGCTAACCTTTTAAAAGTACTTATTTATACATTATCCATTTTTGCTTTTAATATTATTTTTCTATCTGAATGAAATACATGTCCTTTTCCTTCCATTGGTTTAAAGCCACTTAATTTCACTCTCTATTGTCACTCATACTTGATTCAGAATAGGGGAAAATAAGATAAATGTGTATATAACACTGACCATTACTATTCTTTGTTCCAGTAAAGATGATAATGAAGTTGTAAGGTATACAAAAGGGTATTAAATACTTTCTTTTCAGAAGTCCTGAGTTTTTCATCTTAATGAAACAGACAACGTGAACTTACATACTTTGCTTACCTCTTATTTCAATTATAGCAGTCTTTAGTCTTAGTAGAAATAAATGAGAGGGTATATTGTAGCATTTATCAATAAACTATGATAAAAATTCACTTCACAATAATTTAAAACCAGATGGGACCAAATTCATAATGAATTTATAATTGGTTAAATGCTTGATAAAATAATGGTCTTTCCTAATTATACCTCATCTCTGACAGTTTTAAGTTTATAATTTTTGGAAGTAAAACACATCATCCTTTAAGTCTTCCTGTCTTTTGTCAGTTAAAGATCTACATATCATAATTAGGGCAAAGGTACATTTCTGTGGAGGCCATGTGTGCCTTTTCCTACCATAGAAAGAAAAGGACACACCCAATTAGGGTCTAGATTGGAAGTAATAATTAACAGAACCATAAGTACAGGTTTATGTGGTAGAAAGAATTGTGGTGGTGCTAGTTTCATTTAGTTTCTCCTCTGCTTTTAGCCTTCTATTAGCCATAAGTAGAAATGGATGTGCTCACATACATATATAGCAATTATCTCTGAAATCCATGACAATAGAAAGCAGATCAGTAGAAAACTTTGTCTCAGCAACAGTGTTAGCTTTTATTTGAATAATCACATATCAGGTAGATTTCTGAACACTGTTTTTAAATTAGAAGGAGTATATAAACTGCTAGGTCAAAAGAACTTCATTCTGAAATCTTACTTCACAAGAGCTTCATTCTGAAATCCTCAGGATAGGTGGTTGGCATTTAAGTGGGCTTTAGATCATGGAGAAAATTTCAATTGAAGACGATTTATAAGTGTGCATTCACTTGTTCAATGAATATTTATTGAATATGTACTGTTTTTGTTGCTGAATGCAAAAATGAATTAGGGGGCCTTGTAAGTATGTGTTATTGCTGAGTTTTACTGGGTTTTATATGTTTATATGAAAGCTTTAGAGTAGATAGAAATATGATTAAGGAAGTTAAAACCATAAAGGGAGCTAATTCCTTTATTTCATAAAGGAAAACTAAAGAGCATCAGCAAATATAAAGAGAAGATAGCATGTATAAAAATAGGTTATTGGTTGGTTACACTATAATTTACAATAAGCTTTAATAATGTATTGATATTTGGAGGCCGAGGTGGAAGGATCCCTTGAGCCCAGGAGTTCAAGTGTGCAAGGAGCTATGATTGTGCCACTCTACTCTGGCCTGGGTGATGGAGTGAGACTTCATCTCTTAAAAAAATTTGATTTTTTGATATTAATTCTGAACAAGTAACTGAGACTGCCATGTGAGAGGGATCATGTGTTAGGAGCTTTATTTGACCCTCTCAGCTGGGCCTAGTTTTTCAGCCATCCCTACTAAGATACCAGTTACATGAGTGAAGTTGTCTTGGACCCTCCAGATTAGTTTGTCTGTTAGCTGACTACCACCAGTTTACTTCTGTTGATTCCACCAGCTAACTTCTGTTGAAAGAGAAGAATCATCCAACTGAGCCCTAATTCTTTGACCCACAAAATTGTTAGATATAATGTTTTTTAAGCCATTAAATTTGGGGTGGTTTGTTACTCAGCAATAGATAATCAAACCACCTACACAGGACATCTAAACACTTTTATGGTACTGGAGAATAATCATTACAAGTTATGCTATAATTTTTTAAATTATAGGTTGGTAATTTTGTATCAATAGGCCAAGGATAAAATTTAGTGAAAGGGCAGTTAGTTGAGCATAGCATACGTGATGGCTATGTGGTATATTGTCTTGGCCAGGCTAAAAAAACTACATTCCTTTGAATTTCTTTTTCAGCGAGTTTCTGGATAAGTGATCTATAAGACACATTCCCTCAAGATTTGGACGATAGAAGAGAGCATCGGCAGTTTTGTGATCTCTACACACCTTCTCCTAATTACTGAATCAAACACTAATTTAGCTGCTGCTGTGAAGAGATTTTGCAAGTATAATTAAAGTTCCTAATCAGTCAAGAAGATTATCCTGAGTTGGCCTCATTTAATCAGTTGAAAGTACTTAAAAGATAATGTTGACCTCTCCTGGAAAAAGAGTTAAACCTGTGGACAACAGCTTCGGCCAGTGTCTGTGAGGCTTCAGCCATCTTGTGATCTTCTCTGCCCTATGGACTTTGGATTTGCCTATCCAGCCTCTGAAACTGTAAGCCAATTCCTTGTTATTATTTATATTCACACATATATGCATAGATAGATAGATATCTCCTACTAGTTCTGCTTGTCTGTTTGGACTCTGACACGGAGTTTTGTATCAAAAGTGGATGCAGAGGCACAGATCTTGATGAGTTCTCTGAATTGGTTCTGATCTTCTGGAATTGTTTTTCTAATCTGATAAAACTTAAGGCACTAATAAGCCTGTTTCTAGTTGTTTAAAAGACGTTGGTAGTCCATGGCATGATGTGGTGAAAGAGTTGATTAAATGATCACCTTTGGATACTATAATTAAATACCTATAGAAGGTGAGATTCAAGATGTCTAAGCATGAATCACCCGAGAACATTTTAGTCAAAACAAGGAGTGGAATGGAGTTGGTTGGTTATTCCTAACTGCTCTAGAGAAAGTGACCATAGAAAAATGAACTTAGGGCTCTAAATTTCTAGCTAAATTGTTCTGAAAACTTCTACATTTTCCCTCAGAGAAACTCTATCCTGTAGCTATAAGGCTGGGGTTTCTGAAAATGAAAGCCACAGTTTCCTCCTGTCAGTGGCAAACTGAATTCCCAACCACTTCTGCTAAAGTTTGGCCAGTGATTGGGAAGGAACGGGCTTCTACAAATGGGAGTGGGGAAATATGGGTAGATTCTGATAAAGCTGGGGATCTTGGCTTCCCATATGAAATTGAATCTTTGCCCATAGAACCGGTCTTTTCAGTTCTGCCTGAGGAAGTGTAATGCGTCAACTTGACTAGGCCACATGGTGCCCAGATATTTGGTTTAACATTTTTCTGGTTATATGAGGGCATTTTTGGATAATTAATATTTAAATCAGTAGACTGAGGAAAGCATATTGCCTTCCATAATGTGGGTGGGCTACAATCCTCGGTTGAAGGCCTAAACAGAACAAAAGGCTGACACTCCCATGAGAAGGATAATTTTCCTGCTTGACAGCCTTTGAACTGGGAAATCAGCTGTTCCTGGTTCTAAAACAGCCTGCCAGCCTCAGACTTTAACTGGGACATTGGCTCTTTTTTCTGGTTCTACAACAGCTTCTGACCTTTGCACTAGAACTGGGACATCAGCTCTGCAGATTTTGGACTTGCCAGCTTCCAGAATTATGTTAGCCATTTCCTTATAAATTATATATTTATAATATACATCATATATACATTTAAACAATATATTCATAAATCATAAATATATGTGTATATTTTGTTTTTCTGGAGAACTCTGCTTAATATGGGAAGATAGTCCTCCTTTACCTGAATAACCTGGAATGGCATCCCCTGAGGATTGTTGATAAAAAGTGTCAAACTCTGTAAAATATTTTTAGAGATTTATTTTCAGCCAAATATGAGTGACCATGGTCCGTGGAGGTCCTGAAAACATGTGCCCAAGGTGGTCGGGGGTACAGCTTGGTTGTACGTATTTTAGGGAGGCATGAGACATTTATCACATTTAAGAAATACACTGGTTTGGGTCAGAAGGCGGGGACAATTCAAAGCAGGGGGCTTCCAGGCTATAGGTAAATTTAAACATTTTCTGGTTGACAATTGTGGTTGAGTTTATCTGAAGACCTGGGAACAGTAGAAAGGAAGTGTCCAGGTTAAGATAAAGGATTGTGGAGATCAAATTTTACTGTGTGGAGGAAGCTCTCAGATAGCAGACTTCAGAGAAAACAGGTTGTAAAATGTTTCTTATCGGACCTAAAAGGGTGCCTGGCTCTTAGTTGATTATCTCCTGGATCTGGAAAGGAAGGAAGGAAAACAAGGGGAATGGGGATTCTTGATAGAATGTGGGTTTTTCCCACAAGGGATGGCTTTGCAGGACCATTTCAAGATATGGCAGAGAAATACGTTTTGGGGTAAAATATTTTTTCTTCCTTGTTATGCCAAAGTCAGATTGGAAAGCAAGTCACAATATACAGGGTTAAATAAAACCCATCTGATGAGAATTTATGGTTTGAAGGGCATGACTCCCCACACCCCTTAGATAGGAATTTGGGCAAGATAAAAAAAAATGAGAGCTTAGTCCTCAGGAAGTTGCTTACAGGGTACTCCTGATGCTGCACAGGACCTACTCCCCAACACCCCTTTTTGTTTCTATAACTAGACTCAACCTGAAGCAGTCCTCAAAAATTGAGGTACAATGTATGACTCATGAAGAGGTGTGATATACACCAAAAGAACTGCATGGCTTTTTTTCAATTTATATAAATAGAAATCTAGGAGTTATGTGTGAGAATGGATATTGGTGTGTAATCAAGGTGTAAGGAATATAAAGTCATCAGGCTTAATTTGTAGGCTTACTATTCAGAGACTCAATGTTTTAGCTCAAGAAGTTAGGAAGGGCTTAATTAGACGGGGTTGGCTGGTTGCCAGAAACAAAATGGTGGCCTACACTAAATGAGGTTGAAATGCCTTATTATATTATAGAGGAAGGTAGCTAAAGGCTTGAGATTGCAACGTTTGAGTGTACTTACCATGCAGGATTGCTCTCCAGTCCTGGAAAAACATGCCTTTCACCACAGCTGTGAAAAATAAATTTGTGAGGGAGCATCAGCATCCTTGAAAAGCTCTGTAGTCTCTCTTCTCTGTAGGTCGGAAATTATAAAGTAAACTGCTACCATTGAATGAGGATACCTAAATGCAACAGAGACAATAGATCCTGGGATGTTAAGCGTCAAATGGTGACACTTAATTGCCAAAGATAAGATAGGCAGGGTTACCATAATGGATAGCAGAGTTAAAATAGTAACCAGAGGCCAGGCTCAGTGGCTCATGCCTGTAATCCCAGCACTTTGGGAGGCTGAGGCAGAAGAATCACTTGAATTCAGGGGCGGAGTTTGCAGTGAGCTGAGATCATGCCACTGCACTACAGCCCAGCGACAGAGTGAGGCTTTGTCTCCAGAAAAAAAAAAAAGTAATCAGAATAGTTTGACTCAAAGAGATTATGCTGTTGGTTCTCATGATGATCGAAATTCTCATGATATCCCAAGAGTGGAAACAGATGGTTAACCTATTAAATTCTTTTTTGATCTATATAAGCAGAGGAGTTCTGGGTCTAGTAAACAGAAGTCTGACTTGAATTTCCAAAACATAGAGTTAATTCCTTCATTTCCAAATTTGAGTCAGTTAACAGACTCAGAACCCCTTGAGAAAGAAACCCACTCCACTGTCAAAAATTTATACTGTTAACTTTTCTTTCAGTATTTCTCCAAAGGGACTTATGGCTCTTTACCAGGTTGACTGTTCACTGGGGAAATGAAATTCTGGGCAAGGGAGTTTAGCCTAGCTAGGCTGACACATAACAAAGCCATCACAGACCACCCCTTGTCAACTTGGTACCCATACATATTTCCTTAAAACATACTGCCTGTATGATACAACTATCCCATATACAACTGCAAACATGCCAACCTTTTCCTCAAAACAGGATACAAAATCCTCAGGTAATGTTCCTCTTCTCTTTTGAAATTTAAATACTAAGATTAACTACCATAAAAACATCTTGTGATGTAAAGTTAGCTATTATTAACACATCTTGTGTTAGATAGGATAAGTGAGAGAAGAAAAAAATACTTAATATTATACAAACATTCACATCAAGAGAAAACTCATAACTAATGCAGTTTTCAATTGTTCATGTAGTTGTAGCTGGCATTTTTAACAGCCACGTTCTATCGATTCCATATTCTTTGCCCTCAGCAATCACCTTAGCTGGGATCAATCCCTTATTTTTGAAGGGTCTGGGCCATTATCAGTCCTGCCTGAATTGTTTTTTTGTAGTTTTCTATTGATATGAATCACAGGATGTGAATATTAGGAAGCATGTTAGAAGATCTTCTGTATTCCAGGCATACTTTTCCTTACCTCCATTGTGTAGTAGCAACCCAATCTTCTCTTGATGGGAGCAGTTACCTCAGCTATTACAGTAACCCCCTTGTTTGTCTGTTCATTCAGAGGCATAAAAAATCCAGAGTGACCAGGTGGCAGTTTCAACTTTCAGTTTAGTGGAATCATTGTTCCTCTAGTAGAAGCATTCCTCCCTCTGGAACTAGGACTTCTAAACCAGCACATTTTAAAGTTATGAGGACAGGAAGAATAAATTTTGGTGGTGGATCCCTAGGAGTAGTAAAGAGGCCTCTCCTGTTTCCACCTCTTGATACTTGGATGTGTGAATCCTGGTAATGGGGAAAAACAGCACTGTATACTAGATGCTAATTTAGATCACATACCACATTCTGGAGGACATTGCCCCAGCCCTGCAAAGTAACACCACCTGCTACCTTAGCTGGTTCTTCAAAGGCCTTTGTACAATTGTCAAACCAGCTGCTTTGGAATTATGGGGAAAATGAGGAGACCAGTAACTTCCATCAGTTGTGAAATGAATTCTTGATTAAAATTGATATTGAGTGGGATACATGACAGTGGACAAAGCATTCTGTAGGTCTGTACTTGGTCATTTTAGCAGAAGAATCATATGCACAGAAGAAAAAATCATATTCAGTGTAAAAGTTTATTCCTCTAAGAACAAAATGCTTTCCCTTCCATGAGAAAGCAGTCCAGTGCATAATAAACCTGCCACCAGCCTGTTGCCCCAGGAAATTATACCATATCAGGGACTTGTTGGTCCCTGCTGCTGGCAGTTTAGGTCCTCAACAGTGTCTGTTATGGTGAGTAGAGATTCATGTTGCTGAGCCCATGCATAGCCTCCGTCCCTGCCACCATGGCCACTTTGTTCATGAGCCCATCGAACAAAGTGTTTTGGTAGTAACTAGAATAGCTGGGGAAAGAGGCTGACTGGTGTCTACAGAACAGGTCACTCTTTCAATTTTATTGTTAAAATTCTCCTCCATTGACGTAACTCTCTAGAGAGAATTCATATTGACACAAATATTTCTGGGTGTCATTCTAGAAGAGGTCCATCCAGATTCCTCTTTCCCAAACCTCCTTGCCAACAATTTTTCAAGTATATTCCTTCTAAATCCCTGACCCTTCAGCCAAACCATCTGTCAGAGTCAATCCATTACAGATTGGTATCTCTGGCTATTTTATTCTCTTGGGAAAAATAACCAAGCAAGGGCACTGCTTGAAGTTCTGCCCACTGGGAGGATTCTCCTTTACTATAGTCTTTCAGGGATGCCCAGAGTAAGGCTGCAGAGTTTCAGCTGTCCACTTTTGAGTGGTACTTGCATACAATGCAGAACCATTTGTTAACCAGACCTGAGGTTTTTTTTTTTCTTTTTTTTTCCCCTTCCTCAGTCAACTTGTCTTAGGCAGAAGACTTAGGTATGGATTGAAAGAGAGAAGGTAATGTAGGGGGAATAGGGACCATGGACATACTGGCAAATCCCTCATGTAACTTCCTTGTGCCTTAAGGGCCTCCTCAAGTCTGATCTCATATATACTGCCTCCCTTTGATAACAGAGTACTGCTGTGCACACTCAACATTATGTCTTGTCAGACAACACCCAGTTCATGATGGGAAGTTCAGGTAGCAGGGTAACTTAGTGGCCCATGATCAAGTGTTTGTCTCTACTAAGGCCCAGTAATAGGCCAAGAGCTGTTTCTCAAAAGGAGAGTAGTTATCCACAGAGGATGGTATAGCTTTGCTCCAAAATCCTAAAGGTCTGTGCTGTGATTTACCTAATGAAGCTTGCCAAAGGCTCCAAATATCAACCTCATCTGTCACTGATACTTTAAGCACCATTGGATCTGCTAGATTATGTGACCCAATTGACAGAGCAGTTTGTATGGCAACATGAACGTACTGAAGAGCCTTCTTTTGTCTGGACCATATTCTATACTGCCAGCTCTTTGCATCATCTGGCAAATGGGTCAGAATAGCCACCCCAATAAGGTGTATTTTATATCTAAAATCTAAAGAGGATCCCCTGGGCATTGTGCCTCTATTTTAGTGGTAGGAGGGTTAGATGCAGCACTTTATCTTTTACCCTGGAAGGGGTATCTTGACATTTTATAGATCACTGGACCCCTAGAAGTTTCACTAAGGTAGAATTTTTGTTTTACTTTGTTACTGTTAAAGAAAAACTAAATCAGGAATTGAACTTTGTAGGTGTATGTAGTGAAAAGAATATAGCCTCAAGAACTAGTCAGACCCGGGTTTGACTCCTAGCTGTACCACTGGTAGCTACAGGACTTTAAGAAAGCTACTTAACCTCTTTGAGCTCCAATTTTCTTGTCTATAAAATGGATGTGGTAACAAAAGTATTTTAGGGTTGTTATATGAAATGAGATACTGTGTGCAAAGCACTGTATAGTACCTGGCATATATTTAGCATTGAACAACTGTAGCTCCTCCTCATATTATGAAGAATCACCCTGAAAATACATGGATAATAGGTGTTTCAATTCACAATCTTCTGGTAAATTGAATTTTACTGCAGCAGAATTATGGGAAGGTTTGTGTTATGCACAAGGTGAGGAAATGAGGAAAGAAAGATAAAGTGAACTGTAGTCATATAACCCAGGATGATGATAAGGTCTCTTGATTTTGCAGTTATAATGTGTACTAAAATTTAGAAGTGAGCAGAAGTGCCACAGTATATTTTGTTTTCTATTTCCAGATGTGGTATTATAAGTGACTGTATATTATCTCACATTTGTTCTACATGAATAGAGTGTAGATAGAGATAGCCAAAGAAAGAATGGGTAATGACAGAGAATAGGGAAAAAGTAGGAAAATAATTTTTTTTGTTTAAAGAAAAGAAAAAGTTTGAATTACAGATTTTAAATGAAATACTTATATATTGATACCTAGACTTTAATATGTGGCAGATAAAGTCAAAAACTTATTCAACAGATTTATATAAAATTATGTATAGCATAATTCATTATTCTTCCTTTATATTGGATAACCAGTACTGTGTAATTCTCAAATGCAAAAGCAATGTGAAATTTGTCTTTTGGGGACAGTTAATGATAAGAAAGCAAGATTCATGGCCACGTTTTCAGACGTGCTTCCTTTAGTTTCTTGCTATCCCACGTGTGGTCCATGGGGCAGCAGATCAGTATCACTGACTGTTTATTAGCAATGCAGAATCTCAGGTCTACCCTACACCTTCTGAATAAAAATATACATTTTACCAAGACTTAATATAGGCATATGAATGTTTAAAAGGCATTGCTGTTGACTTCTGATCTAGGCTGACTTCTGTACTATATTCCTGTCTGCCCGATTTACTTGCAATATTGGAATCAGAATAGCCAGTAGTGTTCATTTAGTTATGTAGAATTTGCAAATCAGAATTCTACTTCATTTTTTAAATGACAGTTCACATTTTTCTGAAACAAGAAAATTAAACTACACTGTAGCTATATCATTATTATTTAAAAATCGATGTAATTCACAATTAGGTTCCTATTAAGCTTCTGTTTTAAGGCAAAATGAGAAGTGTAAGACTGGAAAGTAGTTTATAATTATATCATAGCTAAATTGGAGTATATCACAGTATTATTAATTATAGTCAGAAAACTACATTTTGTTCCCCTCAACAAATGGCGATACCAGTTTCTAAAACATGAATGATTTTCTGCGCCGTTATCCAAGGATGGCAAATATCTGAGATGGCTAATTTTCCCTTAAGACCCTCCTTCCCCTATATATGAGGGGCAATGCCAGTGGATCCAGAAAACTTTTTCCCCCTGGATCCTGGATGTAACCTCAGAATCCTTCTCAATAAAGTGTTCTAGGCAGCCACCACAAATCAAAGTTGCCATGCAGAATAAAAGTTATCAAATGTAGCATTTCATATTAGTCTCCTGCAAATATTAAAGTTTTTCATTGCTATAAGCAATGAAAATTGTCAAAAACAAAGTACAAGTATCATGTTCCTGCATTCTTGATCCAGACCATCTTTTATTCCTCATGCTTCTCTAGCAGTGTTACCAAAACTTCCTCAGTGAATATTCAACTTGATCAAGTTATCAGATATTACTGACAGTATAGTGAAAAGAGTAAAGGTCTTAGAATACGACAGAAATGAAGTTAATCACCTCCTAATCCTTCCTGTGTGACTTTGGTTACATTACTTCTCTTCTTCATTTGTAATGTGAGGATATCATCTGATTCAGAGTATTGAGAAGATTAAATTAGATAACACATTAATGTAACCAGCAAAGTAAGATACAGAAGTTATATAAATGTTAGCTGCTGTCTTTTCTCACTTCCCTTTTCCTTTAAATAGTTTTATTGGTAGACAGGGTGACTCTTGTAAAGTAAGTAAAATATTTACCAGGTTCTAGAAGAACAGTATTTGTCTCTTGCAAGGCTGTAATCAGTAATGAAAATTCACTGTAGTGGGCAGTTACTTAACTATACTGTTTACTGGATATGCTCTAGGTGAGGTTCTTAGACTTAATATGTGAAAGAGTAAGGGAAGTTTAGAAGGATTGTGTTTTATAGTACTTAATAGTAGCATGCAGAAAGAGAAATAACCATAAAACTTGTGATACTAGTCCAAAAACTATTTTTAGAAGTACTGAAATAAGAAAAATATATGATTAAAGTATATCTATTGTACCATATGAGAGATCCTCAGGGACAGTGGGAATGGTAAAGTATTTGTTTTCCTGACCCTACAATAGAAGCATGAATGTAAGATAAGTACCTATTTTAGTAGATGCTTATTACTGTAATATGTTAATACCATGGTCTAAAGATACTTCTTGATGATGGTTCTCCCAGGATCTGTGCAAGAAAAAGTAAAAACTGAAATGTGTAAAGTAATTATTATAGGTGTTGTCTTCAAGAAGAAGCATAAGAAAAATAAATGCATTCTGGGGAAAAAAGTATACATTGGTAGAACTTTAATGTTCTTTGAAAATTTACTGACAATCAAACACTTCAAGAAGTAACAGTTGAGCATGTTAAAGCATTCCAACCTTTAGGAACACTTTCCTAAATGACAGTGTTCTCTGGCTTTAACTACAGAATTCTGTGAAGAATCAAAGACTCCAACTGTAATTGCATTTAATCAGAGAATGCTATTCTATAAGGCATTCTTTGAGAAATCCATATAAAAATTAGATGTTTAAGAATCTGTATATTCATTTAGCCATACAAAAGACATTTAAATGAAAATTTTATTCACTGGAATTTTGTTATGCCACAGAGCTAACTTAGGAGCAAGATTCCAAGGCAGAAGTGAAACCGATGGCAGCACTGCTTTCATATTTAGCATATAATACTATAGTGGCATTAATAATACAGCAGATACAGAAATTTTTTCTCCCATTCCTGATTTTGTTGATTCAGAGTGGTAGAAGCTTTGTAAAATACAAATTCTGATTCTTTTTCAACTTTGTCTAATTTAAATTCCCCTATCTTCTGCTGAGTATAAAATAAATGGGTCTAGGTTTGTGAATTTGCTTTTTAAAAAAAAAAATTGTGAACATGTTTAAAATTAACCTTTACCATAATTAAGCTTGGTAGAAATAGAAATTATTGATAATGATAACTCATAAAATTAAGCTTATTAAATAATATTACTTGGGACAAGTACTATACTTCATTAACTTTAACATTTTTCTTCTTTTCCTTTCTTTGGCTCTTTATTGGACAATGAGTTTTTACTGTGAGAGATGCTAAGGGAGAGCATTATAATTTTTTGTTTTACTCTAAAGCTCATCCATGTATTTTATTTTGAATGGCTACTGTGTGCTACATACCAGAAGAAACTGGTTTCTTTCCATCTGAGATTTTATCTGGCTTCTTATAAGCTGGTAGATCTAGGAAATGCTATACTTCTTATTTAGCAGTTTTTATCTCCACTTGTATAAAATTTAAGAATATTTTAAAGATTAGTAATCTATAATTTTATGAATTTACTTCTTTTAATATTCTATAATTTTCAGATCAAGTTATTAGTCAAGATAAATATACTCAATCTATTTTGAATGCTTTTCCAGATTATGCTTTCTTCATTTAAAGGTTCATATTTATTTAAGGGTATCATAAATATTTAGTAGATTGAGATCTATAAACTGATATGTATCACTGACCTAACAAATATATATTGGGAATCAACTTTGTTCCTATGAGAGATCTGTATCTATAATAATACTTATTTAGTTTATACATAATTAAAACTTTTATTGTAATTTAGGAATGAATCAAGATATATTTTCTAGAGTGTATAAACCAGAAGTTGCCTAGGAAATGGCTGCAATTTGAAGTTCTTAAAATAATGCAACTCCTCATATGTGTGTTTTCAATCTTGTTATATATTTTAAGAGAGCTGATATTTTCCCTTATATTTACTTTGAGCAATTAGTAATTATAAATATCCATTTATGAGTATGAATTTATCTCTGTGTTTCTAAATTGTATTTAGTGTTCTGATTTCTGGATTTGATGTCTAATATATACTATTTTCTGTAATACACATAATTTAAAACACAATAATAACAGCATTATAATAGAAGTCAGTACCATTCTTCTAGATTTCTTGGAACATCACATACCAACAGTCAAGTGCTTTTATTGAAATACAGTTAGTAGCAATTAGCTTAAATTTTGGCTTTTCATAGATTGAAGCTGTTAAAGCCCAGTTGATCCCAATGTTTTTGGATAGTGGTAGTATTTTTAGTGCCATGAGAGAGTCACCTATTTTATGTAAAAGTTTGCTTATTGAGGCCGGGCGCGGTGGCTCACGCTTGTAATCCCAGCACTTTGGGAGGCCGAGGCGGGCGGATCACGAGGTCAGGAGATCGAGACCACGGTGAAACCCCGTCTCTACTAAAAAATACAAAAAAAAAATTAGCCGGGCGCGGTGGCGGGCGCCTGTAGTCCCAGCTACTCGGAGGCTGAGGCAGGAGAATGGCGTGAACCTGGGAGGCGGAGCTTGCAGTGAGCCGAGATTGCGCCACTGCACTCCAGCCCGGGCGACAGAGCGAGACTCTGTCTCAAAAAAAAAAAAAAAAAAAAAAAAAAAAAAAAAGTTTGCTTATTGAATTACCAGACATATGACATCGTAGTATAGTAATACTGGATTAGTAATTCATAATAAAAACTTTGTCCCAGGTTTCACAAAGACCACCAGAATAACTGAATAAATAAGCTTAAGTCTCTGCTCCAGTTTTTCATTTTTCAAATTGGGTTACCTGCCCCAATTCTATCCCACATTCTAATGATTCAGGTCTCTTATTTTTAAATTTTAATAATGAAAAAAATTAATGATTACTGTAATTAAAAATGTCAGGTTTTCTTTCTAAAATTGATAAGCCTATTTCTAACAATTCTTTATTCAGACATTAAAAAAATTTCTAACAATTCTTTATTCAGACATTAAAAAAATTAAAAGCCACTCTTTATTGCACATTTACAATATATTTGACCATCTCCTACTTAAATGAATCACTAAAGTACATTTTGGACATGCATTGCTCTTTTAGACTACTAAAAGTCAGTAAATTTTTCATGTCTTCTGGTGATTAATCCTTCAATCTGGAAAGTGTTAATATAGCTCTTTAAAGTGTCTTGGTAGGGATTAGTCTCATGATTTGTATTTACTATTCTGTTTATAATAACTTAAAATGTTGTACTAATTAGATCTGTACAAAAAGAATAGTCAGTTTTCTTGGTAATAGAAAGGGATGTAAGTAGTGACAATTAGAAACCAAAACTGAATATACCCTGCTAGATTAGTTCCCAGAGAATATGGTTTATCTTTAATATATATAATTTGCCTGAGAATAAGTGATTGACTAAATATTTTCTCAGTAAAGATGATATCTACCTAGAATATCATTTCTTTTTGTATTTTTACTACTTTTAAGTGGAGAGAAAACTTCAGTTTTTTACAATCAAAATAAGTACTAAAGTGATATTATAAAATCAGAGCCCCAAATCCTAACCCAAGAACAACTATGAAATTAATAGTGTATTGTTGCTAAGTGCTGGGTAGGTTAGCTCTTGAATAAAGTTTAGTTTGTTACATGAAAAACATTAATAAATAAATTCATTATTCTCAGGCTTTCTATAAACACCAACAATTTGTATAATGCAACATTAAACAAACTTCAAAGCACATTTAAAAAATGTTTAGGCAACTGTTATTTACATCATTTAGAATTGGTCAATTGTAGTAAGGTATGAAAATTCCTAAAACGGAAAGAAAAAATAGCAAAGAAAGCAGAAAACAATGAATCCGATGACCCAGTTCACTGAATAAATATATATGATCACCATATCCATGTCAAACCACCATCCACGGCTATCATCCTCAAAGTGCAGGTAATCCATCCTGTGTGCACCATGTGGGAACTGCCTTCTTGTAACTGGAGCTGCATGTCTGCGGAAACCTAGAAGATGTATGAACATATTAAAGCCCATTAAATTCAAGCTAGTGCTCAGAAAAGAAGCTGCAATATGAACACAAGTACAATTAAACAAAACATATCTTGATTTCACTGAGTGGAGTTATGTTGTATTCCTGACAGTTTTTTCAATGATAAGCAACTATTAGAAGCCTCTTCTAGTTCAGGGCATTAAAGGCAGGGTAGCAAAGAACACAGGATATGAAGTCAGGAGATTTGCCTAGGTCTGCCACTTGGCTGGGGCAAGTCATTTAACTCTTTTGGTCATGAATTTCTCATCTATACTATCTGATTTCTTCAAAAATTTGTGGGGATCAAATGTAATTATTTTCAAGAGAATATTTTCTAAATTTATCATGTTTTATTTTTACAACTGCTTTTAAAACTTCTGATCACCAACTTAACCTTGTATCTTATACTTTGAGAATTTCATTCAGTTTAGTTCTTTGGGCAAAGTTCTAAGGAGAATATCTTATTTTAGCATCGAATAAACTGGACAGACATAATGACACTCCTTTAAAGAAATTTAGCTTTAATTTCCATAGCATTCAAAGCATGGGGATTTGTTGGTACAGAAAAAGCAAATCTTGAAAGTAAACTATAGTCTACTTATTACTAAATGAATATGACATTTCTGAGAAATATTACATCATGAAATACAATTTTCTTTTGTATATTTACATGCTAATTAGAGCTTGAGAAAAAACCTGCTCAATAGCAACTTGTTTTTTTTTGGTTGACCAATATATAAACCCAAAGTCATTTAACAAAATTCAATTTTCTGAGGACTGATAACCTATTAATCTTTTGCTTTTTACTTATCTACTTTCTACTTTAAATATTTCTGTGTTTATTCATGTTAGGGAACAGGGACAGCATAATAAACTAGGCAGAAAAATGTAATTCTGGTACTTGCTAACAACTCTGGTGATAAAAGTTCTGTGAAGCTCTAGCCTGAAGCAAATTCTGGTTCACTCATAACAATTGAGTAATGTGAAATATTCTCTAGGTCAGGCTGTTTATTCTGACGGTAGAGTTGCATTTACCTGGGTATTAGTATGCTCATTTAAAGTCAAATCTCTTTAATCAAGAACTATCCTTTTTTTATGTATCAAGTTTATTTGGAAATTATATTTACTTACGTAGGTTCAAAACATGAAATTTAAAAAGATAAACATGAAATAAGTGATATTTAAAAATAATTTGTAGAGCTACATTTCAAATAGGCTTTTAAATAATTTCTAATCGATCTTGGCTGACTTTCTATCATATCTGATTTGATTTAAAAACTTTTTTACTGCTACACAATATTTGTACATTTTAATGGAGCATATGTAATATTTTATTGTTTATCTTTGTAGTCTGGTGGTTTTCTATAGTGGTATCCTTTGTATTTTTTCTCTTATTTATATGTTTGTTCTACCATTTGGGTTTTACTTTCATGTGTTTTCATATCATTCTTTTGCTTCCAGGTATAGGACTCCCCTAAACATTTCTTAGAGTCAGTCTAGTGGTGATGAATTCCACTGGCATTTCCTTGTCTGGAAAAGGCATTATTTATCCTTCATTTCTGAAGGAAAACTTTGTCAGGTATAATATCCTTGGCCGCCATTTTTTTCTTCAGCACTTTGAATATGTCATTCTATTCTCTGGCCTATAAGGTTTCTACTGAGAAATCCAGTGTTTTCTGATTGGGGTTCCCTTGTAAGTGACTAGATACTTTTCCTGTTCTAAAAATTCTATCTTTGACTCTCGATAGTTTGGCTATATGTACCATGGAGAAAACCTTTTTGCAGTATGTCTATTTGGGGATTTCTGAGCTTCCTGTATCTTGATATGTAAAGAAATTTCTAGCCTTGCAAAGTTCTCATCTGTTATTTCATTAAATATGTTTCCTATCTCTTTTGTTTTCACTTCCTCTCTGGGACACCAAAAATTTGAATATTTGATCACTTTATGGTGTCTCATATGTCACACAGGCTTTGTTCATCCTTTTAAAATTCTTCTTTTCTTTATTTTTGTCTGACTGGGTTATTTCAAGAGACCTGTCTTCAAGTTCTGACATTTTTTCTTCTGCTTTATCTAAACTATTATTGAAGTGCTTAAATATATTTTGTACTTCATTTACTGAAAGAGATGGGGAGAGAAACAACTTGGAAAACGTATTACAGGAGATCATCCTCGAGAACTCCCCCAACCTAGCTATAGAGGCCAACATTCAAATCCAGTGAATGCAAAATATTTAGTAAGAAGGTTATCCCCCAGGCACATAATCATAACATTTTCCATGGTGGAAATGAAAGAAAAAATGTTAAAGGCAGCTAGAGAGAAAGATCACCTACAAAGGGTAGTCCATCAGACTAACAGTGGACCTCTCAGCAGAAACCTTACAAGCCAGAAGAGATTGGGGGTCTATATTCAACATTCTTTCTTTTTCAACATTCTTAAAAGAAATTCAACCAAGAATTTCATATATGGCCAAACTAAACTTCATAAGCAAAGGAGAAATAATATCCTTTTCAGACAAGCAAATACTGAGGGAATTTCTCATCACTATACCAGCCTTACAAGAGCTCCTGAAAGATGCATCAAATATGGAAAGGAAAGACTGTTACCACCCACTGCAAAAACTCTAAGTTCACAGACCAGTGACACTATAAAGCAACCATACAAACAGGTTGGCATAATAAACAACTAACAACATAACAGGATCAAATCCACATACATCAATACTAACCTTGAAAGTAACTGTGCTAAATACCAGTTAAAAAAAAAGGCACAGCTTGGCAAGCTGTATAAAGAACCAAGATCCAATGGTATGCTGTCTTCAAGACTCATCTTACATGCAATGACACCTATAGGCTCAAAATAAAGGGATGGAGAAAAATCTACCAAGCAAATGGAAAACATAAAAAAGCAGGGGTGACAATCATAGTTTCACAAAGACTTTAAACCAACAAAGATAAAAAAAGACAAAGAGGGGCATTACATAATGGTAAAGGGTTCAATTCTATAAGAATACTTAACCTAGATATATATGCACCCAACACAGGAGCACCCAGATTCATAAAGCAAGTTCTTAGAGACCTTCAAAGAGACATAGACTCCCTCACACTAATAGTGGGAGCCATCAACACCCCACTGAAAGTACTAGATCACTGAGGAGGGAAATTAACAAAGATATTCGGGACCTGAACTTGACATTTGACCAAATGGACAGGACTCTCAACCCCCAAACAACAGAATATACATTCTTGTCATTGCCACGTGGCACATACTCTAAAATTGACCACACAATTGAACATAAAACAGTCCCCAGAAAATTAAAACTGAGATCAAAACATCCACACCCCTGGACCACGGTGCAATAAAAACAGAATCCAATAAGAAGAATATGTCCCAAAACTATATACTTACATGGAAATTAAACAACCTGCTTCTGAATGACTTTTGGGCAAACAATTAAATTAAGGCAAAAATCAAGAAGCTCTTTGAAACTAATGAGAAGAGTCAAAAGGGAAACTTACAGCACTAAACACCCACATCGAAAAGTTAGAAAGATCTGAAATTAACAGCCTAACATTACAACTAGAGAAGCAAGAGCAAACCAACCCCAAAGCTAGAAGACAAGAAATAATCAAAATCAAAGCTGAACTGAAGGAGACAGACCCAAAAAGTATTCAAAAGATCAACAAAACCAAAAGCTGTTTTTTTTTTTTTGAAAAATTTAAGATAGGCCACTAGCTAGACTAATAAACAATAAAAGAGAAGATCCAAGTAAACACAATCAGAAACAACAAAGGGGATATTACACCACTGGCTCCACATAAATACAAGTAACCACTAGAGAATATTATGGACACTTCTATGCATACAAACTAGAAAATCTACAACAAATGGACAAACTCCTAGACACATATATCCTCCTAAGAATGAACCAGAAAGAAATTGAATCCCTAAAGAAAAAATAATGAGCTCTGAAATTGAATCAGTAATAGCCTATCAACCAAAAAAATTCCAGGACCAGACTGATTCACAGCCAAATTCTATAAGATATACAAAGAATGTTGGTACCATTCCCACTGAAACTATTCCAAAAAAATTGAGGAGAGACTCCTCCCCAACGCATTCTATGAGGCCAACATCATCCTGATAGCAAAGCCTTGCAGAGACACAAGAACAAAAAAATAAAACTTCAGGCCAATGTCCTTGACAAACATCAATACAAAAATCCACAACATAATACTGGCAAATTGAATTTATCAGCACATCAAAAAGCGAGTCCACCACAAACAAGTAGGCTTTATCCCTGGGATTCAAGTGTGGTTCAATGTATGTGGATCAATAAATGTGATTTGTTACATAAACAGAACTAAAGACAATAACCATCATCTCAATAAATGTAGAAAAGGCTTTCAATAAAATTCAACATTGTTTCACGTTAACTCTCAACAAACTAGGTATTGAAGGAATACACCTCAATAATAAGGGCCATCTATGACAACACCACAGCCAACATCATACTGAATCACCAAAAGCTGGAAGCATTCCCCTTGAAAAACATAAGACAAGGATGCCCTCTGTAACCACTCTTATTTGACACGCATTGGAAGTCCTGGACAGAGCAATCAGGCAAGAGAAAGAAAGAAAGAGCATCCAAATAGGAAGAGAGGAAGTCAAACTATCCCTGTTTGCAGACAACATGATTCTATATCTAGATAGCCCCATAGTCTCAGTCTAAAAGTTCTTAAGCTGATAAGCAAATTCAGCAGATTCTCAAGATAGAAACTCAATATGCGAAACTCACTAGCATCCCTATACACCAACAACAGGTGAGCAGAAAGCCAAATTAAGAACAAACTCCCATTCACAATTGCCACAAAAAGAATAAAATACTCAGGAATACAGCTAACCAGGAAGGTGAAAGATATCTACAAGGAAAACTACAAACCACTGCTCAAAGAAATCAGGGATGATACAGACAAATGGAAAAACATTCCATGCGATGGATATGAATAATCAATATTATTAAAATTGCCATACTGTCCAAAGCAATTTACAGATTCAATGCTGTTCCTAGAAGATTACCAATGACATTCTTCACAGAACTAGAGAAAACTACTTTAAAGTTCATATGGAACCAAAAAAGAGCCTGAATAGCCAAGGAAATCCTAAGCAATAAGAACACAGCTGGAGGCATCATGCCAGCTGCCTTCAAACTATACTACAGGGCCATAGCAACTAAAACAGCATGGTATTAGTACAAAAATGAGATCAATGGAACAGAATAGAGAGCCCCAAAATAAGGCTGCACATCTACAACCATCTGATTTTCAACAAAGATGACATGAACAAATGATGGGGCAAGTATTCTCTCTTCGATAAATGGTACTCGGATAACTGGCTTGCTACACGTAGAAGACTGAAATGGACTCCTTACTTACACCATATATAAAAATCAATTCAAGATGGGTTAAAGACTTAAATGTAAAACTCAAAACCATAAAAACCCTGGAAGACAATATATGCAATACCATTCTGGATATAGGAATGGGCAAAGATTTCATGATTAAGATGCCAAAAGCAATTTTGCAACAAAAGCAAAAACTGATAACTGGGATCTAATTAAACTAAAAAGCTTCTGCACAGCAAAAGAAACCATTAACAGAATAAACCGACAACTGACAGAATGACAACCTACAGAATGAGAGAAAATTTTTGCAAACTGCATCTGACAAAGGTCTAATATACAGCCTCTATAAGGCACTTAAATTTACAAGAAAAGAACAACCGGTTTAAAAAGTGGGCAAAGAACATGAACAGACATTCTTGAAAAGAAGACATACATATGGCCAAGAAACAGCAAAAAAGCTCAGTATCACTGGTCATTAGAGAAATGCAAATCAAAACCACAATGAGATACCATCTCACAGCAGTCAGAATGGCTATTACTGAAAAGTCCAAAAATAAAAGATGCTGGCGAGATTGCGGAGAAAAAGAAATGCTTATACACTGTTGATGGGAGCGTAAATTAGTTCAGCCATTGTGGAAAGCTGTGTGGCGATTCCTCAAAGTCCTAAAAACAGAACTACCATTCGGCCCCAGCAATCCCATTACTGGGTATATACCCAAAGGAATATAAATCATTCTATCATAAAGACACATGCACTTGTATGTTCTTTGCAGCACTATTCACGATAGCAAAGACATGGAATCAACCTAAATGCCCAACAATGGTAGACTGGATAAAGAAAATGTGGTATCTATACACTGCAGATTACTATGCAGCCATAAAAAAGAATGAGATCATGGCCTTCGCAGGAACATGGATGGGGCTGGAGGCCATTATCCTTAGCAAGCTAATGTAGAAACAGAAAACCAAATACCACATGTTCTCACTTATAAGTGAGAGCTAAATGATGAGAACACATGGACACAAAGAAGGGAACAGTAGACACTAGGGCCTATCAGAAGGTGAAGGGTGGGAGGAGGGAGAGGTGCAGAAAAATAGCTGTTGGGTCCTAGGCTTAGTACCTCAGTGATGAAATAATCTGTATATCAAATCCCTGTGACATGAGTTTACCTATATAACAAACTTGCACATGTACCCACGAACCTAAAAGTTAAAAAATTATTTTAATAAATTTAAATTAAGTTTAAATTAATTAAAAATAAATTAAACTTATTAAATTAAATTTAAATTTCTAATTTCTTTCTAATAGGATAAATTAAATAAGCATAAGATTCTGTCTGGTAAGGTTGAGCTTATGAGGATCACAAACCACTCTAATATCCAAGATTTTTTTTGTCCACCAAGTACCAATTTTTGTCCTCATTTAAAATGCATGGTACAGGAGACAATACACTTAGAACTATTATGATAACATAATAGTCAATGTATATATTTTAATATACACAACCACTTCATTCTAAAAATGTATTTGGATTGGAGTTAATAGTAAGAGAAGCTTCTGCATCAGGAATTCACTTTTACAGGCATAATCATAACTTCTTCTTTGTGATAAGCTGTTAATTATTTTGGTATTAAGACACAGTTCAAAGAGTACCCAGTATTCTTAGTTCATTTTAACTATGCTATAGTTCATTTTAAGTATGCTATTTTAAAGTAAGAGACATAATAAGGACACATACTTCAAACACTTTTTTTGCCATATAATCCAGTGAAAAAAAGGCACGCTGCAGTGAAAATTGTACTCTTCAAGGAATCTGAAGAATTGAATTCTTGTGCCAATATTCCACATACTCATTATTCACAAGTCAAAATAATTTCTCTGTATCTCTGAAGATGTTCATATGGTTTTCTCCTTTAATCTGTTAATGTGATAAATTCAACTTGTGAATTTTTCTACTGTTGAATAATAAATTTATTAAATTGATTTTCCTCCCTCATATATACCATTCCTTCATATGGATAAATTCCATAT
The DNA here is from genome assembly GCF_028878055.3 of Symphalangus syndactylus. NCBI lineage: Eukaryota > Metazoa > Chordata > Mammalia > Primates > Hylobatidae > Symphalangus > Symphalangus syndactylus. The sequence goes on from NC_072440.2 coordinate 35,329,254, forward strand.
GTCCTTAATACTGGTTTTTATATACTGAGGAACTCAGCTTGTTACTATTTTATATGGCATTTTAATCCATATGCTAAAAGGCAGATTGGTCTATAGTATTCTGTTTTATGATACTTTTACCTGGTTTGTGTATCATGATTTTATTGGCTTCATAAAACATGTTTGCTCTTAGGTGACAATTTTCCATGGATCAATGTGTGTCTGCACATCTTGCAAGCAGAAGTACTAACTGCCTTTGTTCTGGACTATTTTTGAAAGATATTTGCATAGCAAACTGTCTTGGAAGACAAGAGTGTCTCCCTTTGGAGCAGAGTATAGGTTTGTTTGTATTCTTAGAATATAGCATATTTAATGCCTATTATAAAAGATTTGAGTTTTGTAAGCTTAGAGATCTCCCATGTAACACACCCCACTGCATATATGAATATCACGATACCCTATGGGAAATGAGGCTCAGGTATCCATCACAAATGCTGCTACACTGGCTACCACTGTGAGTAATAAACCATCCTTTGTCTCTAACACATGTCTTGTGTCTTCTGCCACCATCTATGACAGTGGCCAAATAACTTGTTAGCTTACAAATAGGGTAAAATCTCAGGCCATTAACAGTTCTAGACATTGGTAATCTGGTAATCTCTTTTAGTATCTTAAACAGTTTGCATAAAAATAGAATTCTTAAAGGTTTGATAAATCTAGCCTATAAAACCACTTGGGCCTGTAGTTTTTTCAGGTCTATGGGCAGATTTAAAAATACCTATCAATTTCTTTAATATTTGTTGGTCTCTTCATGTCTTCTTGTTCTTCTTGAGCCATTTCTAATAACTTTTATAAAAGATTACACATTACATCCAAGTTTTCAAATAAATTGGAGTAAAACTTTCATAATTGTTCCCTTAAAGCTCTTCAGAAATATTCCAGTCTGTGATAACATGGTTGGTTTGTGCTTCCCTGTCCCCTGGAAGTTAGGAAGGCCATGGGACTTGACCAATGAAAATGATTGTCCAATGAAAGTTATGTGTGTTGTTTCTGGATAGAGGCATTTATCAGTTTAAGTTGCTTTGCAGCAGTGTCTTTTCCTCTGCCACAATAACCAGCAATATACCAGACAGGGGCTGCTCTGTCATCATGTTTTAGGTTGGGTTCCAAGGTTTAGGATGATGTGGGGTGGAGCACCCGGCAGTTCAGGGAAAATTTTAACTCACTATGAATTCTTACTGAAAACAATGAAGTAACTAATAAAACTGCTGAAGAAACAGTTGATAAAAATGGAAGTTGAATCTGACCTGTTTTCCCATATGGAAAAACAAGCTCTTGGAGAAATTCATTGTGGTGAAATCAAAGAGCAAGAAGGACCCGTGAAGAAAATATACAAGTTGCTATCAGGTTTAGATGATAAAAATTACAAAGTTACTCGTCTGTTTTTCAATTCTATTTTGTAGAAATAATTTTACGTTAGAGTGATTTCTCTCATATCCTAGAAAACAAGGCTATAACTTTTTTTTGCTACAGAATATGATTCGAATTTATATTCACCATCAAAGACCATAAAGTGAACTCTATTATTTTGAAGCTTGTTTCAGAGCTAGAAAAACTATCTCTGAACCGTTATCTCACTAATTTTTGTAATTTTGTAGGTTGTGTTGTGCAAATAGTACGCATTCAATATATGTTTTTGGATGGATGAGTACCTGCATAAAAGGACAGACTTTAGAGAATAAAATGAATAATTAACATATTTTTGAGACTGTCCTAAATCAAGCCTTTCAAATATATTTTCAGCAGGAATTGAAAATTAATACGAATATATTGGAAAGACATTTTGTAGGTTCTTTAGAGGCTAATTCAGAGAGCCTTGAAATTAGTATTAAAAAGGAGACATGTCCTATCTTTCACATATGATGGGACGGATAAAAGGTTAAAGCACAATATTTTACTGCTTCATATTACATAAGAATTTTGTTGTGTCAAAAGTTGATTGATATAAGTAGGTCTTAGCAGAGGTGGAAAGATATATTTATAGCCACAACTAGGTATAGAGTTACTGTTAATATACTTAAAAAGTTAATGCAAAATAGATTTTAAATTTCATCTTTTCTCCTATACCCTTAGGCTCCTAGAATAAAAAGTATTAATTCTGAAAGTTAACCTTTTATATTGAATAAGTTAAAATTTATTGTACATTACTTATAACATCTGCTTAAATTTCAATATAGTTTATAAAGTTATCAGGCTATATTACAAATTTTTTTGTTTTGGTTCAATAACCAGGTAAAAATTGAATATCACTTTTAAAAAACATAATTATTAGGTAAGATATATATAACACAATGTTTGTCATTTTAACCAATTTTAAGTGTACAACTCAGTGGCAATAACTACATTCACAATGTTGTACAACCATCACCACTATTTATTTTCAAGTTTTTTCATTATCCCAAACAGAAACTGTAGTCATTAAGCAATAACTCATGAGTCCCTTTACCCAGCCACTGGTAATCTCTATTCTGCTTTCTGTCTATATGAATTTGTGGAATCACTCAATTTTGGCCATTTGTGTTTGGCTTATTTTACTGAGTATAATGTCTTCAAGGTTCATCCATATTGCAGTACTTATCAGAATATCATTCCTTTTTATGGCTTTTACTCCTTTTTACCTATTGTATGTATGTACCACATTTTTATCCATTCAATTGCTAATGGAAATTTAGGTTGTTTCTACCTTTGGCTATTGTGAATAATGTTGCAATGTACATTGGCATACAAATATCTTTTTGAGTCCCTGTTTTCAATTCTTTTGGGTATATACAGAACTGTAGAGTCATACGGTAATTCTATGATTAGCTTTTAGAGGAATTTACATTTCTACCAGCAATGTATCAGAGTTCCAATTTCTCCTTGCTAATATTTTATATATATAGTATATAGTCTGGATATTAAGCCATTATCAGAAATGATTTGCAACCATTTTCTTCCATTCTGTAGGTAGCCATGTTGTCTTTTTACTTTTTTGATAATGTCCCTTACACCACAATTAATTTTTTTTTTTTTGAGATGGTCTCACTCTGTCAGCCAGGTTGTAGTGCAGTGGCACAGCAATAGCTCACTTCAGCCTCAACCTCCTGGGCTCAAAAAATACTCCCAGACGTCAGCCTCCCCAGTAGCTAGGACTACAGGCATGCACCACCATGCTCAGCTAATTACAATTTTATTTTTATTTTTATTTATTTATTTTTAGAGACAGGGTCTTGTTATGTTGCCCAGATTGGTCTTGAACTCCCGGCCTCAAGTGATTCCCTTCAAAATTTTTAATTTTGATCAAGTTCAATTTACTTTTGTTGCTTGTGATTTTGATGTCATATCTAAGACTCCACTGTTCATAAATATTTACCCCTCTTTATTTTACAAGATTTATGTTTTTTAGTTTTTATATTTAGGTCATTGATCAACTTGGAGTTAAAGGGTCCAACTTCATTCTTTTGCATATGTAAATCAGCTATCCTAGCACTATTTATTAAAGAGACTATTCTTTCCCAGATGAATGGACTTCATTAGTAGACTTGTCAAAAATCCATTAGTCATAGATATATGAATTTATTTCTGTACTTTCTATTCCCTTGGTCTATATGTCTATTCTTATGGCAGTACTACACTGTTTTGATTACTGTAGCTTTGTAGTAAGTTTTGATATTATGAACACTGTACTTCTTTTCAGGATTTTTTTGGTTATGCAGGACCCCTTGAAATTCTGTATGAATCTGAAGATCATCCTTTTCACTTCTACAAAAAGTGCTGTTGAAATTTTGATAGAAATTGTGTTAAATCTGTAGATGGCCGTGGGTAGTACTGACATCTTAACAGTATTAAATCTTCTAAAGCATCAGCACAGGATATCTTTATATTTATTTGGATCTTCTTTAATTTCCTTCAGCAACGTCTTAGTTTTCAGTGTGCAAGTTTTTAACATCCCTGCTTAAAATTATTCCTAGGTATTTTCTTCTTTTAGATGCTATTGTAAATCGAACTGCTTTTAGTGTCCTTTCTGGATTGTTCACTCCTAGTGTACAGAAACACAACTGATTTTTCTGTGCTGATCTTATAACCTGCCATGTTGCTAAATTAATTAGCTCTAGTAGCTTTCTTTTGAATTCTTTGGGATTTTCTGTATACAGGATTAGGACATCTGAATACAGACAGTTTTACTACTTCTTTTCCAATTTGGATGACTTTTATATATTTATTTATTTATTTTTAAATCAAATTTTTCCGCTAGAGTTTCCAGCACAATGTTGAATACCAGTGGTTAAAGTGGACATCCTCATTTTGTTCCTAATTTTAGGGGAAAAGTTTTCAGTTTTTCACAAATGTGTGGTTTTAGCTATGAGGTTTTCATAGGTGCCCAGTGTCATGTTGAAGCAGTCTTCTCCTACTTCTAGTCTTCTGAGTGTGTTTATCATGACAGGGTGCTAGATTTTGTCAAATGCTTTTCTGTATCAAGTAAAACAATCCCGTCCCCCCTTTATTAATGTGGTACATTACATTGATTTTCTTATGTTGAACCATTCCTGCATTCCTAGATAAATCCCATTTGGTAATAATGTATAATCCTTTTAATATGCTGTTAGAATCAGTTTGTTAGTATTTTGCAGAGAATTTTTGCATTTATATTCCAAAGGGATAGTGGTCTATAATTCTTTTCTTGTGATAACTTTGGCTTTCATACTGAGGTAGTGTTGTCCTCATAGAATGAATCATGAAGTATTTCTTCTTCAATTTTTTGTTTTAACAGTTTGAGAAGGATTGGTGTTGCTTCTTTAAATATTTGGCAGAATTCATCAGTGAAGCTATTTGATCCTGGACTTTTCTTTCTTGGGAAGTTTGTGATTGCTGATTCAATCGTTTTACGTGTTATAGTTCTGTGGAGATTTTCTATTTCTTCTAGATTCAGTTCAGATAATTTGTATGTTTTTATAAATTCATGCGTTTACTTAAGTCCTCTAAGTTTTCGTATATAATGGGTTATAGTATTCTCTTATAATCCTTATTTCTGTAAAATTGGTAGTAATGTCTCCACTCTCATTTTTTATTTATTTATTTTATTTTATTTTATTTTTATTATTATTATACTTTAAGTTTTAGGGTACATGTGCACAATGTGCAGGTTTGTTACATATGTATCCATGTGCCATGTTGGTATGCTGCACCCATTAACTCGTCACTTAGCATTAGGTATATCTCTTAATGCTGTCCCTCCCCCTCCACCCACCCCACAACAGTCCCTGGAGTGTGATGTTCCCCTTCCTGTGTTCATGTGTTCTCATTGTTCAGTTCCCACCTATGAGTGAGAACATGCGGTGTTTGGTTTTTTGTCCTTGCGATAGTTTACTGAGAATGATGGTTTCCAGTTTCATCCATGTCCCTACAAAGGACATGAACTCATCATTTTTTATGGCTGTATAGTATTCCATGGTGTATAGGTGCCACATTTTCTTAATCCAGTCTATCGCTGTTGGACATTTGGGTTGGTTCCAAGTCTTTGCTATTGTGAATAGTGCCGCAATAAACATACGTGTGCATGTGTCTTTATAGCAGCATGATTTATAGTTAACAAGGATACCCAGGAATTGAACTCAGCTCTGCACCAAGGGGACCTAATAGACATCTACAGAACTCTCCACCCCAAATCAACAGAATATACATTCTTTTCAGCACCACACCACACCTATTCCAAAATTGACCACATAGTTGGAAGTAAAGCTCTCCTCAGCAAATGTAAAAGAACAGAAATTATAACAACCTGTCTCTCAGACCACAGTGCAATCAAACTAGAACTCAGGATTAAGAAACTCACTCAAAACCGCCCAACTACATGGAAACTGAACAACCTGCTCCTGAATGACCACTGGGTACATAACAAAATGAAGGGAGAAATAAAGATGTTATTTGAAACCAATGAGAACAAAGACACAACATACCAGACTCTCTGGGACACATTCAAAGCAGCGTGTAGGGGGAAATTTATAGCACTAAATGCCCACAAGAGAAAGCAGGAAAGATCCAAAACTGACACCCTAACATCACAATTAAAAGAACTAGAAAAGCAAGAGCAAACACATTCAAAAGCTAGCAGAAGGCAAGAAATAACTAAGATCAGAGCAGAACTGAAGGAAATAGAGACATAAAAAACCCTTCAAAAAATTAATGAATCCAGGAGCTGGTTTTTTGAAAAGATAAACAAAATTGATAGACCGCTAACAAGACTAATGAAGAAAAGAGAGAAGAATCAAATAGACTCAATAAAAAAAGGTAACGGGGATATCACCACTGATCCCACAGAAATACAATCTACCATCAGAGAATACTAAAAACACCTCTATGCAAATAAACTAGAAAATCTAGAAGAAATGGATAAATTCCTTGACAAATACACCATCCCAAGAATAAACCAGGAAGAAGCTGAATCTCTGAATAGACCTCTGAATAGACCAATAACAGGCTCTGAAATTGTGGCAATAATCAATAGCTTACCAACCAAAAACAGTTTCATTTTATTTATTAAGCATCCTCTCTCTTTTATCTTTGTCAGTGTAGGTAAAAGCTTGCCCAGCTTTTTGATGTTTTCCTGACCAAATTTTGGTTTTGTTGATTCTATTTTTCTATTCTGTATTTCATTAATCCCTATTCTAATCATGTATTACTTCCTTCCTTCTGCTAGCTTGGGGTTTAGAGTGATCATTATTCTAGTTCAAAGTATAAAATTATGTTGACTTGAGAGCTTTCTTCTTTTTTTAATGGAGGCATTTACTGCTATAAAATTCCCTTTCAGCACTACTGTTGCTGGATCCTGTAAATTTTCGGTATGCCATATTTTGTTTTCATTCATATCAGTGTATTTTCTAATTTCCCTCGTGCTTTGCTTTCTTCTTTGAGCAAATTGGTTGTTTGAGTATGTTTTTTAATTTCCACATATTAGTGAATTTTTCAGTTTTCTTTCTATATGGATTTCTAGCTTCACTCCATGTGGTCAGAGAAGATACTTTGTATCATTTCAATCTTTTAAAATGTATCAAAACTTACTTTGTGGTAATACGATGTCTTTTTAACTTGTATGACTTTAAATACCAAAAGTAAACACAGATTTACGTATTTTAATTTTTTCCCTTAGTAAATGGGGGTTATAATACTTGTCATTAGGTTATATAACATACGTTTATATTTATATTCATGAATTCTGGGTTTATGTTATGCTATTTCAAATTGGACACAATTAGGCTAAACACGACTTATTTTTTATTTTGTTTCCAGAATACATATACTAATATAATAAATACCAGAAGGCAATTTTTATATTAAAAAGATAAGCAAACAGCACTTATGCAATCAATTAGTGATATTAGTTTTGATCGAATGGTTGCTTTCCAAGATTGAGGTAAACACAATCTCTAATTTTTGTTTATTTGTTTTACTTTAATAGCATTCAGTTTATGTTCAGTTACATTTTCTAATAGTCATTTTATATTCAAAATTGAGGATTTTTTCCACATGAATGAAGCAAAAACTTAGTTTTTCTGTAACAAACAGAAAACGTTTTTTCTTCTGTTAATATGGACTAAGGAATAAACTAGATATTACCAATTAGTCTATTTATAATATCTATATATTAAAAATTTAAACACATTGGTAAAGTTTTAACAGCAAATATAGCCTAGAGATTTTAACTTTTAAATTTAACCTAATGTGTAATATATTACAAATTTATATTTTGTCAGGAAATACATCAAAGAGTCACATCATTTAGGTTGTGGAACAGACTGTACTAGATCATAACTAACAGTCATTTAGGATAGATATGTTCCCCCATTTTACAGATTAAAAATAAATAAAGAAGGCTCTATCTAGCTTTGAGTTTAGATGATTTGCCATGGGTTACATATGTGATGGAGCTGAGTCTTCAGCCAGTTTCTGTTTATGTATCTATGATAGTACTGTGAATTGCAGATTTTTCAAACTTCAAGAAAATTCAAAAATCTTCCTTCAGTAGCCTGATATTTTATATCAAAAAATTCCAAACAAACTGCTTTTTGAGAAGACAGCTATTTTAAAAAATCATTTTATCTATTCTTTCTAAATACACAAATATATCTTACTTTAAAATCTTTTCTTTGAAGGCAGAAATAAAGATGTTCTTTGAAACCAATGAGAACAAAGACACAATATACCAGAATCTCTGGGACACATTTAAAGCAGTGTGTAGATGGAAATTTATAGCACTAAATGCCCACAAGAGAAAGCAGGAAAGATCTAAAATTGATACCCTAACATCACAATAAGAAGAACTAGAGAAGCAAGAGCAAACATATCAAAAGCTAGCAGAAGGCAAGAAATAACTAAGATGAGAGCAGAACTAAAGGAAATAGAGACACAAAAAACCCTTCAAAAAATCAATGAATCCAGGAGCTGGTTTTTTGAAAAGATCAACAAAATTGATAGACTGCTAGCAAGACTAATAAAAAAGAAAAGTGAGAAGAATCAAATAGACACAATAAAAAATGATAAAGGGGATATCATCACCGATCCCACAGAAATACAAACTACCATCAGAGAATACTATAAACACCTCTATGCAAATAAACTAGAAAATCTAGAAGAAATGGATAAATTCCTCGACACATACACCCTCCCAAGACTAAACCAGGAAGAAGTTGAATCCCTGAATAGACCAATAAGAGGCTCTGAAATTGAGGCAATAATTAATAGCATACCAACAAAAAAAAGTCCAGGACCAGATGGATTCACAGCCAAATTCTACCAGAGGTACAAGGAGGAACTGGTACCATTCCTTATGAAACTACTCCAATCAATAGAAAAAGAGGGAATGCTCATTATATGAGGCCAGCATCATCCTGATATCAAAGCCTGACAGAGACACAAAAACAGAGAATTTTAGATCAATATCCCAGATGAAAACTGATGCAAAAATCCTCAGTAAAATACTGGCAAACCAAATCCAGCAGCACATCAAAAAGCTTATCCACCATGATCAAGTGGGCTTCATCCCTGGGATGCAAAGCTGGTTCAACACACGAAAATCAATAAACGTAATCCAGCATATAAACAGAACCAAAGACGAAAACCACGATTATCTCAATAGATACAGAAAAGGCCTTTGACAAAATTCAACAACCTTCATGCTAAAAACTCTCAATAAATTATGTATTGATGGTATGTATCTCAAAATAATAAGAGCTATTTATGACAAACCCACAGTCAATATCATACTGAGTGGGCAAAAACTGGAAGCATTCCCTTTGAAAACTGGCACAAGACAGGGATGCCCTCTCTCACCACTCCTATTCAACATAGTGTTGGAAGTTCTGGCCAGGGCAATAAGGCAGGAGAAAGAAATAAAGGGTATTCAATTAGGAAAAGAGGAAGTCAAATTGTCCCTGTTTGCAGATGACATGATTGTATATCTAGAAAACCCCATTATCTCAGCCCCAAATCTCCTTAAGCTGATAAGCAACTTCAGCAAAGTCTCAGGATACAAAATCAATGTGCAAAAATCACAAGCATTCTTATACACCAATAACAGACAAACAGAGAGCCAAATCATGAGTGAATTCCCATTCACAATTGCTTCAAAGAGAATAAAATACCTAGGAATCCAACTTAACAAGGGATGTGAAGGACCTCTTCAAGGAGAACTACAAACCACTGCTCAATGAAATAAAAGAGGACACAAACAAATGGAAGAACATTCCATGCTCGTGGGTTGGAAGAATCAGTATCGTGAAAATGGCCATACTGACCAAGGTAATTTATAGATTCAATGCCATCCCCATCAAGCTACCAATGACTTTCTTCACAGAATTGGAAAACACTACTTCATAGTTCATATGGAACCAAAAAAGAGCCCGCGTCGCCAAGTCAATCCTAAGCCCAAAGAACAAGGCTGGAGGCATCACGCTACCTGACTTCAAACTATACTAGGAGGCTACAGTAACCAAAACAGCATGGTACTGGTACCACAACAGAGACATAGATCAATGGATCAGAACAGAGCCCTCAGAAATGATGCCACATATCTACAACTATCTGATCTTTGACAAACCTGACAAAAACAAGAAATGGGATAAGGTTTTCCTATTTAATAAATGGTGCTGGGAAAATTGGCTAGCCATATGTAGAAAGCTGAAACTGGATCCCTTCCTTACACCTTATACAAAAATTAATTCAAGATGGATTAAAGACTTACATGTTAGACCTAAAACCATAAAAACCCTAGAAGAAAACCTAGGCAATACCATTCAGGACATGGGCATGGGCAAGGACTTCATGTCTAAAACACCAAAAGCAATGGCAACAAATGCCAAAATTAACAAATGGGATCTAATTAAACTAAAGAGCTTCTGCACAGCAAAAGAAACTACCATAAGAGTGAACAGGCAACCTATAAAATGGGAGAAAATTTTCGCAACCTACTCATCTGACAAAGGGCTAATATCCAGAATCTACAATGAACTCAAACAAATTTACAAGAAAAAAACAACCCCATCAAAAAGTGGGCGAAGGACATGAACAGACAATTCTCAAATGAAGACATTTATGCAGCCAAAAAACATGAAAAAATGTTCATCATCACTGGCCATCAGAGAAATGCAAATCAAAACCACAATGAGATACCATCTCACACCAGTTAGAATGGCCATCATTAAAAAGTTAGGAAACAACAGGTGCTGGAGAGGATGTGGAGAAATAAAAACACTTCTACACTGTTGGTGGGACTGTACACTAGTTCAACCATTGTGGCGATTCCTCAGGGATCTAGAACTAGAAATACCATTTGACCCAGCCATCCCATTACTGGGTATATACCCAAAGGATTATAAATCATGCTGTTATAAAGACACATGCACACATATGTTTATTGTGGCACTATTCACAATAGCAAAGACTTGGAACCAACCCAAATGTCCAACAACGATAGACTGGATTAAGAAAATGTGGCACATATACACCATGGAATACTATGCAGCTATAAAAATGATGAGTTCATGTCCTTTGTAGGGACAGGGATGAAACTGGAAATCATCATTCAGTAAACTATCGCAAGGACGAAAAACCAAACACCGCATGTTCTCACTCATAGGTGGGAATTGAACAATGAGAGCACATGGACACAGGAAGGGGAACATCACACTCCGGGGACTGTTGTGGGGTTGGGGGAGAGGGGAGGAGATATACCTAATGCTAAGTGACAAGTTAATGGGTGCAGCACACCAACATGGCACATGTATACATACGTAACAAACTTGCACATTGTGCACATACACCCTAAAATTTAAAGTATAAAAAAAAACTGTATTAAAACAAAAGTATCAATAAAATATAAAAAAAATGAAGTTAACAACAACAGAATCTTTTCTTTGGCATTAAAAGAATAAGCACCCTAATTAATGTTTATGTCTATTTGTAACCTCAGTTTTTCTCAAGGAATGGTGGTGACCGACATTTGGAAATATAAGGTGACTTTTTGATGTAATAAATGGGGGGATTTACTTCTGGTTAGGTGTGCTAAATGTTCAGCGGTGTCGATTTAGTTTTATAGCAAGCAGTATTGGGTTAGAATTGACCAACAGGTGTCCTTTTAGGAAATACTTTAGAGGTTACTCATTTAGCAATCTTTTTGAAACAAAACAAGGAATTAAGGAGAAAATGACTTACAGGTAGTTAAAATCTTAACTCAAGCTTATTGGATGAACCTCGCTTGTTGGATCATGTCTGAGACAAGGTATCATTTAAGTAGCAATATTAATATCAAAATAATGCTATACTTTCTAAATCTACAAGTAAAAATTCCTTGACATGGTGAATAATAAGTTATATCACTTGGTAATCAGTTTTAAAAATAGTCATTTAGAGAATAAAAAAATCTATTTTATAATTTTAGACTTACATATAGATTTTGTTACTAGTACTTAATATTTTAAATATCATCCCAACAGGAAATATTGTTCAGAAACATCAGACTCCATTAATTTAATGATAATTCAATTTAGAAAAAAAATTTTATCTGGTTGAGAGATTTTCTCTTGAGGATTAAAAAAAATCGCTATTGCTTCAACTATGTCTTATCTTTTCAAAGCTCTGCTGCTTGTGTTTTGAACAAAATCAGTACTCATTTGAAAGGAAGTTGTATTATCAGATTCAGCTTGAAAAATCTCTTACATGGCCACCAGTTGTATGTATAATCTCTTTTAAAAGTGAATATTAACCTATCCTTTATGTGTGAATTCTTAGGACTCTAAGGAATGCAGAATAAAATAACTTGAAAGAATAAGTTTCACAGTGAACTCAAGGTTTTTTCAAGTCATTGAAATTCTAAGTTCTCTTTGAAATATTTTTAGAAATTATTCTATGGCTTTTCATTTTCTCAGGCCAGAAAAAAGTAATGAAAGAACACACAGTACCTGTGGCATGTATTATTGTTTTCTCTCTTTGCTATTAGAAAAAAAGGATATTTATATGTAGTATTGAAGAAAAACCTAATAGAACAAAATGAAATATTTTTAGATTTATGTTATAAAATCTATTATTTATATATAAACTTGCATTATATCCAGCTACCTATACAATATTTCAGTGCACCAGAAATGCATAAGATACATATTTTAAGTGATACTATAATGGAGTAGCACCTTTATTGTTAACAAAATAATGATCTTGTTCACAAAATAGTAGTATCTATTATTTCTCAACAACATCTTGAATTATTACAATGTAATCTTAGCAAAGTTAAAACATGTATGTAGAGTAAGATTTTGCCAACAAAAACCACTTCATTGCCAGCATAGTTATGAAGTTTTTCTGCAACACTTTATTTTTGAGTGAATAACATTTGAAGCTGCTTTTGTTAATAGTAACACAGTCCTGATACGGGTAAAGACAAAGATTTCAACTTCTGAACATTTCATATTATCCTATTTTAATGAATGCTCTAATAGCTGCTGAAATTTATGAGTATGTATCATTTAATATTAATCTGTTTTAAGTCATAATAGATATGTCCTACTTCATGTGCACTGCAACAAAGAAAAATGCAGCTACAGTTATGGGATGGTAAATCATGGTAGTAGCTCCACCAGCTGGCAAAAAAGGTCTGACACTTTTAAGCCTATCTTCAGATCATTAACATACTCCTCAAGCCCCCCAAATAAAGAAGTTGGAACTGCCCCTTCCCTTTTCTCCAGATAGTTGTAACCTTACTTTTTAGAATTTTTCTTCCTCTTCTGGGACTACCTTGATATCCATTTTAAACCACTCCTCTTTTTTTACAGATTTTTTTGAATGTAATTTTTTATAGATGGAAAAAAAGGCAAATAAATTTAATGCCTTGAATACAGTATTGAAGTACTGTAAACACTTTGTGGTCTCACAAATCCCATGGTCATTTCCCCAGGGTGCTGTTGTTCTCAGCATATTGGCTAAACTCCAGTTTGTACAATTACTTAGATTTCTTAAATTTGCACTGTAGTTTCCAACCAAACTTGCATATGCTATACAAAACAAATGGACAATAGCCATGCCCTATTAAAGTATCATTATATGCCAGAGTTAACTTTATTTCAGTATAAGGCAAACACTGTTCGTCTCTTTTATTTATAACATTGCATTTCTTCTGATTAATTCATTCTTCATTATAGTTCAGATATGCAGAAAATAAACAAGTCAGAGAATAAACAAAATAATGTTTCAAGGAACCTTTCCATTCTGAGTCCACAATTCTATTCTTATGTTCCCAAGTCCTGTCATCTTTTAGAGCAGTGTAATCGTAACCTTGACTTTTTGGATGCACACAGTTATCATCTGGGGAGCTTTAAATAATACTGATGTTTGAGACCCATCTCCAGATACTGAATTAATTGGTATGGGATATGGCCTGGGCATTGGGACTTAGTCAAGGTCATAAATATGAAAGAACAGAAACTAGGCCAGGGACAGTGGCTCATGCTTGTAATCCCAGCACTTTGGGAGGCCAAGGCAGATGGATCACTTGAGGTCAGGACTTTGAGACCAGCCTGGCTAACATGATGAAACCCCATCTCTACTAGAAATACAGAAATTAGCTGGGCATGGTGGTGGGCACCTGTAATCCCAGCTACTCGGGAGCCTGAGGCAGGAGAATTACTTGAACCTGGGAGGCAGAGGTTGCAGTGAGCCGAGACTGTACTACTGCACTACAGACTGGGTGACAAGAGCAAAACTCTCTCAGAAAAAAAAAAAAAAAAAAGAAGAAGAAAAAAAGAATAGAAACTAGTAGCCGGAATTGTTTTCATTTCAAAAAACCAAACCAAACCTTAGCTCTTATCTTCCCTCACCTCATGAATATTTTTTTCCATCTGCCAATGTGAGTTGAGGAACCTGGAATTTTCCAAGATAAGATGAAAAGTTCTGTTTCATAATAATGGTCTTATTTTGTAGTTGCTCTATTTTGGGAAGCCCAATTCCTGAAATTTTAGATTAAGATTATGAATGTTGATGGTTATCTCTCCTGGAAGTTCTTTACCTCTTTATTAGTATCATCAAACTAAATGCTCATTTGATTGATTTGAAATTAATCTGAGAAATTCAAATTTTACTTTCCCTAAAAAAAAGGATCAGTGATTGCAACTGTAATTTCCTAGAAGCTTGTTATTTTATGTCATTTTGAAAAATATTTTAACCGCCAATATAATTGTACTTCACACACATAAAAAATCAGAACAAAAATTCCTTCCAAATTTAAGGATTTTTTTGGATCTAAAATAAATTTATAAGATTTACATGTATTCAAAATAATGGATCAGGCATAATAGTAGGGTTTTGATCAGTAATGTGAGTTATATTAGATAATTATCCAATCCTTAACTTACATGAATAGCAAATTGTTTATAATGTGTTCCTTTTTGCATCTGTCATGACAGGTGCTGAGTGTGGTTGATTGGAAGTGGCCCAGCCTTTAAAGATAAATCCTAGCTTTCAAATCATTTAGACATGAACACTGTGAAAAATTTCACTAAGAAATTGCTTAGACTATAGACTGCATCTCTTCAATCCATCTTTAATTAATACATTTTAAATATATTTTATTTACTGGATATCTCTCCATTATTTTTCTCTTATATCAGTGTTGGGGTTATTATGGTATTTCCTGATAAAGCTATGCCCAGAGACCAAGAAATACCCCTATGGATAGTTATCTTTCCCAGTGGAGTGGCATTCCTTAGGATCAAGAAGCCAAAACTAAATAGAAACCATTTATCAGGAAAGAGGATAAGACATAGAGTGCCATATACGGACACTTCTGCTGTGCACTGCAGAGCTCCAGAGGGCACCCTTCATATATAACTAAACCAAAGGTGCTTCCTGGAGTTGGGCAGTATGGGATCCCTGATTTCAAAGCTCTCATTGCTTTCCTAAATTAGAAGAGTGCTGGAGGTACATAAACTCAGGTGGATAATTCTCTGTGATGAGGTGGGCTAGAAGCCCTTTAGGGGGCTATAAGTTTTTAAGTTATACCTTGCAAATTGCATTATCCAGATTCTGATGAATGGATCACTAGCCAAATGAGAAACAAAACACTGATTTTATTAATATAGGCAATCACTAGTAATTCCCCCAAATGCAAGGCTTATTGGTAAACTGGCTTGAAGAAGGAGGGGCTTCTTGTTCCCTTCTCTACTCTTCATCTTGGGATCCATATAAATAAAGACGCAGAACTAAGCCTACAGACTGGAAGTCTCAGTCCATTTATTCAATCAACTCAGCTGCATAGATGAAGTAGAATTTAGAAATGTATGACAGGTTACTTTTAACCTGTAACAAGCAGAAGAGAATGAGAACAGTGAATTGGCTAAAAGAGGCTTTTCCCGGGTTCAGAAAGTGGAAGGCAACCACTGTGCTACAGTACAGGAAGTAGAAGTGAAGGGGAAAAGAATAGGCAATTCCATTCCAAAGCACTGACTTTGAACATAGAGACCTCTGCTAATAACACAAGCCCCAACCTTTCAGATTAGCCACTATTCTTCACAGGTGAAGGATCCTGTACACCATCATTGTGTGTGTTTTGCTTCTTTTTTTTCTAACACTTTCTTAGATGTGTTGAAATCTCCAATTGTGATAGATTTATTTCTATTTCTTGTTTTAATTCTATCAACTTTTGTTGTTTTATATATTTTGAAACTGTAAGTTGCATACAGATTTATGGTTTTATGTTTTCCCATGGAATTGCATCTTTTATTACCATGAAATGTTCCTTTTTTTCTCCAATAATTCCTGTTCACTTAAAGTCTAATTTTTATTATTATTATTATTATACTTTAAGTTTTAGGGTACATGTGCACTATGTGCAGGTTTGTTACATATGTATTCATGTGCCATGTTGGTGCGCTGCACCCATTAACTCGTCATTCAGCATTAGGTATATCTCCTAATGCTGTCCCTCCCCCGCACCCCTACCCCACAACAGTCCCCGGAGTGTGATGTTCCCCTTCCTGTGTCCATGTGTTCTCAGTGTTCAATTCCCACCTATGAGTGAGAACATGCAGTGTTTGGTTTTCTGTCCTTGTGATAGTTTACTGAGAATGATGTTTTCCAGTTTCATCCATGTCCCTACAAAGGACATGAACTCATCGTTTTTATGGCTGCATAGTATTCCATGGTGTATATGTGCCACATTTTCTTAATCCAGTCTATCGTTGTTGGACATTTGGGTTGGTTCCGAGTCTTTGCTATTGTGAATAGTGCCGCAATAAACATACGTGTGCATGTGTCTTTATAGCAGCATGATTTATAGTCCTTTGGGTATATACCCAGTAATGGGATGGCTGGGTCAAATGGTATTTCTAGTTCTAGATCCCTGAGGAATCAATCGCCACACTGACTTCCACAATGGTTGAACTAGTTTACAGTCCCAACAACAGTGTAAAAGTGTTCCTATTTCTCCACATCCTCTCCAGCACCTGTTGTTTCCTGACTTTTTAATGATGGCCATTCTAACTGGTGTGAGATGGTATCTCATTGTGGTTTTGATTTGCATTTCTCTGATAGCCAGTGATGATGAGCATTTTTTCATGTGTTTTTTGGCTGCATAAATGTCATCTTTTGAGAAGTGTCTGTTCATGTCCTTTGCCCACTTTTTGATGGGGTTGTTTTTTTCTTGTAAATTTGTTTGAGTTCATTGTAGATTCTGGATATTAGCCCTTTGTCAGATGAGTAGGTTGCAAAAATGTTCTCCCATTTTGTAGGTTGCCTGTTCACTCTGATGGTAGTTTCTTTTGCTGTGCAGAAGCTCTTTAGTTTAATTAGATCCCATTTGTCAATGTTGGCTTTTGTTGCCATTGCTTTTGGTGTTTTAGACATGAAGTCCTTGCCCATGCCTGTGTCCTGAATGGTATTGCCTAGGTTTTCTTCTAGGGTTTTTATGGTTTTAGGTCTAACATGTAAGTCTTTAATCCATCTTGAATTAATTTTTGTATAAGGTGTAAGGAAGGGATCCAGTTTCAGCTTTCTACATATGGCTAGCCAGTTTTCCCAGCACCATTTATTAAATAGGGAATCCTTTCCCCATTGCTTGTTGTTGTCAGGTTTGTCAAAGATCAGATAGTTGTAGATATGCAGCATTATTTCTGAGGGCACTGTTCTGATCCATTGATCTATGTCTCTGTTGTGGTACCAGTACCATGCTGTTTTGGTTACTGTAGCCTTGTGGCATAGTTTGAAGTCAGGTAGTGTTATGTCTCCAGCTTTGTTCTTTTGGCTTAGGATTGACTTGGTGATATGGGCTCTTTTTTGGTTCCATATGAACTTTAAAGTAGTTTTTTCCAATTCTGTGAAGAAAGTCATTGGTAGGTAGCTTGTTGGGGATGGCACTGAATCTATGAATTACCTTGGGCAGTATGGCCATTTTCACTATATTGATTCTTCCAACCCATGAGCATGGAATGTTCTTCCATTTGTTTGTATCCTCTTTTATTTCATTGAGCAGTGGTTTGTAGTTCTTGAAGAGGTCCTTCACATCCCTTGTAAGTGGGATTCCTAGGTATTTTATTCTCTTTGAAGCAATTGTGAATGGGAGTTCACTCATGATTTGGCTCTCTGTTTGTCTGTGATTTGTGTACAAGAATGCTTGTGATTTTTGTACATTGATTTTGTATCCTGAGACTTTGCTGAAGTTGCTTATCAGCTTAAGGAGATCTTGGGCTGAGACAATGGGGTTTTCTAGATATACAATCATGTCATCTGCAAACATGGACAATTTGACTTCCTCTTTTCCTAACTGAATACCCTTTATTTCCTTCTCCTGCCTGATTGCCCTGGCCAGAACTTCCAACACTATGTTGAATAGGAGTGGTGAGAGAGGGCATCCCTGTCTTGTGCCAGTTTTCAAAGGAAATGCTTCCAGTTTTTGCCCATTCAGTATGATATTGACTGTGGGTTTGTCATAGACAGCTCTTATTATTTTGAGATACGTCCCATTGATACCTAATTTATTGAGAGTTTTTAGCATGAAGGTTGTTGAATTTTGTCAAAGGCCTTTTCTGCATCTATTGAGATAATCATGTGGTTTTTGTATTTGGTTCTGTATATATGCTGGATTACATTTATTGATTTGCATATGTTGAACCAGCCTTGCATCCCAGGGATGAAGCCCACTTGATCATGGTGGATAAGCTTTTTGATGTGCTGCTGGATTTGGTTTGCCCGTATTTTATTGAGGATTTTTGCATGAATGTTCATCAAGGATATTGGTCTGAAATTCTCTTTTTTGGTTGTGTCTCTGCCAGGCTTTGTTATCAGGATGATGCTGGCCTCATAAAATGTGTTAGGGAGGATTCCCTCTTTTTCTATCAATTGGAATAGTTTCAGAAGGAATGGTACCAGTTCCTCCTTGTACCTCTGGTAGAATTCGGCTGTGAATCCATCAGGTCCTGGACTCTTTTTGGTTGGTAAGCTATTGATTATTGCCACAATTTCAGAGCCTCTTATTGGTCTATTCAGAGATTCCACTTCTTCCTGGTTTGGTCTTGGGAGGGTGTATTTGTCGAGGAATTTATCAATTTCTTCTAGATTTTCTAGTTTATTTGCGTAGAGGTGTTTGTAGTATTCTCTGATGGTAGATTGTATTTCTGTGGGATCGGTGGTGATATCCCCTTTATCATTTTTTATTGCGTCTATTTGATTCTTCTCTCTTTTCTTATTAGTCTTGCTAGTGGTCTATCAATTTTGTTGATCTTTTCAAAAAACCAGCTCCTGGCTTCATTGATTTTTTGAAGAGTTTTTTGTGTCTCTATTTCCTTCAGTTCTGCTCTGATTTTAGTTATTTCTTGCCTTCTGCTAGCTTTTGAATGTGTTTTCTCTTGCTTTTCTAATTCTTTTAATTGTGATGTTAGGGTGTCAATTTTGGATCTTTCCTGCTTTCTCTTGTGGGCATTTAGTGCTATAAATTTCCCTCTATACACTGCTTTGAATGTGTCCTAGAGATTCTGGTATGTTGTGTCTTTGTTCTCGTTGGTTTCAAAGAACATCTTTATTTCTGCCTTCATTTCGTTATGTACCCAGTAATCATTCAGGAGCAGGTTGTTCAGTTTCCATGTAGTTGAGCGGTTTTGAGTGAGTTTCTTAATCCTGAGTTCTAGTTTGATTGCACTGTGGTCTGAGAGACAGTTTGTTATAATGTCTGTTTCTTTACATTTGCTGAGGAGAGCTTTACTTCCAACCATGTGGTCAATTTTCGAATAGGTTTGGTGTGGTGCATAAAAAAATGTATATTCTGTTGATTTGGGGTGGAGAGTTCTGTAGATGTCTATTAGGTCCGCTTGGTGCAGAGCTGAGTTCAATTCCTGGATATCCTTGTTAACTTTCTGTCTCATTGATCTGTCTAATGCTGACAGTGGGGTGTTAAAATCTCCCATTATTATTGTGTGGGAGTTTAAGTCCCTTTGTAGGTCACTGAGGACTTGCTTTATGAATCTGGGTGCTCCTGTGTTGGGTGCACATATATTTAGGGTAGTTAGCTCTTCTTGTTGAATTGATCCCTTTACCATTATGTAATGGCCTTCTTTGTCTCTTTTGAACTTTGTTGGTTTAAAGTCTATTTTATCAGAGCCTAGGATTGCAACCCCTGCCTTTTTTTGTTTTCCATTTGCTTGGTAGATCTTCCTCCATCCCTTTATTTTGAGTCTATGTGTGTCTCTGCATGTGAGATGGGTTTCCTGAATACAGCACACTGATGGATCTTGACTCCTTATCCAATTTGCCAGTCTGTGTCTTTTAATTGGAGCATTTAGCCCATTTACATTTAAAGTTAATATTGTTATGTTTGAATTTGATCCTGTCATTATGATGTTAGTTGGTTATTTTGCTCGTTAGTTGATGCAGTTTCTTCCTAGCCTCGATGGTCTTTACAATTTGGCATGTTTTTGCAGTGGCTGGTACCGGTTGTTCCTTTCCATGTTTAGTGTGTCCTTTAGGAGCTCTTTTAGGGCAGGCCTGGTGGTCACAAAGTCACTCAGCATTTGCTTATCTGTAAAGTATTTTATTTTTCCTTCATTTATGAAGCTTAGTTTGGCTGGATATGAGATTCTGGGTTGAAAATTCTTTTCTTTAAGAATGTTGAATATTGGCCCCCACTCTATTCTGGCTTGTAGAGTTTCTTCCGAGAGATCAGCTGTTAGTCTGATGGGTTTCCCTTTGTGGGTAACCCGACCTTTCTCTCTGGCCACCCTTAACATTTTTTCCTTCAACTTTGGTGAATCTGACAATTATGTGTCTTTGAGTTGCTCTTCTCGAGGAGTGTCTTTGTGGCGTTCTCAGTATTTCCTGAATCTGAATGTTGGCCTGCCTTTCTAGATTGGTGTTGTTCTCCTGGATAATATCCTGCAGAGTGTTTTCCAACTTGGTTCCATTCTCCCCATCACTTTCAGGTACAACAATCAGACGTAGATTTGGTCTTTCCACATAGTCCCCTATTTCTTGGAGGCTTTGTTCGTTTCTTTTTATTCTTTTTTTCTCTTAACTTCCCTTCTCCCTTCATTTCATCTTCCATCGCTGATACCCTTTCTTCCAGTTGATTGCATAGGCTACCGAGGCTTCTGCAATCTTCATGTAGTTCTCGAAACTTGGCTTTCAGCTCCAACAGCTCCTTTATGCCCTTTTCTGCATTGGTTACCTTAGTTAAACATTCATCAATTTTTTTTTCAAAGTTTTTAACTTCATTGCCATTGGTTTGAATTTCCTCCCATAGCTCGGAGTAGTTTGATCATCTGAAGCCTTCTTCTCTTGACTCGTCAAAGTCATTCTCCTTCCAGCTTTGTTCCGTTGCTGGTGAGGAACTGCGTTCCTTTGGAGGAGGAGAGGCACTCTGCTTTTTAGAGTTTCCAGTTTTTCTGCTGTGTTTTCTCCCCATCTTTGTAGGTTTTTCTACTTTTGGTCTTTGATGATGGTGATGTACAGATGGGTTTTTGGTGTGGGTGTCCTTTCTGTTTGTTAGTTTTCCTTCTACCAGACAGGACCCTCAGCTGCAGGTCTGTTGGAGTTTGCTAGAGGTCCACTCCAGACCCTGTTTGGCTGGGTGTCAGCAGCGGTGGCTGCAGAACAGCGGATTTTCGTGAGACCGCAAATTCAGCTGTCTGATCGTTCCTCTGGAAGTTTTGTCTCAGAGAAGTACCTGGCCGAGTGAGGTGTCAGTCTGTCCCTACTGGGGGGTGCCTCCCAGTTAGGCTGCTTGGGGGTCAGGGACCCATTTAGGAGGCAGTCTACCCATTCTCAGATCTCCAGCTGTGTGCTGGGAGAACCACTACTCTCTTCAAAGCTATCAGACAGGGACATTTAAGTCTGCAGAGATTCCTGGTGTCTTTTTGTCTGTGTCCTGCCCCCAGAGGTGGAGCCTACAGAGGCAGGCAGGCAGGCCTCCTTGAGCTGTGGTGGGCTCCACCCAGTTCGAGCTTCCTGGCTGCTTTGTTTACCTAAGCAAGCCTGGGCAATGGCGGGCGCCCCTCCCCCAGCCTGGCTGCCTCCTTGCAGTTTGATCTCAGACTGCTGTGCTAGCAGTCAGTGAGACTCCGTGGGCATAGGACCCTCCGAGCCAGGTGCGGGACACAATTTCCTAGTGTGCCGTTTTCCAAGCCTGTTGGAAAAGCGCAGTATTAGGGTGGGAGTGACCTGATTTTCTAGGTGCCATCTGTTACCCCTTTGAGTAGGAAAGGGAACTCCCTGACCCCTTGCGCTTCCCGATTGAGGCAATGCCTTGCCCTGCTTTGGCTAGCGCATGGTGCGCTACACAGACTGTCCTGCACCCACTGTTTGGCATTCCCTAGTGAGATGAACCTGGTACGTCAGATGGAAATGCAGAAATCACCTGTCTTCTGCGTCACTCACGCTGGGAGCTGCAGACCAGAGCTGTTCCTATTCGGCCATCTTGGCTCCATCCCCTAAAGTCTAATTTTTTGCATTAACATAGCCACAGCTGCTTTCTTTTGATTACTGTTTAGATATATATAATTTTCTATACTTCCAACCTTTCTGTGCCTTTATATTTAAATGCTGTCTCTTACAAACAACATATAATTGGTTCTTGTTTTTCTTCACCCATCTGCCAATCTATTTTAGTATGAATTTTTAATGTTTACATTTTTTATGTTGTATCTGATCTTTATTCTTTTGTATTTCTTTTATTGCTTTCTTATGGATCAACCAAATATTTTTATATTATTCCATTCTCTATTAGCTGTTTGTTTTTGATAAATGTTTTATTTTAGAATAATTTTATATTCACCAAAAAGTTACAAAGATAGTACAGAGTTCCTATATACTTCACACTCAATTTCCATTAATATATTATATTAATATAGTACATGCCACAACTAGTTAGCCAATATTAATACATTATTATTAGAGTCATTATACATTCCCCATGAGTCAACTGGGATTATGGGTTTTTGGGAGGAAGTCCAGAGAGGTAGTGTCCTTATTAGCTTTTTATACATTTATTCATTTTTCCTTGAGTAGTTTACTCCAGTGAGTATGCAACTTTTATTTGTGACTGTAAACTCTAAATTAGTATTTTTATCACAAACAATGTAAGAACCTTACAACATTTTAACTCCATTTGCCACTTTCACCATTTTTGCAATAACTGTCATATATTTCATTTTCTGTGTTTAAACTCACCATATATTATTGTTATAAACAAATAACATTTATTTATATTTACCCATATAATTATCCTTTCTGGTGTTCTTCCTTGCTGAAGTTCTGTGCTTCCAGCTAGGATCCTTTTCTTTTGCCCTAAAGAGCTACCTTTACTTTTTCTTGTAGTGTAGGTCTACTGGATACCTGAAATATCTTCATTTCACCTTCATTTTTTAAAGATATTTTTGCTGGATAAAGAATTCTTGGTTAGCAGTAGCCATTAAATAGCATCTTTAATGTTCCATGAGCATATTAAAGATGTTATTCCACCATTTGGTCCTGTGGTGTTTCTGTTCAAGTCAGTCATCCTTGCTTCTTGGAAGGTAACTTTTTTTTCTAGATGTTTTTAAGATTTTTTTCTTTATATTTGGGTTTCAGTAGTTTGGCTGCTCTAGGTGATGTCTCTAGATATGGTTTTCTTTCTATTTATCCTAATTAGGCTATGCTGAGATTTATCAATATGTACTGATGTCTGTCTTCAGTTTTGGAAAATTCTTGACAATTAGCTCTTCAGATATATTTTTCTATTCCCTTCTTGTTCCTTCAGGGTCTCCAATTACACATATTCAACAGATTATATCCCACATAGTCTGCTGTTAAACCCATATCATGCATTCTTAATTAGCTATTGCACTTTGTAGTCCCAGACTATTTTATTCTTTTTTTATAGCTTCTATTTTCTATTGGCAGTTTTTTACCTTTTTATCTATTCTTTTTCTCTGTTTTCATTTTTTTTTCCTAATGGATATTTTAAAGTCTGCTAACTCCAACATCTAGATCAAAGAGGAGATGTGTTTCTATTTTGTACTTTCTTTTTTGATTATTGGTCACATTTTCCTAACCTTTTGCATGTATCATAATTTTTTATTGTATGAAAGATCCATGGAGACTGAAGTTGATATTTCCCTCCAGAGAGGACTGGACCTTTCTTTTGTCAGGCAGATTGAGTGAGAGACTCATCCCCTCAATCTAACAACAAGCAGGGTTGGGTTTGAAGTTAGGTTGTACTTTCATTATACTCAATCTAATTTCAAACGTCTTAAGGACACATGACCTATGCTGTGTTTATTGCTGCCTCATTTCCTTAATGGGACTTTATCTCCAAAGCACTATGGAGTTCACAATGGGACTGCAGAAAATTTTTAGTGTTTAGTGTGTTGTTTTTCAGGTCTGGACTCCCTACTAGAGCATGGTTCTCTGCATTTTTTGCTTAACAGTTTGTAAGGTCCCTAGCTCTTCTGATCTGAAAGCTGTGGTTTTCAGAGGTTGTGGATGTTGCTTTTTAGCCATCCATCCTATATAGGTTTAAAATATGGGATGTATCTTAAGGAGGATTCTTACTATGTATCTGTTATAGGTCCCTCCCTGTAGGATAACTTGATTCCTAAACTCTGAGACTACAAGAGATTTCATTCTGTCTTTTTTAGCCAACTTTTTAAGCCTTTTTTTACTCCCAAAGCTCTCAGCAAATGTCTCATGTAGAAAATCGCCTATATGTTTGGACTCCTCTTCCAATCTGACATGTCAGTATCTATGGTTATCAAAACTTCTGCTGATTTCTATTCCCCCTCAGAGTCCTCTGCCCATGGCTAGACTAATCTTCAGACTCAGAAAATACTCCCAGTAAAGCAAAGAGCTGGTAATATTAGCTTTCCTAGGGGGCGCTGATCATACTGGAGTTTTAATTCACCTAGTCTTCAATTCCATATATCTCAAATTTACTTGTAAATATGATTTTTGTAACCTATAATTTCCCCCCAGTTATTGCCACTGAGAGTGATGGCTTGCCACCACTTACTATATTCTACTCAGAAGCGGAAATTCCCACTCCTGTTGTTGCCAGAAACAATATACTTGACTTATATCTGTCCCTGCTCTTTCTCAGGGTTCTGTGGTTGTTTTCTCGTTGTACTCAGAATCAGGTCACATTCATCCTTCTAATCTGGCCTCCTGATCTGCCATTTCCATCTTTGCTGCTGCTGATCAAATGAGATTTCTACTCTTTTTGTGTTGAAGCAGAAGAGGACAGCCCTGAGCTCCCTTTTGCTACTGTGTCTTGAATGTTGTATAGATCAGATCTGCTATAACTTTTCATAACATTTTTGATCATTTGGGATAAAACGTAGGACACAACATCAAGAATAACCTGCAGCCATTGCACAGACATGGATTCATCCTCAGGATACCTTTGTACTCCTTGCTAACCTCTGTGTTCCAGGTGTGAGTATCCACCATCACCTCCAAGAGTACTCTACTCTTCACGATTGTAGAATAGGATAAACCTAAACCTACCATGAGGTCTTGCAGAAATGGAGTAGGTTTTCCATTATCTCACTTAAGGCCTACATACTCAGTCTTCATATTCTGTACCAGACTGACCACAGTTTCCCAGAATGATTCACAATGAATACATATATTGCCCACGGCCCCAACAAAGTAGTCACACAGTGATCAAACTTTAGAACACTTGAACATTTCTGAAATCTTTTTTTTTAATTGACACCATTTATTGATATCAACAGTCCAGTTTGAGTTAAGGGCTGTGATGAGCTCCTTCACTTCCTTTCTGCCCTTTCTTCTCAAAGGTTAAAAAAATCCAGTATCAGTCATCTTATTATATCTTTGAACACTTTTACTTGGTGTCATTTATTCTGCAGGGTAGTTAGGTAAAGCATTATTTTGGGACACGTTATTAAAATTGTGAGCTCCGGGCCAAGGTCAGGAATACATGGCCACCACCCTTTCACACCAGGAGAATTTATTTCTTGTGCTAATTTCAGAAGAAGTCTTGTGGTTACTGGTTGAATTTTTAATGCACAAGCATACATGTCCACTTTTATAAATGCAAGTGTTTTAAAATGAAGGCATCATATCCCACCAACATCCAATTTCATACGGAATTAACAAGCAAGTTCTATACATGTGAAATAATGAAAAGAATAAAAATTGTGAGTGTGTGTGCAAAAGGAAGAGTCAGAGGGAAAGAGTAGGCAAAGGGAGAGGGAAGAAGGTAAAGGAAGAGGGAGGGAGGAAAGGAGAGAATGAAACACTGCTCATAATTTTTAAAATAAGTTATGAAGTGGTGATAGTTGAACAAAATGTACAATTTGCATTATAAATCATTTGGGTCATAAACTTAATACAGAAGCAAAAGGCTTCTGAAATTCTAAACTCATAAGTAAACCATGTAACAAAAATAGAACCTGATTCTGCCAAACTGAAAATAATGAGTTCAGAATTTTCAGGCCTTTTCAAAAAATTATCTTGTGAACAAAATTGTTCCAGTTTCAGAGGAAATGTAAGGGTTAATGTACCTTCCGGCTGCAAGGCAGCCCCAGGTCTACAGCATATTTTAAATTTTCTCTGACTTACCTCCAACTTTCTGAGAAGGTGGATTTCTGGGTTATATTCACACTCATGCTGTGTGAGCATGTACTGTTTTGTTTTCTATTAGAGATAATCATGCTTTTCCATGTGGAGTTCTTTGATTTATACTGAGCATGTTTAAACTTGCAGCACCAATCTAATACCTTCAGGCAAACTAATGACCAAATAAAATAATTCCAGGCTTTCATGAAAAATGGATGGATTGTCATAAATATATATCAGACACCTACATTTCAGCTGCATGTTTTTGTTACAGTGAGTAAAATTAAGACATGGAATTTTTAATTCTTGTTAAAAATTCCTTTGACTTGAGTATGTTTAGAAAAGAAATTCAACAATGTAGAACTTTTTGCAAAAATGTTTTAGTGAAACCTCTTTGCTACATTGCTTTGTGTATGTATGTGCGTATACATACGCATGTAATTATATATTTGAATGGTTTCTCAGGGAATAAATTAACATAGCATAGATGGAAACCATATCAGTTGGATACTGTTCAAATAAACTGAGGATTAAATGCCTGGAAATGGTTGGTGAGTTTCAGGGAGAAATTACAATTGACAGTCATCAGTGTAACTAGTATGGGATAAGAGATTAAAAAGTGCTAGCTCACATTTATCTAGATTATTTCCATTCCTTTTCTTATTACCCATTTTATGTATTAATACATGAAATATGTATTTGTAAGAAGAAAAAAAATTAAAACATGTCTGCTTACTTATTAATTATCTAAGACACTTCTTAGGGTGAAAAGGACAAGTATTAGCTAGTTTTATGCCTGAGTTCAAGCTTTTATACAAGCTTCTTTGGTTGGAAAAGCTATAACTGTTTGTTTGTCTTCGCAATTTTGTGTGTGTGTGAAAAAAACCCCACTAATTTTGTGGAGCCAAAGGCATTTATAGGAATGTCTATTTTTTTCCCATAAGATCCCCCTTTCCACCTTACTTCCATTTACCAACCATGAAAACCAAGCTGAGAAGTAAATTTCTTAGGGAAGCTATTAATGTTGCATAGATGGCATCTTATATGAAATAGTGTAGTATAACTTGAAATCACAGATGCTAATTTTCCAGTACAACCCTGATTTTGTACAACTGTTATTTTTAATCAAGATGATCCAACCAGTATGTAATTGTGTGGTTTATTATAAAAAATAATTAGAAATGAAGATTAAAAAATACTATAAGTGATGAAAGGGAAATTTATAGCCTTAAGTAATAATTTAAAGAAAGTAAAAAGGATGCAAATTGACTTAGAAAGTCACCTTAATATGGTATAAAAACAACAAAATAAATCCAAAGACAGTAACAGAAAGGATTTAATAAAGAACAGAAATGAATGTATAAGAACAAAGATACAATAGTAAATTCTCAAATTTGGTAATTTAAATGGAGTAATAAAATTGACAAATACTCAGCAACATCACAGAAAAATGAGTAGATAATCAGAATTCAAAGAGCATAACTAGATATACAAGAGAGATTAAAATATTATAAACAAAGGCCAACAAATTTGAAACAAAAAAAAATTCTCAGCAAAAAGATATATAAACTTAGGAAGAAATTGACAAAACACAGTATAAAAAATAAATACAATTTTACTCATAAATAAGTAAAATTCTGAAACAAAATATTAGCAAACCAAATCTAGCAGTGTTCTAATGTCCTAACATTAGAACATCAATTACAATCTATTAATATGATTCAGTGCATTAACAAATTGAGGAAGTAAAGCCATATGATCATTTCAAGAAATACTGAAAAAAACATTCACAAAATTAAACTCCATTCAAGAAAAACTATAGGTATTAGAAATTAGGAATAGGTGAGAACATTCTTTTTTTTTTTTTTTTTTTTTTTTTTTTTTTTTTTTAAATGAGACGGAGTCTCGCTCTGTCACCCAGGCTGCAGTGCAGTGGCGCAATCTCGGCTCACTGCAAGCTCCGCCTCCCGGGTTCACGCCATTCTCCTGCCTCAGCCTCTCCGAGTAGCTGGGACTACAGGCGCCCGCCGTCACCACGCCCGGCTAATTTTTTGTATTCTTAGTAGAGACGGGATTTCACCATGGTCTCGATCTCCTGACCTCGTGATCCGCCCGCCTCGGCCTCCCAAAGTGCTGGGATTACAAATGTGAGCCACCGCGCCCGGCCGAGAACATTCTTAAAACCTGATGAAGGGTATTTACCAAGAATACAGCGCAACAATTATACCTATTTGTAAATATTAAAAGGATTACATTTTTTTTTTTTTTTGAGACGGAGTCTCGCCTTGTGGCCCAGGCTGGAGTGCAGTGGCGCGATCTCCACTCACTGTAAGCTCTGCCTCCTGGATTCATGCCATTCTTCTGCCTCAGCCCCCTGAGTAGCTGGGACTACAGGCACCCACCACCACGCCAGGCTAA
Source organism: Symphalangus syndactylus (assembly GCF_028878055.3). Classification (NCBI taxonomy): domain Eukaryota; kingdom Metazoa; phylum Chordata; class Mammalia; order Primates; family Hylobatidae; genus Symphalangus; species Symphalangus syndactylus. Next base: position 35,358,270 of record NC_072440.2, read on the forward strand.
TTTTTTTTGTATTTTTAGTAGAGACGGGGTTTCACTGTGTTAGCTAGGATGGTCTCAATCTCCTGACCTCGTGATCCGCCTGCCTCGGCCTCCCAAAGTGTTGGGACTACAGGCGTGAGCCACTGCACCTGGCCAAAAGCATTCCTTTTAAAATCAGGGATGCTATGATTACTTTTTCCGTTCAAAATCAAATAGAAGTCCTAGCTCAGAAAGTCTGGCAAGTGCAAAGAGAAAAAAGCATATGCATTAAATTGAAAGATATAAAATTGCCCTTATTTAATATTGTCTTCACTGAAAGCCACAAAAACCTTATAGTTAGACTTAATAAGACAATTTCATAAGATTGTTAAATATATCAACATACCAATATCAATATATTTCTAGACAACAACAGGAAACCATACAAAAATCTCAGCAAGATTGTATAATATTCAGAAAAGTAGGCTATTATATGAAAAAAGACAGATGTTGAACCTTTTGTAACAAAATATAAGGGGAAGATTCTAGATACAGACCAAAAAAGCAAAACTACAAAATAAATATTTAAAAAATCTATGCGAGGCTTGGCATGGTGGCTCATGCCTGTAATCCTAGCATTTTGGGAGGCTGAGGGAGGAGGATTGCTTGAGCTAGGAGTTCAAGACCAGCCTAGGCAACATAGTGAGACCCTGTGTCTACAAAAAAATACAAAATCAGCCAGGCATGGTGGTGTGCTCCTGTAGTCCCAGCTACTCAGGAGTCTGAGATGGGAGAATTGCCTGAACTGGAAGGTTGAGGCTGCAGATCATACCACTGCACTCCAGCCTGGGTAACAGAGACCTTGTCTCCAAAAAAAAAAAAAAAAAAAAAATCAAAGTGGAAAAAAAAAAAAGAAAACCTCTGTGGTCTGGGAATAGGGAAGAACCTAAATAAAAATTTAAGACACAAAGCAAAAAACATTTAATTATATCAAAGTTAAGAATTCCTTACAATGAAAGACACCATGGACAAACAATATGTAGATGATAAAAATGGCAGAAGAAATTTGTAATGTCTAAAGTAAATAAAAAATCAATATCTAGAGGTCAGGCGCAGTGGCTCATGCCTGTAATCCCAGCACTTTGGGAGGCCGAGGCAGGTGGATCACGAGGTCAGGAGATTGAGACCATGGTGAAACCCCGTCTCTACTAAAAATACAAAAAATTAGCCAGGTGCGGTGGTGGGCACCTGTAGTCCCAGCTACTCTGGAGGCTGAGGCAGGAGAATGGCGTGAACCCAGGAGGCGGAGCTTGCAGTGAGCCGAGATTGCGCCACTGCACTCCAGCCTGGGCGACAGAGCGAGACTCTGTCTAAAAAAAAAAAAAAAAATTAATATCTAGAATATAAAAGAAATTTTATAAAACCAGTAAGGGCAGAAACCCTCATAGTAAAATAAGCAAAGTAATTACAAAAGAGGCATCTGAAAGGCTAGTATTTAAAATGACCTTAAACTATTATCAGATGAATGTAAATTAAAATGAGGGTTTCTAATTCTCATTCCCTGTCAACATTTTCCATAGTGCTAATTTTTCCCAGCCTTACACACTGATAATAGGTGTCTAGGCTAGTCATTTGGGAGAACTGCTGGCAATATTTAGTCAAGCATACTCATATCCTATGACTCAGACATTCTGCTTTGGAGTCTATATACCAAATAGATATTCACAGTCCACAGTAGGATATTCATTAGAGTGTTATTTTATTGTGGCAGAGAGTTGGAAGTATTCTAGACATTGAATAGATAGATAAAATACGGTAAATGCACACCTTAGTAGAGCATTAATTAGAAGTCACAGATTAGAGGTACACATAGCCACTTGGATGGATCTAAAGGCCAGTGCTAGGTGAAAGAGAAACAATGCAATATATCAGACCATTTTCATAAATTAAAAATATATGTGCAGAAACAATATACATTCTGTAAGAACAAAAAATGACACACATTAAGTAAACCCAATATAATGGTTGGCTATGGGATGAGAGTAAAGTAGAAAAAAGGATATGGGGATAAAAAGAAAACAAATGAGTATGTGGAACAGTGATGATGGTATGCCATAAATTAAGTGTGACTGGGACAATTTTTCTGCACTGAAGTTTCAAAAAAGGAGAGGACAACATAGCAAGTACATGGGAATAAATCTAGCCAAAAGATGTGCAAGATATTTATAAAAACGTTATAAAACTTTATTATAGGACATCAAAGGAGATCTAAACAAATGAAGAGATAAACCACATTGATAGAAGAACTTTTACTCTAAGGTATCAATACTCCCCAAATTGATTTATACATTTAATAGGACCCCATTTCCGAAGTAGAACATAGTTTTTCATGCAGCTTGACCAGATGATTTAAAAATTTATATGGAAGAGCAAAGGGCCAAAAAATGGCCAAGACATTCTTGCAGCAAAACAAATTGGAAGGGGGGATATCCAAACTTATTAAGTTTTTAGTGACTGAAACAGTATGGTTTTGCTATAGGAATAAAAATTATACCAATGGACTCAAAGACCTCAAAACAGACCCAAGTGTGGAAATTAAAATATGACAGATTAGTACTGTAGATCAGTGAGGAAATGATACATTATTTTCAACAAATGGTGGTAGGAAAAAAATCCAAAGAAACTGGGTCTCTACCTACAACAAAGAAAGTAAATCAATAAAAAATTAACACAAATCAGTTTCAAAGATCTTTAAAATTATTTGAAAAATACATAAGAAAATATCTTTATGACCTTGGGGAAAGAGAAGAATTTCTTAAGCAAGTATACACCACAAAGATGGTGAAGAAATTGAAGAACTACAATTCATTAAAATATATCAAAGTAAAAAGAACCCACAAACTGGGAGACAATAGCTGCCATTCATATAACCAACAGAAAAGTCACTAGAAAATATTTTAACACTCTCAAACAACAAAAAAATACAACCAACAGAAAATCATAAAAAAGCATTTCACAGATGAAGAAATTTAATCATCAATACACATATAAAGCTATGTTCAACCCCCATCAATAACCACAGTAATGGAAATTAAAACCCCAATGAGATATCATTTTATACCTATCCAATCAGTAAAATCTAAAAGACTGAAAATACCAAATGTGGTAGACAAAGCTGCTGATAAATCATCACAGCCATTTAGGAAAACGGTTTTGGGTAAAGATGTGCTTTTCCTATGACCCAGCCAGTTTCTATCTGGCATTTATTCTAGAGTAACTCTTATGCTCCAAGAGACATCACAAGAGTGTTTATAGAAAAACTGTTTGTAATAAAAATTGTACCACTCAATTGTTCATCAACAAGAGAATGGATAACTTGGGTTGGGGCATTTTCACATAATTGACTACAGTGTAGTAGTAAAAAGAATATGGCCACACTTACTGAAATGGATTTGAGAAATGTACTGAATGACAAAGCAAAGCAGAATATATACATTGCTACCATTATAAAAGTTAAAAGACAAGCAAAATTAAGTAACATGATTAAGTATACATACGTATACTTACTTATACAAAGAAATGATAAATACAAAATTCAGGGGAATCGGTAAATAAAGTAGAACTACAGAAGGTGCTTCAATAATATTGGTAATTGAGGAGTACAGTTCCTGATTAAAATCCTATGTGTGATTTTTTTCAGGCCTCAACAGACCATTACAAAGGCTTTATCTGGCAGGATTCATGAGAAAAAGCCAGATTTGTTGTACAACCAGTGCATTACAATCTCTGAAGGGAGCTGCAGTCAAGTTCTCAGGCTCCCCTGGCTGCATGTACACTTTCACATATTTATATTCATATTCCCAGCCCCTTCGTTACTACTTATATCTATCTGAGGGCTCGGGCAGAGGTCCTTCTGTGCTGCTACAAAGGCTTTCTTATGGAGGTTGGAGGGGGAAATGCTTTTCTCCACTCTGACTCAGTGCCCATTGCTTTCCCATTCCTAGCTTTCCTCTTTGCCACTCCTCCTGATCTCAGGGTCTGAAAAACTGCTGGAGCCTTTTGTTTGGGACATTCTCAACAGTGAGCGAATCCTTACTTCTGCCCTGCTCTGTGTGGCCCTGGACCAGTGTGCACTATTGCATGAGATAACTGAATAGGAGGAGACAGCATTTCCTCCGGTTTTAGACTCTTGGTTATACTATTGCAGTAAATGATTAAAGGCTTAACTCCTTCATTTTTGGCTTGATACTTTAATTGGCTACTTCAGACACCTGATAACTCAGCTCTTTCTCAGCTCAGCTGAGCTCCTGATAGAATATATATATTTCTTATGTTGGGTGGTGTAATAATGCTACTTTGAACCTCCTCCATAAACACACCCTTAAAAAATTAAGTTATTTGGAACTCCTATGGGGAAGACAAGTAAGATGAAATTACAAAGAAGCAACTGCTTTAAATTATAGCTTCTGTACTACCTCAGAATACAAAAAGATAAGGGAAAGTGTGGAGTTATCCAGAAGGTACTCCATTCTTTTAGAACTTTGGGTTTAGCATAGAAGGTAGAATACAAGGGACTGTTTTGAAGAACACTCTTAAAATAATCAAGTTACTTTTCTTTGGTATGAAATCCTTTAAGACTCGTTTTCTTATATTTGATTTCATATTTTGGGGGCTAAATGTGACCTATTTAAAACCTATCTATGGCGGGGAACAGTGGCTCATGCCTATAATCCCAGCACTTTCGGAGGCCAAGGCGGGTGGATCACCTGAGGTCTTTCATTATTTAAGACCAGCCTGACCAACATGATGAAACTCCTTCTCTACTAAAAAGCTTGGCATGGTAGCACGCACCTGTAATCCCAGCTACTTGGGAGGCTGAGGCAGGAGAACTGCTTGAACCCAGGAGGCAGAGGTTGTAGTGAGCTGAGATTGCGCCACTATATTCCAGCCTGGGAGATAGAGCCAGACTTTGTCTCAAAAAAATAAAATAAATGAGTAAAAAATAAAAAATAAAACCTATCTATACCAAATCTCTAGATATTAAATTTTTACAGTTACCGACCACTTTATAAAGTAGTATGTGCTTATATAATGTCCTTATACTATTTTCTTCATTCAAATCACTGTGTAAAGTTATATTCTTATGTTACTTTCTTTGAGAGTACCAATTTCATGCACCAATTTTTATTTTGCCACAATCATAGGGGCTCTGCTTCTATCTCCTTTTGTTGTAGGTAGTAGCTGTACTGAGCTTGTTGGTCTTATGCAGAAGACCAACCTCCTTTTGGTGTAGGTAGTAGCTGTACTGATTTTGTTGGTCTTATGCAAAAGTTCCTTCCGTTCCCTGAAGATCACAGTTCCTCATATCTGGACTTTTCTATCAGGTCCCATAATGTCATAATTGTTAAATAATGAAAACTGCACAGTAGTTCATGATCTGATAAACTATGGTTTCATAAAAGATGAAATCATATTTTATGTCCATATTGTATGTTCATACGGTAACAAATTCCCAAAGCAGAAAAAGGTATTAGATATTGCACTACCTTCATTCCTTATATTTTTATAGTCCAATAAGTTATAATTTACAATGTACTTTCACATTAGCCCATTTAATCTTTATTACTCTATTAGTTAGGTGGGGAAGACATAATTATTCCTATTTTACAGATCAAAAAAGAGATCCTATAATATCTCTGAAGTCATGTTGATACTTAGACCTAAAGCCAGAAATTGGTATTCCTTGACCACTGCACATCTCTAAGACACCCTGACACCAAGGGTCTGTTACTTTCTATTTTAAACTTGTGGGACAACTATAAAGTATTAAAACTAAATAAATTTAGTTTCTGCTAATGAATGCATTATTAGGAATCTTTATACAGAGTACTAGTGCCTTTGTTAACTATTGTCACAGGATCCCTAGGGTGTCACTTCACCAGCCAGAAACCTCTGTAGCTGACGGCATCTTCTGCCTGAGTATTGCTTGTGCCTGCTGGGCTAGTTCCACCCACTTGGCCTGGCAGGCCGTGCTTGGCTCTTACTACTGGCTCAGATCCCACATCTGCCAAATGCAAGCCAGGTGCAGAATGGCAAGGGGTGTGTGGTTGAGCAAGCGTGAGGTCCAGCCACTGTGCACAGCCAGGCATGCTGACTGCTGTGGCGGGGCAGGGAGCAGGTGCTGGCTCTGTGTGAGGCTGTGGCTGGATGAGATATACTTCATGTGGCTTCTGCTGTGGGCACCCGAGTCAGGACGAGGTAAATGCAGTGGTTCCTGGAAGCTTGGAGATTCCAGGAACTGCAGAACCCCAAGGAGGGTGTCACAGCCCTGGCTCAGGGATCTCTACAACTGGGCTCCGCAAAGGGCTGCAGCTCTTCTTGTCGCCCTCAATGTGGCGAGCATGGGGCGGGGGTGTGTTTCAGCCCTTATTGTGTTACAGTTCTTTTAGTCCTGCCACTCAGCAGGTCCCGAGTTCTTGTCCCACATTCAGGAGGAATGAGGTATGCAGACAACTGGAGGGTAAGCAAGGTGGAGAGGAGCTTCACTGAGTGGCAGAACAGTTCTCAGGAGACCCGCAGTGGGTATCTCCTATCCACAGGCAGGTTGTCCCGCTCTCTCTACAGCCCTCAGTGGAGAGGAGACTCACAAGTTGTATTGGCAGGTAGGTTGTCCCACTGTCTGCCTGAGTCTGGCTGAGTCCAGGGTTTTTATGGGCTAAAGAGGGGTGGAAGTGCATGCTGACTGGTTCATGGGTGGACATAGGCAAGCATGGAAAAAGCACCGTAAGTTCTCACTCTGGTCCACAGAACTGACAGCCCAGCCCCCAGTCTTCAGGTTTGAAGAAGGTGGGGCTTTACCAGGGACCTGTTCCCTTTCTGCCCAGGAGCCTGTCTGCCTCCTGCCACCATCAACCTGCCATCCACAGTGCCCACAGTGCCCAAGCTATTCTTGCCAAGGGGTGCATGCAGGTTGCGCTGAGCTGCCCTCAGCTCCCCTGAGCCTTCCTCCCATGCTTGTCAGCACCCAAAGTTTGGCTGGGTGGCTGCAGGGGGCTGGCATGTCAGGACTGCCCTGAGAGTGTGCACACTTGGCTGGGTTGCAACAGTGCCTGGGCTTGGCCTCAACTTTGCTGTGAAATTGGAGTGGGTGCTGGGAGCATGGAGAGGCCAGGCAGCAGGAGTAGATTTCTGAGCCTGCAGGGGCAAGGGGGCTTCCCCAGTCCCTGAGAGTACAGGGATGTCCAGGTCCGCAGCCATGGCTGGGTGGCTGCAACTTTGCCTGGGTGGGCAGGGCTCCCACCCCGCTAACTTGGAAAGGGGCAGGGCTCCCGCCTGTTCCTGGCTCCCGCCAGCTCTGTGGAGTGTGCAGCCCTGGCTGTGCCTCCCTGACTGCAGCTGGCTTCATAGTAGCAGCTGTTCCAGATAGGCTGCCGCTGCCATAAATATGACTTTGTCAAATCTGATACTTTTGAGACATATTTTCATTATCTATGTACTAAACAATGATAGCATGGCAAAGTCAATTTAGTCATGAGTCTTCGGATTTGCTCTTATTGTATAGTCTTCATTTTCTTCATTTGTAAATCTGTAGTTTTCAGCAAGGAGATACTTAGCAAAATCCTTATTTAAAATTGATTAATACAGAACTATGTTTCCCCTAATATTTCTGAGACAGGAGGAAGTTACTTTTTTTTTTTTTTTTGAGACGGAGTCTTGCTCTGTCACCCAGGCTGGAGTGCAGTGGCGCGATCTCGGCTCACTGCAAGCTCCACCTCCCCGGGTTCACGCCATTCTCCTGCCTCAGCCTCTCCGAGTAGCTGGGACTACAGGCGCCCAACCACCACGCCTGGCTAATTTTTTGTATTTTTAGTAGAGACGGGGTTTCACCATGGTCTCGATCTCCTGACCTCGTGATCCGCCCGCCTCGGCCTCCCAAAGTGCTGGGATTACAAGCGTGAGCCACCGCGCCCGGCCTCAGGAAGTTACTTTTAAGAAGAGACCTTAGACAAAATTACCAGACTTTTTTTTGGCATTAGATTTCCTTACCTCCAAAAAGATGAAATGCTTTTCTGCAGCTTGGTAGGGGCCATTTTGCAGAGTTGGATTTCTGAAAGCTTTGTTTTATTTTCAAATATTCTTTAGTAAAGAATGTTTTTGTGGCATTGTTCAATTCTAGAATAAAGCAAAAGAAAATAGGATTTTGAAATTAATTTGAGTAAAATGGCAAGAAAGTGACAAGTGAATACTGTAGTATTTTGATACTATTTGAGACAATTCAGACCTCTTTAAGTCAGTGAAGACAAAAGTAGATTCAACATTTTTTTTCTTTACTGAAGCAAATACAACTTCCCCAAGTTCACATTTGGTGCAACTTTGACATGCCTACACACAGAACATAAATCTACTGAGTAGCTCCTATGTCAAGTAGTAGAGAGTATATAATGATAAATAAGACATCGTCCGTCACCTTAAAACAACTGTAGTCTAAAACAGTGGTCCCCAACCCCTGGGTCACAAATGGGTAGCAGTACATGGCCTGTTAGGAACTGGGTCACACAGCAGGAGGTGAGCCACGGGCAAGTAAGCATTGCTACCTGAGGTCTGCCTCCTGTCAGATCAGTGGCAGCATTAGATTCTCATAGGAAGTGAACCCTATTGTGAACTGCGCATGCAAGGAATACAGGTTGCACACTCCCTGTAAGAATCTAACTAATGCGCCTGTAATCCCAGCACTTTGGGATGTTGAGGCAGGTGGATCACTTGAGGTCAGGAGTTCAAGACCAGCCTGGCCAACATGGTGGAACCCCGTCTCTACCAAAAATATAAAAATTAGCTGGGCGTGGTGGCAGGCACCTGCAGTCCCAGCTACTTGGGAGGCTGAGGCAGGAGAATTGCTTGAACCTGGGAAGTGGAGGTTGCAGTGAGCTGAGATGGCACCATTGCACTCCAGCCTGGGCGAAGAAGTGAGACTCCGTCTCGGGAAAAAAAGAAAAAAATCTAACTAATGCACAATAATCTGAGGTGGGAAAGTTTCATCCTGAAACTATCCCCCACTTAAGTCCTTGGAAAAACTGTCTTCCACAAAACCAGTCCCTGATGCCAAAAAGGTTGAGGACTGGTGGTCTAAAAGAAATAAACAGGTAGACAAAAAAGGAGAATAATGTGTTATGAGTGTAACAATAGAATAGCTAGAGTGTAATCTGGGCTCAGGAGTGATAGGGAAAAGGAAAAACACTTGTAGAACTTTAAACTTCATAATCTATTTCATTCTATATGTGATGGGTTGACCACCTGAGTCTATTGCTATATACTTGAGGTAATTTTAAAAATGTGAAAATAACCATTCAGAAGCTTACTAATGAGTTAAAAACGAAATAGTCATTTGAAGTACACAGAGACCAACTGGAGAACACATATGATGGTATTCACTTTAAATGGTAGAAACTCTTTATATCTGAGCCATAGAAAGCAAACCATGATCTGAGTTGGACTGTTTAATGAAGAACAACCTCTTAGGCTGGTGCAGAGCTAGTTACTAACCTGAGAAGTAAACTAGGCTTTCCATCAACCATCCCCTTACTTTCAACCCGCAATGATCACCTGTAGCATTTCCTCAGTTTCCATCCTACTTCACTGCCTTGAGCTTTGGCTCAAGTGATTTGAATTAAATTTTCTCAATTTTTCTTAATCACTGCCTTGGGTTGATTTTTACCTAAGAAATTTAAAGGGAAAACTGATTCACAAAGTTTACAATTAACAACGAAAGGACAAATGTAAAAAATACACTACTCTAGGCAACTGAAGTTATCTATTAAACCTGCAGCTCTAACTCCCTTCCCAATTGCACACCCAAGAACCAGCATATGAGTTAGGGAAAAGGTATTTTCATGCTCACCATGTATGCTAGGGGGTTGATATGACTACAGTGCATTTAAAAATCCTTCATATGTTTAAAAGTTAATCATTTCAAGTTAGATATTCTCTCAAGGGTTTCTGCAGCAATGCATAGCTGTTTTATTAAAGTCCACTTTTCCCACTGCCCATTTATAGCCCTTTAGTGTAAGATGGTTATGACACTATCACTTGGTTGAAGGGGCTTGTCAGTGTCATTCATATTGATGAAGAAAATGAAAGAAATTACCAAATAACATATTCATTTACAGTAATACTGGTCTTTTTCTTAGGACTTAAGAACTGATAACTATGATTCAGGGTATTTTCTGAGAGGTTAAAAATCCACCCCAAAAAGTGGTATTGTATTAACTCTTGGGAAAATTGACTCACAACTTTCTAAATGTTCTTGGAAATGAGACCCATGTGGTGTGTCATATGGCAGATAATACAAACGAAGGTGAAGAGTTTGCAACTTAAGGATTCTTATTATTCCTTCCCTTCCCTTCCTTTTCCTCTCCCTCTTCCTCCTCCTTCTGGAAAATTACAATAAAGGAACCAGTTCAGCAAGAGAATATAATAATTATAAATATTATAAAAATGTACACAAACACTGGAACACCCAGATAAAAGCAAGTATTATTAGATCTAAAGAGAGACAGATAGATCCCAATACCATAACAGTTGGAGACTTTAATAACTCATTCCCAGCATTGCACAGATCTAGACAGAAAATTAACATTGGATTTAAGCTGCACCACAGACCCAATGGACTTAGCAGACATTTACAGAACATGTCACCCAACAGCAGTAGATTACACACTCCTTTCATCAGCACATGGACCATTCTCTAGGGTTGAACATGTGTTAGAACAAAAGAAGTATAACAAAGTGTTAAAACTTGAATTTATGTCAAATAGCTTATTTGGTCACAATGGAATAAAACTGGACATCAAAAAGAAGAACATTAGAAACTATACAAATATGTGGACATTGAACAATATGCTACTGAATGACAAATGTATGAAGAAAGAAATTTAAATTTAAAAAGTATGTGAAACAAGTGAAAATAGAAACATAATATGCCAAAAGCTACAGGACACAGCAAAAGCAGTATTAAGAGGCAAGTTCATAGCAATAAATACATACATCAAAGCACTAGAAAGATTTCAAATAAATGACCTAATGATGTACCTCAAGAAACTAGAAAAGCAAGAACAAACCAAACCCCAAATTAGAAGGAAAGAAATAATAAAGACCAGGGTAGAAATAAATGAAATTGAGACTAAGAAAACAACAACAAAATTAAAAAAACAAAAAGCTGGTTTTTTAGAAAGATAAACCAAATTGACAAACTATTAGCTAGACTAAGAAAAAAAGACCCAAATAAAATCAGAAACAAAAAGATGTCACAACACATACCAAACAAATACAAAGGACCATTAAAGACTACTATGAACAACAAAATATATACCAGTAAATTTCAAAACCTAGAGGAAATGTATAAATTCCTAGACACATACAACCTACCAAGATTGAACAAACAAGAAATAGAAAACCAAATACCAATCACAGGTAACGAGATTGAATTAGTAACAAAAAGTCTTCCAACATAGAAAAGTCCAGCTCTGGAGGCCTTCACTGCCCAAATCTACTGAATCTTTGAAGAATTATTACCAATTCTTCTCAAACCATTCCAAAAAATTAAAGCAGAGGGAAGTCTTCCTAACTCATTCTACAAGGCCAACATAACTCTGATACCAAAACCAGACAATAACAAAAAAAAGTTTTCAGGACAATAGCCCTGATGAAAATAGATGCAAAAATCCTCAACAAAATACTAGCAAATGGAATCCAACAACACATCAAGAAGATGATACACCATGACCAAGTGGGATTTATCCAACAAACGCAAGGATGGTTCGACAAATTCACGGAAACATGGATGAAACAAAGTAAATTTGAATCTGATTTTCATCTTTTCCTAGTGAACTGTTAAAAGGTTACAATCTAGTCTGAGAAGTCCCAATCTCCAGCTGAATATGCAGCCTGATGACAGAGGCATATAAAATAGACAAAAATTAACAAAAAACAAAATTTCTTTACTTGACACTTTGTCAAAACGGAGCTATAGATTTTACAATATGTGAGTCATTATAGTAAGCAATGTATGCTTAGCAAATGTTAATATTTAGGAGTTTCTATTAAGTAAGATTTAGTTAAAATTTGTCCATATTAATAATTCCATTTAGTTTTTGGTAGTACAATATTGGGTACTCATAATTGAGTATAATTTTTTTACCAGAATAAAAAGCCGTTGCAATCATTTTAAACCCTTTCCCCTAAGAGAAATCTGTAGCAGGTGGGTCCTTGGATTTCCTTGAGGGAAGAAGGATGCACCATATATTTATTCTCTTCAGTTTTACTATTAATGTAGTACATACTCAGATCCTCATTTGGCTCCTTTATGGCTGAGAGGAGAATGTGAAGATAGAAAATTTCCCACCTAACATTTAGCACCCAGTAGTGTATTCTATCATTCTACCCTTAGTCATTCTCTATGTTCCACATTCATTATCTCTTCATTAATATTTTAAATATTGTGTTATATTACATCTTTACATGAAAATTAGGTCAACAAATCCTTGCTCCAATTTGACTTTTTTCCTGTCCAAGGAGAAAGACCTTAACCTTAAGAACATTAAGAAGGTTGAGAAAATTTTGAGTTTGGGGGAAAGATGTAATAATTGTACTTAGATACTTATGGATTTATTCTCTGTGACTCCAAAGGAAATAACAAGAACCAAAGAATAAGGGGTAGTGGAAGGCAGACATGAGGAATAAATAATCAACAACACTGCTTCAAATGGAACTTCCTTAACACTAGAAATGTCCAAGACTGAACAACTACTAGTTACAGTGTTTTAGAAAGGATCTGAGTGTACAGTAGGGAATTCGAGATGAGGATCTATTCTCATCTATGATTCTAACAGTTTTATGAGTTGGGTAAGTACTGTTTTATAAACTGGAGAATAACAAATTATAGTATATGTGATTTTCAGTAACTTTTTAATAATTTATAAAGTACCTTTAGAACTATAACAAAGAGGTAGAATAATCAGACAATCATGTTAATGAAAGAGAATTGTTACCTGTTTGGAAAAAGACTCTAGAAATAATTGTCCGACACAATGGGCATGGAGTGCTTGAAGGATTGTCTTTGGCCAGAGTCCGTAAGCAGGGCTCACAGAAGATGTGGTGGCAAGGGTAACACATATAAGGGTTGAAATAAACGTCCAGACACACTGCACAGATGTAGCTATCCTTTTCTTCTGCATATTCATTGTCTTCATCTGTACTCATCTCATTATTCAAAGTCTGCAAAACATAAGAAAACTTTTTTCTTAATTTAGTATGAGATTGGTTTCCTTAAGATAGCCTTTATATTTTGTTAAAATGAACAAAAATATTTGAGAAGCATATAAACTGTTCGTGGCATATTCAAAGTGACAGAAATGCTACCTTTCAAAGTCAAGAAACTAAAAATATACATGAAAACCCAGAAGCCTATTTTTCTTTTTAGTATTGTGACATAGTGCTAAGTGCTAAAATATACCTAAACCTATTAAGTATACCTGTATTTTGGCTTAATCAACACTAGATAGGTGTTAGGTGTACCAGTCTCAGAATTATGTAGATTCTCTATCTACCCCATTCCTACCAGAGCAAATAACCTGGTTGTCACAAGGTCATAGGGTTTTAATATGAGCATCCATGCATGATGAAAAGTGAAGGCAGAAGGCGTCATACTTCATTCTCATACTGCGTGTGGAACATTCTCTATTCTATATTTTGTGTCTTCCTGGACCTCAAAGAAAGAGCCAAAGCCTAAGGGGTGTCAGGAGGAAAGCAAAGCAAAGAAGCTGAGAGTAATTATGGGATTAGCCTTGCTATGGGGAAACATGATGAGCCTCTCTCCCCTCCCAAATGGAATTGTTAGGAAAAAGATACAGCAGGTTCTTGAATAATGTCATTTCATTCAACATTGTTTTGTTATAACGATGATGAGAAAAAAAAAAAACTGATTTCCAGCTGGGGCTGCTGTCTGTGTGGAGTTTCTGTCTGTGTGGAGTTTGCATGTTGTCCCCACGTTTGTGTGTGTTTTCTCTGGGTAATCCAGTTTCCTCTCATATCCCAAAGATGTGCATGTTAGGTGCACTGGTGTGTCTAAATGGTCCCAGTTGGGGTGAGTGTTGGTGTGTGTGAGTGTGCCTTGTGATGGGATGGTGTCCCATCCAGGCTTGGTTCCTGCCTTGTACCCTGAGCTGCCAGGACAAGCTCCAGTAATTATCTTGTTTTATTCATCTTTTGTTAATGCATGTATGGCTCACATTTATTTCAGTGTTTAATATTAGAAGTGTTTTGGTCTTTAGAAGTTTGGTGATGCTTTTGTGATCAGAAATAGGCTGTAAAAATTGAACTCTTTATTTATATCAATTAGCCTATGGTAAAATTGGTGGTGTTATTTTGCTTAAAGTCACTGATAGTAGATTGGTGCAAAAGTAATTGCGGTTTTTGCTACTAAACTGCAATTACCTTTGCATCCACCTAAAACATCACCAGTAGGTTCTTGGAAATGGTGACTTTAAGCAAAATAAATGAGGATTTACTGTAGTTAAGAAAGAGGCAGCTCAGAGGTTAATATTAATAGTAGAAGGTTTGTCAGCAGAATTCCTGTAACTCACAACTTCCTCATTTGTGAAATTGCTGTGAGGATTAAATGAGGTAATCCACTTAATACATTTAGTATGGTACTTGGCACATAGTAATTAATTATCAAAAAATGTTAGCCACGGCCATACTTCTCTACCCTCCCCCATCCCTTCTGCTCTTTCTCTACAGGTTCTGTAGTTTTTGCTAAAGCCTTGAGAATGTTTTTCTCAAACAAAGCATTTAAAACAGTACTTATAATATAAAACATACTATAAGTGTTTACTGTTATTATATTCTATTTGTATTATTATTATCATTATTATTATTATTTTGACACTGAGTCTTACTCTGTCGCCCAGGCTGGAGTATAGTGGCATGATCACTGCACAATGAGCCTCTGCTTCCTGGGTTCAAGTGATTGTCCTGCCTCAGCCTCCCAAGTAGTTGGGATTACAGGCATGCGGCATGGTGCCTGACTATTCTTTGTATTTTTAGTAGAGACAGGGTTTCACCATGTTGGCCAGGCTGGTCTTGAACTCCTGGGCTCAAGTGATCCACCCGCCTTGGCCCCCGAAGTGCTGGGATTACAGGCGTGAGCCACCACACCCAGCCTATATCCTATTTGTATTCTTAAGATTAATCTTAAGTGTTAACAAAAATAGTTGAAGTTCAGTATCTGTAATCTCCCCCTTCTAAACAAGACATTATATTCTCAACTCCAAACACAAAGATGCCTTCTACCTCTACTTGTCAGGAGCACGTTCTTTAAAACTGTTAATCTATGCATTTTAACTATATTTTATTCTTCTGCTTATTTTCATTCTTTGGCTTATTTAACAATGCTTTTTCATATTCCTTATTGTCCTCTTTGTTTTTATTTTGTTCTTTATTTTCATAGGTTTTGGGGGAACAGGTGGTTTTGGTTACATGAATAAGTTGTTTAGTGGTGATCTGTGAGATTTTGGTGCACCCATCACCTAAGCAGTATACACTGAACCCAGTTTTATCCCTCACTCCCTTCCCCCTTTCCCCCTGGGTCCCCAAAGGCCATTGTGTCATTCTTATGCCTTTGCATCCTCATAGCTTAGTTCCCACTTATGAGTGAGAACATACAATGTTTGGTTTTCCATTCCTGAGTTACTTCACTTAGAATAATGGTCTCTAGTTCCATCCAGGTTGCTGAGAATGCCATTATTTCATTCCTTTTATTGGCTGAATAGTATTCTGTTTTTTATATTTTATATATATATATATATATATATATATATATATATATATATATATCACCAACAGTGTAAAAGTGTTCCTATTTCTCCACAGCCTCACCAGCATCTATTGTTTCTTGACTTTTTAATAATCGCCATTCTGACTGGCATGAGATGGTATCTCATTGTAGTTTTGATTTGCATTTCTCTAATGATCAGTGATGTTGAGCTTTTTTTCATATGTTTGTTGGCTGCATAAAATTGTGAGAAGTATCTGTTCATATCCTTTGCCCACTTTTTGATGGGGCTGTTTTTTTCTTTAAGTTTCTTATAGATTCTGGATACTAGACCATTGTCAGATGGCTAAATTGCAAAAATTTTCTCCCATTTTGTAGCTTGCCTGTCTATTCTGATTACAGTTTCTTCTGCTGTGCAGAAGCTTGTTAGCTTAATTAGATCTTATTTATCAATTTTAGCCTTTGTTGCAATTGCTTTTGGCGTTTTCATAATTAAATCTTTGCCCGTGCCTGTGTCCTGAATGGTATTGCCTAGGTTTTCTTCTAGGGTTTTTGTGGTTTTGGGTTTTTAAGTCTTTAATCCACCTTGAGTTAATTTTTATATAAGGTATAAAGAAGGAGTCCAGTTTGTTTTCTGCATATGGCTGGCTGGTTTTCTAAGCACCATCTATTAAATAGGGAATCCTTTCCCCATTGCTTGTTTTTGTCAGGTTTGTCGAAGATCAGATGGTTGTAGATGTGTGGCGTTATTTCTGAGGTCTCTGTTCCGTTGGTCTATATGTCTGTTTGGGTACTAGTATCATGCTGTTTTGGTCACAGTAGCCTTGTAGTACAGTTTGAAGTCAAGTAGCATGATGCCTCCAGCCTTCTTCTTTTTGCTTGGGATTGTCTTGGCTATATGGGCTCTTTTTTGGTTCCTTATGAAATTTAAAGTAGTTTTTTCTAATTCTATGAAAAATGTCCATGGTAGTTTGAGAATAGCATTGAATCTATAAATTTCTTTGGGCAGTATGGCCATTTTCATGTTTGTGTCCTCTTATTTCCTTGAGCAGTGGTTTGTAGTTCTCCTTGAAGAGGTCTTTCACACCCCTTGTTAGCTGTATTCCTAGGTATTTTATTCTCTTTATAGCAACTGTGAATGGGGGTTCATTTATGATTTGGCTGTTTGTCTATTGTTGGTGTATAGGAATGCTTGTGATTTTTGCACATTGATTTTGTATACTGAGAGTTTGCTGAAGTTGCTTATCAGCTTAAGGAGGTTTGGGGCTGAGACTATGGGGATTTCTAAATATAGAATCATGTCATTTGCAACAGTGACAATTTGATTTCCTCTCTTCCTATCTGCATACTCCCATTTTTTTTCCTCTTGCCTGATTGCCCTGGCCAGAACTTCCAATACTATGTTGAATAGGAGTGGTGACAGGAGGGCATCCTTGTCTTGTGCCGGTTTTCAAATGGAATGCGCTTCCAGCTTTTGCCCATTCATAATTTTTTTTTTTTTTTTTTTTTTTTTTTGAGACGGAGTCTCGCTCTTTTCCCCAGGCTAGAGTGCAGTGGCGTGATCTCGGCTCACTCCTCCCGGGTTCATGCCATTCTCCTGCCTCAGTCTCCTGAGTGGCTGGGACTACAGGTGCCCACCACCACGCCCAGCTAATTTTTTGTATTTTTAGTAGAGATGGGGTTTCACCATATTAGCCAGGATGGTCTCGAACTCCTGACCTCATGATCTGCCCGCCTCGGCCTCCCAAAGTTCTGGGATTACAGGTGTGAGCCATCGCGCCCAGCCTTAATTAGAGCATTTATAATATCCCTTTTGTTTTCTGGATCTGTTTTTCCTTGTGTCAGGTTTTTTGTTTCTTCTTTTACATTATTGATATTCCTCAAAAGTCTGACAATATTTGCTTTATTTTTATATACAAGGGATTAAGTTTATTAGTATAGTTAGCTGACACAGATTCCCTCACTTGTGTAGGTCTTTTTCTGCAAGACATCACTACTCTGAATAGAGGAATTGACTGCAAATCTTAAATGAATGAAATATGTCAATAAACATGTACCTTTTGTGTATATAGTGGGAAGCAAGCATACAGGCTGAGGATTCTCACAATTGCTAAAATACAGAATGTTTTCCTAGGGAGTGAAGGACTTACTTCACTCATGAGAAGTGCCTTTCCATGCCCACCATCAATCTATTTCCAGACTCTGCTTTTCCCTCCAGCTCCAAGAACCAGGCACGTCCTTGAATTTAGGAAGGAGCTCCCACGGTGTTATCAGAGTGTAAACGTCAAAGCTAGATATTCTTTACATGGGAATTGGAAGGGCAGGATCAAGACTAGGCCAACTATTCAACAGGTTATCTAGTAACAATTATAATGTTCACACCTGTGGCTCTAAACCTTTACTGCCTATCAAAATCAGCTGGAGAGCTTGTTAAACTAATGCTGGGCCCATCCCTAGAGTTTCTGCTTCAGTAGATCTGGGATGGGGCCTGAGAATTTGCGTTTTTAATAGGTTCCCAGGTAATGCTGATGCTGTTGGTTCACACTTTGAAAACTGATTCATATCATGACCTATATTCCTGCTACCTGGCTGATTTTTTTAAACAACGTTCAGATTATTTTAATGAATACAAAGTTCCCCCAAAGTCCCACTGTTCTAGGTCTTATGGCACCTGCCAAATCTTGTAAAAATAAAGATTCAACTGTACATAATATTTGTTTTGTTTTGACTACTGCTAGTTTGTTTTCATAATAAAAGGCTGCAGGCATCCCTATAACTTGTATGACACTCCTCACTCACCTATTAAAAGGAAACACTTCTTCCTCAGCCGGATAATATTCTCAGGAGCTTAAATCATATATTCTGCATTGCTCACAGGGTACATGATGTACTTATGACCATAGCCAGCCCACCCAATGGGAGCAGGAAAGCTCTAGACTTTGAAAAACATTTATATTTTAAATTTTTTAAAAAGTGTATTTCTAAATAATTTCAAGTTTATAGAAAAGGCACAAAGAATAGTATAAAGAACTCTACCTTATCCTCAGGTTCATCAATTGTTAACATTTGCCTTTATCATATTCTCTTTCTCATTCATATTATTTCATATAATCACACTGCACATCACAATAATCAAAATCAGCGAATTAAACATTAACACAATAGTATAATGTATAGTACATCAAATTTTACCAATTTTCCCAGTGGTGTCTTTTATAGTAATTATTTTTTTAAATGAAATAAAGAATAATTTTATTGTCAAAAATGTGGTTAGGATCCTTTATTGTGGTATATGCTTCACAAGCATGTGGCTGAGAACTCAACCTCAAGGTAACCTTTTTATAGATACAAAGGTTTTTTTTTTTTTTTAAACAACAGTTTTAGGTTCACAGAAAAATTGTGCAGAAAGTACAGAGAATTTCCATATACTTTCCCTACACACGCACATGCACACACACAGAGTTTTGCCTATTATTAACATCTCGCATTAGTATGGTACATTTGTTACAAATGATGAATGAACTTTAATATATTATTGACAACTGAAGTCCACAGTTTACATTAGGGCTCACTCTTTTTGTTGTACAATTCTATGATTTTTGTCAAATGCATAATGTCATGCATCCTAATTGATTTTTGATCTTGAAATTATTCCAGGTCTCTGATGAGAACTCTCAATTCTACATCAGTTTGTTTTTTCTTGGGCATTTAAAAAATCAATTTGCTTCATTTTCTAAATAAATGCAAATCCAATTGTTTTTTACTGCCTAGAAATTCCTGAGTCTGTTCAACTGATAGTATATTGCTGTATTCCAGCAGTAAGACACATTTATTATTTTAAAAAATACCCTTTTCTATAATCCCACCTTTAACTATCAGCTGAAAAGAAACAGAGTATCACTTTGCTTTCACTAAAAATTGTCTAAAAAAGTATGTATAAAGTGAAAATTTTCACCTAGTCTTATTTTATATATGTATGTATGTGTGTATATACAATAGTTCCCCCTTATTTGTGGTTTCACTTTCTGTAGTTTCATTTACCATTTACCTGAAAATATTAAATGGAAAACTCCAGAAATAAGCAATTCATAAGTTTTAAATTGTGTGCCATTCTAGGTAGCATGAAGAAATCTTTTGCCATCCTACCCAGGATGTGAATCATTTCTTTGTTCAGTGTATCCACTTGGTATACACTACCACCTGTTAGTTATTTCATACATGTCTCAGTTATCAGATTGACAAATCACAAGAAGAAGGGTGAGTATGGTATAATAAAATATTTTGAGAGAGAAGAGGGAGAACATATTCACATAACTTTTATTACAGAATATAGTTAATTGTTCTTTTTTTATTGTTAATCTCTTACTGTGCCTAATTTATAAGTTAAACTTTATCACAGGTTGTATATATAGAAAAAAACATATAGTACACATACAGTACACACAGCACAGATGGTGCCCATTTTAAAATGGTTCAACTTAGGATGGTGTGAAAATCATATGCATTCAGTAGAAACCATACTTTGAGCACCCATTGATCCATTCTGTTTTTTACTTTCAGTGCAGTGTTTAATAAATTACATGAGATAGTCAATACTTTATTATAAAACAGGCTTTGTGTTAGATGATTTTGCCCAACTGTGGGCAAATGTACTAATGGAAATGTTCTGAGCACATTTAAGGTAGGCTAGGCTACACAACAATTTTTTGGTAAGTTAGGTGTATTAAATGCATTTTTAACTTATATTTTCAATTTAAAATGGGTTTATCAGGACATAAACCCATAGAAAATTGAGGAGCATATGTGTGTAAACATATATATATATATATATATATATATATATGATTTTGGTACTATCTGCTGCTTCAGGCATCCACTGGGGGTCTTGGACCATATCCTCTGTGGATAAGGCAGGACTACTGTGTGTGTGGGTATATATATATATATATATATATATATATATTATATAAATATATAAATAGCTATATATAATATATAAATATATATATACCTCACTTGATCATGCTTGGCTTTATTGGATTTTGCAGATATTGCTTTAAAAAAAAACAAATTATAGGTTTGTAGCAACCCTGTGACAAACAAGTCTGTTGGCATCACTTCTCCTAATAGCATGTGCTCATTTAATATCAGTATTTTTTTAGCAATAAAGTATTTTTAAACTAAGACATACATTTTTTACACATAATACTATTGCACACTTAATAGACTACAGAACAGTATAAACATAACTTTTTATATGCACTGGGAAACAAAAAAACTCATGTAACTCATTTTATTGTGATATTTGCTTTATTGTGATGGTCTGGAACCAAACCAATAGCTCTGAGGTATGCCTGTATATGTGTGTACACGCATACATACACACACACATATAGTTGACATGGGTTTGAACTGGGTGGGTCCACTTACATGTGGATTTTTTTGAATAAATATAGTTGGCCCTCCATGTCCGCAGGTTCTGCATCTGCCATCAAACATGAATCTAAAATGCAGTATTTGTGAGAAGTAAAACCTGTGGATATGAAGGGCTGACTTTTCATATATCTGGGTCCCAACAGGGCCTACTGTAGGACTTGAGTGTGTGTGGATTTTAGTATTTTCCAGGGGGGTGTGAAGGGTCGCTGGATGCGTCCCCCTTGGACATTGAGGGACATATCTGTATTTCAGTGCAAAATTAATAATATTCTCTTGGATTACAGAAATATACCACAGAAGTAAAGGATAAGCATTCAAATTGCCTTCTCCATCAACACAATTATATTTCATATATTCAAGACTCTTAAAGATTATATTAGGTTAAGTACTAAATGTGTTTGATTTATATATTTTTATTTCTAGTTTAATGGTTAAAAATAAGGGACCTAAGCTATAGCATATCCAAAGTCTTGTATCTGTTGCAATCTGAAGAATGCAGGGACAATTTCGCAAAAATGTCACTACCTTAAACCCTAAATGTCAGAGTGCATTACAAGACCATAGTAAGTTCTCAACAAATTATGCATGGATGAATAAATATCACTCAGACCACACATTGTCCTCTGCAATTAAGCCTCTTCTACAGTACAAACATTTCCAGAAAGGGACATCTCACTTTCTGCAGTATCTTGGTGTGAGTTTATTAAATCACATTCCTCTCTAGCAAAATAAAAGATAGGGTATTTGTAGGAGATAAATATTTAATGGGTCCTTTAGGATAACAATTCTTAAGTGTGATTCACAGATTCCTGAGAGCAAAAAGACCCTTTCAAACGATTAATGAGGGCAAAAGTAAAGTATTCTCATAATAATACTAAAAGCTGGGGACAGTGACATGTGCCTGCGATCTCAGCTATTCTGGTGGCTGAGGCTATGAGCTCAGAAATTTGATTCCAGCCTAGGCAACATAGCAAGCCTCTGTCTCTAACAAAAACAAAATAAAAACAACAAAATAATATACTGAGATGTTATTTGCCCTTTTCACTGTGTTGGCAATTGTACTGATGGTGTAGAAGTAATAGTGGGTAAAATTGCTCGTGCCTTAGTGTGAATCAAGGCAGCGGGCCAAACTTTACTGAGTCATTATACTCACTTATGGAAAAAAAAGAAAAGCTCATTGCTATTAAGAATATCCTTAATCAATCTGGAAAAATATTAATTTTTATTTTTATTGTTTTTGCCCTTTTAACAATGTGTGTGTGACAGAAATGGGAAGTATCCATAAAGCATTTCAGCTGTATACCAAAGCATAATGGTTATTTTGAGTAAAAAATCTTTTTTTTTTTTTTTTTTGAGACAGTTACACTCTTGTTGCCCAGACTGGGGTGCAATGTCAGGATCTCGGCTCACTGCAACCTCCGCCTCCCAGGTTCAAGCGACCTCAGCCTCCCAAATAGCTGGGATTACAGGCATGCACCACTATGCCTGGCTAATTTTGTATTTTTAGTAGAGAACGGGTTTCACCATGTTGGTCATGCTGGTCTCAAACTCCTGACCTCAGGTGATCTACCCACCCCAGCCTCTCAGAGTGCTGAGATTACAGGCGTAAGCCACCATGCCTGGCTGAGTAAAAGTATCTTTGTTATTATTTGAATTGTGAGCTGCATCAGCTTCTTTTTTCATAGAACATCATTTTTACTTAAGTGTCAGACAAGCTGATTATTCCGATTTGGTTATTTGGTAGACATTTTCACAAAAAAGAACAAAGTAAATCTGTCACTCCAAGGGAAACAACTGACGGTATTTGGTGCCAATCAAAATGATAAAATTTGAACTTTCAAGCAAAAGTCAGAAGTTTGCAAAATTTGTTTTTGCTTACAGCTTCCCAATACTTAATGACTTTTGTTAAGTGACTGGTGATGATATTAACGAATACTTTTTGATACTGCATAATAAAATATGTCAACATTTAGAAGAGTTAGATACTTCAGCAAACGAATATCTTCCAAATGTCTAATGCATGATGTTACAAAAATCACGCATGGGTAAATGAACCAATCAAAATGCGAAGACAGACCCATGGATTTTAATGTAATAGAGTATTTAAAGTTAGTATCAGGTGTCAAGACTACATTGCAACTAGCCTTTAAAATCTAGTACTTGTCAAGTTTTGCTGTTATTATCAAAGACAAATATCCACAATTATTCTGAAAAGCTATTATACTACTATTCCCTTTTTCTGACTGCATGTCTAGCTAGATTTTCTTCACATAATTCAACTAAAACAAGTGGCAATAGACTGCATGCAGAAGCAGACATGAGAATACATCTGTCTTCTATTAAGCCAAATTCTAAAGAGATTTGCAAAAATGTAAAACAATGGCATTCTTCTCGAGTAGTTATACAACATGCAATAGTTTATTATCTTTATATGAATGCATACATATCTTAAATTTTTTTTAGTTTTAATTTCTAATATG